>NC_072478.1:51283539-51605539 GCF_027574615.1 Eptesicus fuscus | reverse complement strand
GTGTAGGAGAGAAATCTCAGGGGGATCTGCTCAGTGCTTGTTTGATTCCCCCAGAGGCACTGGCTCTTTGATCTCCTGCTAGAGTAGCTCCTCTGATCTTTCACTCCTAAGGTGTTTGTGTCTCTGCATGATGGATGTTTCACTGACCCAAGTAAATGGAAGAAAATTTTCTCCCGCCTTTAAATGTGTTGCTTTCCTTGTTCTTTCAAAAAACACACTTTTCTTGGGTAAGAACATTTTAGAGGCATTTGGCATCAAATCAACAGAACTGTGGCCTTTAATGGAATTGGAAGCACCGTGAAGTGGTTTGTTTGATTGGGAAGAATCCATTTTGTTTCTTTCTTCTTGACTCTACTCCCCTCACACAATAATGAAACTGCTCTCCTCCTCCTCTTATTTTTTTAAACAAGAGTATCTGATTTCATTAAATTTCCTGCTTTGGCTTTTATTGTCACTTTCCTTTATCCCTTGAAGGGGAGGAAAAACTCTCAACTGTGTACTGAGTAAATTCAATTATGAGGAAAATAGTCTACAGAGTTAAGGTGAACTGAGGTTTTGGAACATAATCCAAGCATTGCCATGATGTTGTAGATAGTCTAATCCATGATTCAGAAACATATTAGTCATTTTGATATACTGTTGATTTGACTAATTACTCTGAAGGCTGGCTGGCAGACTGAATTGCTCTAGTCAACTAGTAATTTTGATCAAATCAATGAGTAATTATAGTTTCGTGCAGGCAACAAATATAGAATACTGATTATGTTAGACTAAAGGAGATGTTATTGTGATAGAATCATATAAAATGTTTAATTGCAGCATTATAGCAGTATTTTATATCTTTTTCTTACTTTAAGACTTAAATTCTCAGAACACTGTAAGAAAAGGCTGTGGCAACTTTTTGGAGGGAATAATTTTATTCTTACAATAAACAATATGTAAACAAGTCAAAGATTCTCTGATGTTAAGGTAAATACTTGTATTTTAAATGTACTTTAATTATAATAAATATACTTTTGGACGCCCTCAGAACTAATATACTTAGATTTAAAGCTAAAAATTCTCTGTATATTTCTTACAGAAAGAACCTTGAAATGAGCAATTTGTGTGGCAGAGCCAGAGTTATCACTACTATTTTTCCTACCAGTTTAATAAATGAAAACTAATAACACCGTGAGCAGGTCTACCTGAAACCCAAGTATTTATATTTATTTGGTTCTCATTCTATCATCATCCTTTTTCTCACTTTTGAGAAATCTTTCTCTAGGGTCTGATGTTTATTACTGAATTTCTAATTAGCAATGTTTGTATGCTATATTTGTGGGTGTAAATTTAAAATATTTTAGAAACAGAGGCATGTTTACTTAATGGAAAATCTGTCTTTAATTTTACTTGAGTTGTCTCCTGGATGGCTTACCTATATTAGATTCCTTCTCTGTGAAAGCAGGAAATACGATTTACTGGGGACAGAGTGCAGATTTGCTGTACATTTAGTTATTGTTTGTGAAGCCCCCTTAGGGTAGTTATTCTGAAGAAAGCTCCAGGGTTGTGTAGTAGCTTCATCCACTATTTATGTCCTTGACCCTCCACAGAAAAGAATTCAGAAAGAGAAAGAGAGAATGGTAATTTTCAGGGGTTTCAGATACACTTGGGTTTACTCTTGGGGAATTGGAGATGCATTCCTGCTCTTTCCTTGCTTGGTCCCAGTTTCTACCTGCGTCTCACAGTGTGAGCATCTTGCCACGATGAAAACAATTCTTGCCTTGGAAGATACACAGTATTTTTTGTACACCTGACCCCCAAATGCTCAACTACTTCTTTAGATACTCAACTACTTCTCCAACTTAATGAGAAAAAGTATGTTGATTTCCAACAAGTGCCTTGCTAAGGGGTGTTCAGGCCTTAAGCACTGATATTAGAACCTAATCTCCACATAAATTGCATATTCATTCCAGCAGTATTGAGTCAGATCATCAAGTTTTTGGCAATCCCACAGGGCATGGAAGTATTGTGCATATATATGTCAATATACAAAATTATTCTTGCCACAAAAGGAACTAGCCAAATTTTGCTTTTGCTTCCATACCTTCTTTATAACTCCTTTGATTTTAGAAGTTAAATAGCTCTAAAGTGCAGGATACTTTTGAGGGGAACATAGAAACCCTTGTCTACTCTTCTTGTTCATTGTTTTCTACCTGAAGCACCAACTCTGGGGAGAAATAGTGTCAAATGCAAAAGATGTTTGAAGCAAAATTTAATTTAAAACACTGTCTTTGATGTTTCTTTTTTGGCTTTTGCTTTCTCTTTCTTTACCCTCTGTACCAAAGACATTGATACACATGTGTTAATTTAGTGGAGAAAATTTTTAATTAAACAAGTCTAGATGGCCCGAAACCATTCAAGTCTGTGCCAGTCACTCCAGAGGCAAGTGGAGATGAATTGAAGCAGAATATGGGGGAGTCGTGATTACCCAGTTGCTTCTGGAGGCTTATGGATAAATGAATGCCTTCCTCCCCATGAGGACAGCCTCTCTGCAGGTCCGCTTAGGGGCTGACAGCCATCCAGTCAATAAGCCATCCTTGCTGTGACAGAGGAACTGCTTAATATAAGTCATGTCAGCTTTTAGTTTTATTTCTTGGAAAGGCATCGCAGTAAGCCTAAATTCTGGACCCACAGGCCGAAATTAGAGCCTTCATTACCCTTTGTTAATTGCAAATCACATATGGCTTTTTTATTGTAGAGTCTCTGAAAAGGCAACAACTAATGATTAGTATTTACATCTGGTGCAGAGCTAGACTTGCGTGTGTGCATGCAGGGGTGTGCATATCCCTGCAGAAGGGGGCTGGGAGAGAGAGAGTGAATGAATGCACCTCCCATTGAAGTAAAGTGCTGCTCCATCCAGGGTAACCAGTCTCACCAAGTTCTGTTTCAGAATTCCACAGAATCATACCTGTGGCAAAATTAAGGCTTCAGAGCAGTGAGAGCTGCTGTGGATGAGAGCAATATATGTTTTTAAAATTTATCTTTATTGTTGAAAGTATGACAGATGTCCGATTTTTTGTTGTTGTTGTTTTCCCCCATTGACCTCCTCCTCCCCCTCCCAAGACTTTGCTACTCTATTGTTTGTGTCCATGGGCCATGCATATATGCACATAAGTTCCCCAGTTAATCTCTCACCCCTACCCCCACCTTCCCTCTGAAATTCATCAGTCTGTTCATGGTTCTATGTCTCTGGATCTATTTTGTTCATCAGTTTATTATGTTCATTAGATTCCACATATGAGTGAGATCATGTGATATTTATCTTTCTCTGACTGGCTTATTTCACTTAGCATAATACTCTCCAGGTCCATCCATGCTATTGCAAATGGTAAGAGTTCTTTCATTACCACTGCATAGTATTCCATTGTGTAGATGTACCACAGGTTTTTAATCCACTTATCTGCTGATGGGCACTTGGGCTGTTTCCAAATCTTAGCTATTGTAAATTGTGCTGCTATGAACATAGGGGTGCATACATTCTTTCCGATTGGCATTTCAGGTTTCTTAGGATATATTTCTAGAAGTGGGGTCACTGGGTCAAATGGCAATTCCATTTTTAATTTTTTGAGGAAACTCCATACTGTTCTCCACAGTGGCTGCACCAGTCTGCATTCCCACCAGCAGTGCACTAGAGTTTCTTTTTTTCCACATCTTCGAATGAAAGCAATGTTTTGAAACAAAGCTCAAGAAATGCATAATGATCTTTGATTTTTCAGGGTAAATGTTAGTTTGAAAGAATAGGCTTTGTACAAATAGAAAAATATCCTATTAAAAAAAGCCAAATAATTTAAAAAGTTGTAGTGAGTAGTGGTGAAACTAACTGCTCAAGTATAACTACAGTTAATTGCAGTGCCGGCCGCTTTTTGGGATATAAGAAATCTTCATAGCGAGTTGTATTTACTATGACTGATTTTGTTTTTTTTTGGAGATGTCCTTAAAAATCATTGAGATCCTTGAGGTCCCCCAGAAAGGGTCCTGGGGAACTCTGGATTCCTCAACTGAGCAAGACAAAGATATAGTAATAAAAACAATGTGGTACTGGCACAAAACAATAGACCAATGGAACAGAATAGAGAGCCCAGAAATAAACCCATGGCTATATGGTCAATTAATCTACAACAAAAGAGGCAGGAATATAAATGGGGAAAAGATAGTCTCTTCAGTAAATGGTGTTGGGAAAACTGACAGGATACATGCAAAAAAATGAAACCAGACTGTACTTTCATATACCATATGCAAAAATAAACTTGAAATGTATTAAACACTTAGCCCTGGATGCTGTGGCTTGGTTGAGCATCATGCCATGCACCACAAGGTTGCCGGTTTGATTCCTGGTCAGGGCACATGCCCAGGCTGTGGGCTTGATCCCCAGTAGGGGGTGTGCAGGTGGCAGCTGATCAATGTTCTGCTCTCACATCAATATTTCTCTCCCTCTCCCTTTTCCTCTCTCTAAAAATCAATTAAAAAATCTTTTAAAAATAGATTAAACACTTACATGTAAGACCAGAATCCATAAAACTCCTTGGAGAAAGCATAGGCAGTAAACTCTTAGACATTGGTCTTAGAAATACCTTTTTGCATATGTCTCCCCAGGCAAAGGCAACAAAAGCAAAAATAAGCAAATGGAATTAAATCTAAAAGCTTTTGTACAATGAAGGAAAACATCAATAAAATGAAAAGGCAACCAACTGAATGGGAGAAGATATTTGCAAATGATACATTCAATAAGGGGTTAATAAACAAAATATATAAAGAGCTCATACAACTCAACATCAAAACAATCGGATTTAAAAATGGGCAGAGGACCTGAATAGACTGAAAAATACTTTGGCAGAACATTGACATTCCTATTCCTAGAGCTATGAACCTCATAAGCTGAAGGTAAACTGCATAAATTTAACCCAGTAAGTATTATTGCACAATAATATTAAAATAAGCATTAAAGATATGGTCCTAAAATACATCATTCTACGTGGAGAGGTGCTAGTGGTTAAGAGACTGCATCTGGGTCAGACCTCAGATATCTGTGTGACCTTGATTAGACCAATTCCTCTACCCTTCTGTGCCTCAGTTTCCTTATCTGTGTCGAAGGGTAATAATAGTTTACAGATTTAAAGACTTAACAGTGTGATGTATTTGTAATAGTACCTGGCACAGAGAAATATACAGTAAGTGTCAACTCTTACTAGTACTATTATTCCATATGCCATCTTGTAAGAGGAAAGTGTATTTGTAGGGTAAATGATTTTGATGATCAAATTTAATTTTGTGGGTAGAGCATCAGTTTATGCACTCACCTGAGGTCCCTGAGATGCACCCATGGTTGCTTCCCTGAGTCATCTCTGGATATGGGTGAGTCTGGACCTTGATCGTGTATTGAGGCCCATGCAGAGTTGCTCAAGAGGGAGAGATTTCAAGTTAAAACTCTTCCCTCCTGAAAATTTTCAGTGCTTTTAGAAGGTCTTGCTTCTTATTTTTCTCCATATGGTGTCTTATCTTGATGATAAACTGATCCTGACAATAATATATATGTGAGTGGTAAAAACTTTAAACCAGTAGGTTTTTATCATGTACTACTGGAATTTTTTACTATTCATGGATGAGAAAACGTAGTTGTTTAAATCATAGTGCCATTTGTGAGAGGGATTATCATATTTATATGTAAGGAAGCCTTACATTATTTTTATGTTTATAAAAATTAAATGTGAAATTAGAACTTCATAGGCATAGGTTACCACATAAATGCCCTACCTGAAGGCAGGCTGCTTTTATCAGTCAGCTCAAGCACCAGTGGTTCATGCCCTTTCTGTCACGTTTATGTTACCCAGTAGGCATCTGGCTCTTCGTGGCCTGTTTCATAGACTGGCCAAGGAAGGTGCCATGTCCTAATCGGCATGGGATCACGTTCGAGGAGACCAGGAGTTTGCTGACTTTTGAGCCTGTTACTAAATTATAATAAATGCTAATCATTTTTTTCCTCTGACAAGTCGCCTTGCAGTGCTTTGGTGGGAGTGGAAGCGCTTAGCCAGCCATGAAATTTGTAAGGCTCAGAGGCCTGAACTGATTATTATTCAAGAGCATGATTACTCCTAGGCTGGAACAACCCGCAAGCTGCTGAGACATACTTTCTCTTATCACCGAAGTCCCACCACTGTCTCTTCAGTGACACCTTCAGAATTGGAGCTGGCCATTTGCCTCTGCTCTGGGGCTCTTTGTGGTTTTACTGTGAACACATCTTTAAAGTGGCTTTTAAACTTTTTTTTGAAGGGGCGGGGGGAGTAATTCATGGGTCCTTTTTTAGAGTTGGCTAAAAACTGTAGCCACCACTCTTTAGAAAAATATGCCCAGCAATTGATGAGACTCATGGGATATATGGAGAATTTTATTGTTACTTAACTCATTGCACTTAGTCTTTTTTAAAAAAATATATTTTTATTGATTTTTACAGAGAGGAAGGGATAGGGATAGAGAGTTAGAAACATCAATGAGAGAGAAACATCAATCAGCTGCCTCCTGCACACCCCCTACTGGGGATGTACCCGAAACCAAGATACATGCTCTTGACCGGAATCGAACCTGTGACCCTTCAGTCCGCAGGCCGACGCTCTATCCACTGAGCCAAACCGGTTTCGGCAATCCTCACATCATCTTGATTACTCTGAAGATTACATGTCTGAAAATTTTCATATGAAGACATTTGAAGGACTGCCATTAGGAAACTAATCCTCCTGGGTACAGATGTAAAGACAGGCATTAGAGTGAACAGCATAATTTCCCAAAGGCCCCTCCCTTTCCAGAGAAAATGACCAAGACATGTTGGGCATACTAGTAAAATTACATTGATTGATTAGGTTGTTGGGGAGACTTGCTTTAAGAATGATCCGGATTTCATTTTCAACAAATCTCTCCGTGTGCATAAGGAACTTTTCTGTTTAGTCACGCACGAACTGATATCTCAACACTTGCTATAATTTTCAAAAGCTATAATTTTTACATTCCAAATCTTTGCCAACAGGGGTTTAATTTCTTAAATAGCATTAAAAATTAAGTCCCCAAACAAATTTCAGGTATGAATTTGAATGTTAATTTTAATTTTCCTTTTCTGCTTATTCTGTTAATCAGTCAGTTGCCTGGCACTTGGGTGCCCTAGTTGGCAGCCTGTTGTAGTGAAATGAAGATGTGAAACATGGTGGAATTATTTCAGGGCATTAACAGTTTTCCTCAGTTTTGTTATTCATTTGAAGTCTGCCTTTATCAAAGCCTGAAACCGCTTTGAATATATGTATTGAGAGAATTTTCTTCGTGCACTTGAAATTCTTGAGAATTTTTCTGTGAATGAACTGGTGACCTACAACTTGGCACAAAACAGGGTACTGCTTTACTGAAATGATGGACAGTGAACCACGAAGGAGCCAGAGTCAAACTCTATGATGCCCTGTCTGAGTGTTTGGTTGGAGCGTCATCCTGTGCACCAAAAGGCTGTGGGTTTGATTCCTGGTCAGGGCACATACCTAGGTTGAAGGTTCCTTCCCTGGTTGGGGTGTATTCAGGAGGCAGCCAATTGATGTGTCTCTCTCTCTCTCTCTCTCTCTCTCTCTCTCTCTCTCTCTCTCTCTCTCTCTCTCAATTCAATAAATATATCCCCAGGTGAGGATTAAATAAAATGCTCTTTGACAGGTTGAGGGTCCAGGGGAGTCAGGGCTATTAGATCTTGCCTTATTTTCCACAGCCCAGCATGCTATGTGATATGACCGTGAGAGAGAAAAGGAAACGGGGCCAGAGGGTTAGAGCACAGGGAGGATTTAGGCTTAATAGGATTTTATTAGCCTCTAAGTCGAGGTTGTGTGAGGTAGTTTGACCTGAAATGAATTCCCCTTGCTGCTCTTAGTTATAAGTGAGGGCACAAGGTTCCCCTCTTTCAGGTGTTCTCAATATTGGAAGAGTCTTCACTCTTAGATGCAATTTCACATGATAAGCACTTTTACAGTAATAGACTTTTTATGTGTTTAGTAGCAGCCAGTTCAGGGCATTCCAAAGTGCATTCTAAAACAGTGAGGTTTTATACTGGCAGTTGCTCAAGAAGCCAACCAACCAACCACAAATGTGGTTTGTTTGTTTATACATCTGAGATGGTTGATTCCTGTGCTTTGGGTTCCTTAAGTGAAATATGCTTCAATTGAAAAAAAGCATACAGATAGAATCCCATTTATTGTCCTTCTTTAAGATTACCTCTTCCCAATTAGTATCACAGTTGTAATAAAATACATAAAATAATGACTTCTGAGCTGGGAGAGACCTAACTACTCACCTAAGTGAGGTTCCAATCCAAGAGCCCCATTTTTTATTTAGGGTGTCACAGCTGGTTAGAACTGGAACAAGAGTCTTGGGGCCTTTTCTCCTGGTTCAGAGGTCAAGACTCCAAGTGGGAACTTTAAGGTTTTTGACTTCCACGCCTGGACAACCAAACTAAAAACTCTTAGTCTTTACCCTTTGTTCCCTACTTTAAATCCACCCAAACTCTCCAACCATTTCCATAAACCAGTCAGAGAACTGTCAGGTGGGTAGAAGAAGGAAAGGTGGGAAGGGAACCTGCAATGTCTTCCCACCAAGGTCAGGCTATTACTTCTGAACTGGTAACACGATGAAAAGACTCTTTGCTTCTCTTTTGTCTCTAGGCCTCACCCTACCTGTGTTCTTCACTGTTCTTCTCCTGCGCCATCAAATCCTTTCTTTTTTAAAAAAATCTTCAAATTCTCCATGTTCATTAGTTCCTTCCCATTAGGCCTGCAAATATGATCACTTTTTCCTCAATAAAAATGTTCTCTTGGCTCTGTCTCCCATTAAGGTGGCTATCTATTTCTTTCCCTTAAGGAATTTTTTAAAATTTGTTTTTAAAGGATATTATATTGAAACAGATAAAATAATTGAAGGATGATATAATATAGAATTATATGCCAAAATGTTTACATTGTAAGTTCAGTCTGTAGTGAAAGAGAGATATATTAACATATAGTCATTCAGGGATTGTATTTCAAGAAAAAATGTAATTCTGACACATTTATAGCTCTCCTAAGTATTGCAGATTTTGAGAGTCTGAAATTAGATATCTGTTTATTTGGGAATGAGGTTGAAGGAATTTTTACATTGGAAGGAGGTGTGATCTAGATGACTAGAATCTGAGCTTTTATGACCATATGGAGTCTTTTATAATTCTGAGATGTGGAAGCGCATGCTTACACTTTTCTTCATAGTCAAATAAAAGGTACCATGTACTGGTGTTTTCCAAAAAGGGCCAATAAAAAAAAATCATATAATTTTATGTCAGTTATCTCTGTCTCCAACAAAAATCTAATAGATTTTTCTTTCCTTATTGATGGAAAATATTTTTACATATAATATTGAGATGATTATATTGACTATCAGTAAAGTCTTTGGAAAGAATATATTCAGTTCTGTCTTTTCACTATAGAATGTGGGCTGATACATCAGGCTGTTATATATGTAATATTATGATAGCTCCTCTACCCACCCCACCCCATGCCAGAAAACTCTAACAACCACACCACAAAGCCACAAACAACCCTTGTTGAAAAAAGGGCCCTTTAGTTATTTTTTTTTTGGTGTTGGTGGTTTATTTGAAGAAAGAAAAAGAAATTACTCGTTAGGGTCTGGATGGTTTATAGAGCTCTCTCTTTGGCATGAAATTTAAATTTATGTGCATGTGTGTATTTACGGGAAGAATGGGCTGTGTGCCAAGAGCGGCCAGCATTCCCAGCTTCAGACGCCTTAGGCTGGAGAGGGAACAGGGCGAGGAAGGGGGAATGCCCAGTAAAGCTAGGCTTGTCACGTGGCACACATTCCAGCCACTGCAGCCTCTTTTACCTCCTCACAGCTTTTTGCTTAGTTTTGTCCTCTGTTCTTCTCTTGGGACTTTCAGTTGTGATCTGAGAGTTAATTAAACAGCTTGGAATTGAAAAATGCAAAAAAGGAAAAAAGTAAAGCCTGATAACAGACAAAGGCAGAATTATCTTGAAAATCTTGGTGCTGGAGGAAATACATCCTTATACCAGCACATCTCTCATAAATATGGTGCTGTCTCTTCCTTTCGGGTTTAGGTTGCCCTGGGGACATGCCTGTGATGTAATAGTCTAACCTGGGAAGGAGAAAGAATGGCAATATTCAGCCCTTTGGTCTCTGGGTAGTATTTTTTAAAAATATATATTTTATTGATTTTTAAAAATATATATATTTTATTGATTTTTTACAGAGAGGAAGAGAGAGGGATAGAGAGTTAGAAAACATCGATCAGCTGCCTCTTGCACAACCCCCACTGGGGATGTGCCCGCAACCAAGGCACATGCCCTTGACTGGAATCGAACCTGGGACCCTTCAGTCCGCAGGCGACGCTCTATCCACTGAGCCAAACTGGTTTCGGCATTTTATTGATTTTTTTTACAGAGAGGAAGGGAGAGGGATAGAGAGTTAGAAACATGGATGAGAGAGAAACATCGATCAGCTGCCTCCTGCACACACCCTACTGGGGATGTGCCCACAACCAAGGTACATGCCCTTGATCAGAATTGAACCTGGGACACTTGAGTCTGCAGGCCGATGCTCTATCCACTGAGCCAAACTGGTTAGGGCTGGGTAGTATTTTTATTTGTAGGATCTTCTGGCATGGTGTTTTACTATCAAATGTGGCTTGTAATAAAATACATAAAAGAGATACCTTCTTTCTCCACTAAGTTTTCTTGAAGTTGTGGTTTCTGGATTCATGACAAGTTTAGATTCTTCAGGCATCTGCCTCAGAAGTATGATCAGATAAGTACCAACCAAGTGAGATGCACTTTTCCCAGAGAAGATCCACATTCCTTAAGGCAAAAGGGCCAGAGATTCTAGCCAGCAGGGAAAAGAAGATGGTTTTCTAGAAAGAACACCAGACTGGGAATTGAGAAACTTACATTCAATTGCCATTAAAACTAACTTGTAAACTTATGACCTCAGCTATGATAGTTATTTTGTCTGTAATGCAATCTCACTCTCTGAAAGGTTGCATGTCAAGTCCCTTTGAAAATGAACTGAAAGGATCTTAGAGAGCATGTGACTGATTTTGATTTAGAGGCGGTTGGCACAGTGTATGTTCCCCTCAAAGCTTTGAAGAAGAATCTGAGAATCCTGGAGCTGGAATGTCAAGGAGTCTTCTACTAATCCAGCCTCTGGGATAAACCAAAATCTCCTGATTTTTCTTATTATGATAATTACATCATCTGAATAACAGACCTGGATGTTTTTCACAGCAATATTATGTTTAGGGCAATGAGGAAGTTGAGTCAGAACTTGTTCTGTCTCTCATCACTTGGAGCAAAGCTGCATGCTGAAATGTTATTTGTACGGGCTAGCCTAGTAACCAAAATGAGGGGGAGAGGCTGACAGTGGGGTCACAGGGAGTGATGGGGACCATGGGGCCTGTGGGGACTGGGAGCGCATACCCTGCATGCTTGGGGTGGCCACTCTTAGGCTTTAAAACACCAAGAAAAAACTTGCCTCTCAGGGGCAAAGGGCTATGGTTGGCAGTGAACAGTGTCTTATTGAAACAACAATTTTGTATTCTTAGCAACTGTACAATAGGGAATTCACCAATTTAAATTAAAAAAATATAGTCATAGAAGACACACACAGCTGTTTTTCCCTGGGGAATGTCCTGTGTTCAGTCCTCCTCCTAGCAGGCCTTCCTCTTTGTGTATAATTTCGTCTTCTTTCATTCTCCTTAAATATGTTTCTTTCTTCAGAATTATTAATTCTTGCAAGTTTTCTGTCCTGTGTCCTAGTATTTTTTAAAAGATCCTTTAACGATGAAGGGTTAGCATCTCCCCCTCCCCTAGCAGAAGCACTTGTTTTGAATATACCTTAACTGTTTTCCAGTGTTTAATTCCACTCCCCACAAAGAACTTGACCGTGGGTCTAACCCGAATCATCACCTGAAGGCTTCTTTCTTACGTTGTTTGTAGGAGGAACAGTTGATTAGTGTTCTCCTGGTAATACCTTTCATATCCGTCAGTTGAAAATAGCTGTTTTTGCATTACTCTTTTTGGCACTACGAGCCTGGAAATTATATCATGGGTTTTGTTTTCCAGTGCTCTGATAATTACAGTGTAATTACCTTTCTTTGATCTCTCTCCAATCTGTACACTAAAAAAATAATATTTTGAATGGTACCCAGTCCTTTTATGGGCTGTTCAAACTGGTGAGATAACACCACTGTGTTAGCTCTTTGTCAGAGAGTAAGTGCCACACAACTGGATCAGACCCACTGTTCGCTGTGTGACCTCAGTATCTATTTCCTCCCTACGGGGAGTCGGTTGCAGTCAGACTTTCTTCATATTTTATCCACACAATTCACTTCTCATTTGTAATTGTGCCCTATCTTGTTTTTGATGGATCATTTCTCTCTGATTTGTCAAGGTTACTTGGAATTCTACTATTTTTCAGAAAATCTAGAAACCTTCACTTAGTTTGTAGCCACAAAATGACCAAGAATGCTTTCAGTTGCATTATTTAAAAAAAAAATCAATAATATTAGGCCCAGGAGTCTGGGTGCTGTTTCATAACTACCCAAGTTTCATTAAGCCATTTATTTCTGTCACTATTAGCTAATGGTTTCCCTGCATCTGGGTGTTTTTAAACTCCACAGACATAGGCATCATAGTTTCTTGCTTGATGATAGCAACTAGATTTGAGTGATTTAGAATTGTAATCGAGGGGGTTGGGTTGGTTAGCAGTAGTGGAGAGAATAAACCTAATAATTGTTTAATTTATGCATGTAGCTTTGGTAGACTCATTATATTTTTAGTAGCAAGGTGAGAGAAAAAAGGGAAGCCTTTAGATTGAGTAGAAATGTCTATTTTGTAGATGTTTTGTTCTGTGTTGGGCTTTGATTTAAATATAGTAGTCAGTGTCCTATTCAATATATGAACATAATGAGATGCATTTTTTGTTGTCATTACAGGTTTTGGAAGGTGACAATGAAATGTGAAGAAGTTACATTTCTAATGTGATACTTGAAAGTTAGTGACTGCTTGCAAAATTTTGATGAAAATTAAATATGACTTAGAAGCATTGCTTTATGAAGGTTTATGATGTCATCGGTTGCGACTGAACGCAAACTCCAGCAGGCTGTGAGCCTGCAGGGAGTTGACCCAGAAACATGCATGATTGTATTTAAAAACCACTGGGCGCAGGTAATGTATGAGTTCTACCTTCTCTGCTGGTCTAGAGGCCTCCTTCACACTGACCCAGGGTTTCCTACCTGGGACAGGGTTTCCTTCCAGAAACAGGGAGGAAAGCCCCTTCAGAAGGAGGAAAAGCAGCTTTCTCTTCTAGCTTTCCTAGACTAGGTATCTGGTTAAAAACCATGGTTTCCAACACACAACCAATTAGGGCACATGCATGTTCCCCAGCAGTTGGCCTTCAAGTGAATCTGACCTCACTTTCAATGTACTTGACCATGTCTACATCCTGTCTCTTCCCCTCCTCCCAGCTGATTTCCACCCAGACCTTAGACTCTGACATGACAAAGCACACATTTATTAGATGTTTACCAAGTGCTGTGCTGATTACTTCAAATGCCTTATATCATGTAATCTTTTCCACAAACCCATAAGGCAGTTCGCATTAGCGTCCTCATTGAGGGAATGGAAAATTGTAGAGGTTAAGTAACTTGCTTGAGGTTATATAACTAGTGTATTTTCAAACAAGTATGTAGATTTTGGTCCCTTGACCTCTGTATTCTACCCTTTTGGGGCTGGTGGTCTGGTGTAATTTAAGGGAAGACAGTGCCAGGTGTTATCTGAATTCATTACAAAGCCAATTATAAAAGGTTTTTTTTTTATTATTATTATTCATTTTGACTTCTCTGTGACTCTTCTCTGATCTGCTTTCATGGATAATTAAGGGTTGAATGTTCCAGCTCACCCTTTCCTCCGGGAGTTTACAAGTAGTAAAATAAATAAAATTGGCATTCTTTACTACTTGTCCAACATTACACTCCCAGGTGAGCTGGTAAGTGGCTATTTATGTGACAGTTTTTTAATGACTACCCAGTTCCTTCCTGTGTCCGGAAACAGCACATGGGTTAAAGCACTGAGCCTGTAAATCACAGCAATTATGGGGGACACAGTTTAGATCAAAAACAAAATTAATTCTGCTTCTGGGTCACTTGCGCTTTGTAGCTTCTTGTCACTATCCAGTGCAAAGCTTCCAAAATTTCTTATGCATTTCTCATTCTCTGACTTTTCACCATTAGAATCTTAATGGGTTTTCTCTGGATGTTAAGGGCACAGCTGCTTTAGCAAAGGGAAGAAAATAATTCAGGAGTTTTCCAGGTAATAGAATAATACCTTTGGCTTTGTAATTTTGTAAGATTCTTAAAGTGCTAGCTAGCTTCAAAGTGGGGTGGTGAACCCAAACGGATGTGCCCAATAGGCTATTGCGTGTGGGAATAATATTTTAGAAGGCCTATTCCCATCTTTATCTTTTAAAATTTCCTAGTTTGTGTTTATAATGTACGTAATATATTCATAAATTAGTATGTATATATTTATTAATTTAATTATTTGTCCTCATATTTTTAACTTGTAAGATTGCACAGTCAGATGTTCCCTGTGGAGAAATTTTCAACCTCAGTCATTTCATTTGGCAGACGAAGCCTGTCATTCTGATGTGCAGTCTTTGCCCTGGACCCCATTTTGCTTATTTGTTTGTGTATAATACCTTTGCTTGTAATCACTCCTGCTGGGGTATCTGTGATGTGATCCATTCAGCATTCTGTTCCCCTCTTCAAAGACATAATATGTCACCAATCTCTTGATTTTATGTAGATAGATCATTTGCCCTTTCAGATAGTGTCCTGGACAAGTTTTCTCCAAAGCTGTGGGAGTGCTGTGAGACTGTCTTAATTCAGGAAGGCGTGAAAATGCTTTCCCATTGGTGAAGGAGTAAATCCTGGTTTCTGAATCATATTATTCATGTCATGTCCGATGTTAATGACTTCAGCATTGGCAGACATTTTCGGTTATCTGAAGCATAACCCCCTTTGAAAAACACCGAGCTGAGGGTAAGTAAGGATAACTTTGTCAGAGAGAATGGTGTTTAGTTAGTAAACACTCCTTTAGTAAAGTGGGGACACTCTTGGTCTCGTTGTTAACTTTGGTCAAGTTTCTTACCTCTTTAGCCCTGACTTTTCCTTTGTAACCAATCTAGAAAACGTCCTCAGCTTCTGTCTACTTTCAAAGGCTCTGGAGGGCTTTCCTGTTACCTTTATCAATAAAAATGCTGGTTGCAGAAATTCACGTGGATGTCACCGTGACTATTGCTGGCTGGGGATTTGCTGAGTCCACACTTCAGTGTACTACTGCAGGCACCACGAAGGGCGGGGGGGGGGGGGGGGGGGGGGAAGGCGTGTCAGGGCAGGGGGGCAGGAGACACAGGAATGGATGAGCCTGGTCTGGGCTTTAAAAAATGTAGAAGTTAATTTGGATGCCAGTGTGACATACATTGCTATAAAATCAATAATAATGACAGGATTAAACCAAGGGAAAGGACTACTATGGATGGGAATGGCCTGGGAAAGGGAGGCAGTGAGATTTTGCTAGCACGACTGAGGGAAAAGAAGGTCTTGATGTCAGAAAGGTTAAGGACACTTTAGAGAAGGGGTATTGGAAACAAATGCTCAGCTTTGACTTTTTTGGGGGTGGCAGAAAGGAGTGAGGAAGTCAGGGCAAGGAAGAGATGTGGGACTAAGTGTGAGGTAAGGAATGAGACCTCCAGTTGATAGGACTAAATGCTATTTATTTGTTTTGGAGTTGCATATGTGAGTTGTTCGGGCGGGGGGTGGATGAAGAGCAGTTGCAGAGGATTGGGAAATGAGCTAAAATCTGACATAAACTCCTGTGACTCCTGGGGCTGTAGCCCCTGGGTTTCCCCAAGGCAACCTGGAAGGCCGGTAAGAAATGTGGCAGAGACAGAGCTGAGTGATAAGGTTTTATTTAATGAAATGTTCCATTAGCTGGCAAGTGCAGCACCTTTTTTATCCAGGGTGTTTCTGATTGTTAGTGTGCAGATTCAGCATAATTAACATTGGATGGGTTCTCTTCTACTGTTTACTAATAGCCTCTTTTCCAGACCTTGAGTTTAAAAGCACACTTTAGGGGGGAGGGGGAGAGGGTCCGCTTGCCCACCTACAACTCGCAGTGTGTCAGGGACAGCTCGTGATGTAACCAGCACCATCCAAGGCAGCCTGCTATTCAGGGGGTGGGGGTGGGGGGTGGGGGGTATTGCAGGGGAGAGTCCTTGAGTGGCCTAGCATTGCACTGCAGTTTCCAAATCTGCACTAGACATCCCCAGGTGTGTTCCATCGTGGGCATTCAGGAATAGTTGTATTCCTAATAGTGACCCTGGAGAATCCAGGCTGTAGGAAGTAGTCTCTGGCCAGTACTTCCTCTCAGCTGAGATGCCATCTTACATCATAAGTTGCCAAAGCAGGGAATCCAAAACTCAGATCTGTCTGGATCATTCCTTTAGTTGGAATGATTTAACTTCAGTGGCCTCTCAGCTATAGGCCAGGATGGCACATAGGGTTAATTATGTCCTGGCCTCTTTCATTCCTCATCTTTTATTGAGTCTCCAGAAATACAAAATTACTTGGAGTTCTTAGTCACTGCCCTCCTGGGCAGTGGCATTGTGCTATTTTATGCCTCTCTGCCTTAGGCACTTCCTCTTCTTTCTGCCTGGAATATCCCTCCCCCTGGTTACTCGCCTCTCCTACAGGCCTCATGTGGGACATCATTTCCTCCAGGAAACCTTTCCGCCCTCTTATATGCTCCCACTCTGCTCCAGTAGCACCTCGAGTGTTCTCTCACGGTTAGACCAACCACCTTTCACTAACATGACATGCACAGAATCTTCTTCCCAACCTCGTGATCAGAGACCATTTGTTCACTTATATCTTCAGTGCCAGCAATATGTTGGCATAGTGTGGATTTCAACTTGCTGAACTGAAACATGGGAAACAGAAAATACAACTTTTAGAAGAGCGAGGTGACTTAGAAAACAACTTTGAACATACACTAATATTCAAACACTTTATAATTTGCTATCAGTAAGATCTTTGGACTTGTACTTAACGATCAGTGATCTGGAAGAGTGTGTTGTATTGTGTTGCATGTGTGTGTGTGTGTTTAATTTTTATAGTAGTCTATAAGACTAGTTTATAGTCTAGTAGACTATTGTTTTTATCTCTTGCCTTTGCTTCTTTGGTTTTGAATGGAAGAGAGAGCAAGAAGTAAGCACTGGTCCATAAGATAATAAACCATTGAACTATACTGCCATATGAATCACCCCCCCTCCACACACACACACACACACACTAGTTACTCTTAATGGCACAGTTGTACTTTGTGAAGCTTCATGGCCCATGCTGTACTCATTCTCTAACCTCCTTTTAAGGACTGAATCAAGATTAGTTATATACTTAAAGGTGTCTGCTCTTACAGCCAGGAGAACAGGGGTGGTAGGTTATTAAAAAAATAAGTTATGAATGCACATTTCTTTGTGATTCTAGTTAGGCAATAGCCCAAAGCTTCTCAGACCACTCTTAGTCTGCAAAAATAAGCTGTTACACAATTTTTTTAAGTTAAGAAAATTCAGAGCTCAAATAGAGTAATGCTGACTGATGAAGAAAAGCTAGTCTGTGTAGTAGGCTTTTTCTTCTAAGGTGATGGTGGGGATAGGAAACACTGTATAATCTAGATTAGTTAGTTAAGTCAAATGTCTTCCCACAATGCTGTAATGAAAAATAGATAATATGTTTTAAGTATAGTGTCTGTGTAGAGCTCCAAGTAGCCTGGCTTTACTGAGAACGTTTAGAGCACTTGTCCGTGGACTTGAGATCTGCATTTCCGCCTGTTCCCAGACAGTCATTCTCTTGCTCTGCTCATCTTCATCCCTTTGGTCTGTGCCTTGTCATAGAACCAGTGATGGAGAGAAATTAAGTAAAGTCTTCAAGAGATGAAAAGTTGGGCAGTATTAGAGAACTTTGATTAATCTTTATATCTTGGTAACATTAAAAAAAATTGTTAACCAACATCTGACCAGTACTTCCTCTCACCTGAGATATTTGTTAATATTTAAAAAATTTGTATATTTCTTCTCAGCTTTTCAAGTAGCTCTAAATTTGAAGTAGGAAGCACAGCAGAACAAAAGCTATGCTTCTTTAGAGCAACGGTCGCCAACCTTTCGGACCTCACAGACCACCAGTGGTCCGCGGACCACCAGTTGGCCACCGCTGCTTTAGAGAGTCAAGGCATCCCTTTGTGCTTCTGTTAGCCTCTCAAGTGGTTACACATGTTGAAATGTCAGCAACTCTCCCATGGTGTGCTTGGCGATGTCTGTTTTTTACTGTGGTTGAAATTACAGTGTTCTCTGGAGTATTATTACATAGATCACTACTCTTAAGTCCTTTCCCTAATACCTAAATGAAAAAGAAAAAAAAAAAAAAGACATAGCTAACTTAGCATTAGTTTATGATGTTTTATTGACTAATGTCCCTACCATGTTTCTGCATTGCAGTAATTATTGGACCGTCTTTGGTCCCAAGGAGGGATGGCATGTACATGTAGCTCCTGTGTGATCCTGGTTTATACCAGATTTAAACAAGTCTCTGGAGTTCAGGACTGGAGCTGAGTTAACCAACTTGTGCAAGAATACATGTTATTATTTTATGTTATCTTAATACAAAAAGAAATGACATAGTAAAGGTCTCCCACAGGAACAAGTGTGCAAGGAATACCCCAGGCTGAAAGACCAGGTGTTAAGTTATGAACAAGGATTGGATGGAAGCTAACTTTTGTTGTATTTATTTGGTACATTAAGTGGAATTTGCTTAACATTGCTAAATCCTGCCCTTCTTCTGTGTGATGGAAAATGTTGCTTAGTAACTTGTTTTTTTTCCATGCTGCCACTTTTAGCATTCCAGAGGATTTGGAAGTATGGGTTGTACTCATGTGACTTTCTTAAAATAACTAGTCTCCAACTAAAGTAGCATAAACAACTATCTATTGATTCATGCATATATATGTGTGTATGTGTGTGTATACACATATATATGATATAGGACAATGTTAAGATGGAGTCAAAGCTAATCTCCTGAGAGGGAAACATTTGTGTTTATTGTGAAGAATAATTATTTGTTATCTTGAGGTGTGATTATGTGATTTATGTAGATCTTTCGATTCTGAAAGCATTTGAACTTTCTGTTTAGAATTTGTGAATATTTGAAATTCGGGCCCATTTTCATTGACTGATGGGGCCCATCATTACAGCTAAGGATAGGAGTAGCTAATATTCCTTTATTAAAAAAATATGCTATTTGTTCATCTTATTTAGCCCTGATAATCCTAATGTATAAGATCAAATGACTTTGAAGTTAGGTTAAAATTTAGCTAGATTGGTTAGATGATAATTTGTATATCAGTGTTAACACTGTTGATTTTTTTTATTTGTTTCTTTTTAGAGTTGTGATAATTTACATGTGGAACTATATGTGATCTGGGCTCATAATTAGCAAACATACATACCAGCTTGTATTTATTAAAGCTTGTAAATCAACACATGTCTGGCTGTGCTCAGCAAAACATTTACAGTATAATTTCTGATCTCAGCTGGTTTACCCACTTAATGACCATGGACTTTATCAGGAGTTGATTCGTTTCTTAAATGATATTTGCAACCTAATGAAGTGAACTTGTTTAGTAAAAGAAATATTTGCAATGTGTATTTTGCTTGCTTTTGCTCTCTTCTCTACTTGGATCTCTCTAGCCCCCGAATTGAATCCCCAAGACTGAGAGTATCTATAGTTGAGAAGAAGTTGGGGCTGGGAAATCTGGGGCAAGGTTGAGAGTATAAGAGAGAGGATATAATCAGAGAATGGGCAAGGCCTGGGGATGCTGCTGGGAGCAGTGTGGGATCATGGATCCTAGACCTGGAAGGTCAGAGTCGATACATAGGTGAACATAGGCAGCAAGCAAAAATCGGGGACACAGGAAAATTGGAGTTTGATGGGTGCAAAGGAAAAAAATAAGGAAAAGTCCAGATCACATCAGGAACCAGTCTGCAGAAATTGAAAGAGCTATGACACCACTGGGCAGCAAACTTGGAACATGAGAACTGAAGTTCTTTGGCATTTCAGTGCAAGTTGTGCTCTAGCCAAGAGCTTGTAAGGCATTCCCTGTTTGGACAGGAACCAGGCCCAGAGTGTGGGCCCCAGAGCCCACTTATAAAAGCAGGTCATGGGTGTGTCTGCCTGGAAGGGGAAGGGAGGTGGCCTGGGAGGGTCCTGGCACCTAAGGAGAGAGGTTAAGGACTTGTGGCAACACAGGCAGAATCAGCACTTTGCTGGGCATTGTGTATCCCATGACTCACAGACCTCGGTTGTAACACACCCATCTTCCAGGCAGTAAAACCACCCCTGGGCTGGGAATGAATAAAGGGCTCTTAATGGTTCTGCTCCATTCCAGATGATCAACAAACCTTCTATCTCCATAGGTGTTTATAGCTCTGTTCTCATGTTTCTCTGCCCATTAACCCAGAAGGCAGTGGGAGCAACACTATAAAGATGCTCTGACTTAAAAGCTGCTAAATAGTTTGCATTTTATATAAAAATCTCAATTCTCTTTTTTAGATTTTTCATAGAAAAAAAGATTGTTTGCAAAGAAAGACATTGGAATAAACAATATTCACAAGAAAAATGTAACATGATTATGTGTATAGTTTTTGTGTGTATTACTTATGTACATTTAGATATATAATATCTATATCATGCATATAAGTACAAATACATATGCATAAATATATGTTGCTCAGGAATTTCTGAAGATGAGGAGATTTCCAATTATTAATTGTTTTTAACTCAGTGTTTTGGTCCTTTTAAAAAATACATTAGTACAAAATTACTTTGTCTACTTTTATTTTTACTTATATTATGAAATTATATCAGTTTATAAGGAAGAACTTATGAACCTGACTATCTCATTTATATCTTTTCAGACTCACTTCTAATCAGACATCTCTGTCAAATATTTAGTTTTTAAGTTAAATTATTTTATATATATACTTGCAGGTAATTATATGATTAGTGTTTTAATAGCTTTGTTGTATGGTGAGGTAACATTTTGATTATAATTCTCTTCTTTTTGACCATTTGGGTAAATAATATTTTTATTTTTCATTATTAAAAATATCACCAGTGTGAACATTTATTAACCAATTATTTTTGGGTTGTTTCCTAGGCATTTCTCCTAAAGTGAGATTAACAAGTCAAAGGGGAGGAACAATTTTAGTAGTTTTTGTACATATTGGCAGATTGTTATCCAAAAGGATTGAGCTAATTTGTTATGCCACTATCAACGTATAATGTCCCAATTTTAGATAGTTAAGGCAGTCTGAGCACACTTGAGAAGTATAATTACATTTCTACCCCAAAGCCTGGCTGTATAGATAGCTCTCACACATAAACTTAATATGTGGACTTTGAAATTATAGAACTGATAAGGCAGGGCAGCTAATTTGTTCTTCAGAATGTGGAGCCTTAAAGTTAGGTCTTTGGAGCTGGAGACCATGCTATGTTGACGTGGAGCCCCCTTTTGGACAAGTGTGGTACTGTGATCTCTGTCACCGAGGCCAGAGCAAAGGGAACAGCATTTCTGCCAGCGAGGTTATCAGCCTTTGAGGAATTCTGGTCAGCTTCTTGGATGTTAGGAAGGGTGGGGACACTCTGGAGTCGGCATAGAGCGAAGGGGGGCATGTCCAGTGGGCACACTGGGGTCACCAGTCATTGAGCCACGTACCTCCTGGGTAGCTGCTAACCAAAGGCCTTTCTTATTGAAAATGTCAGCTCAGGGGTGCTGGGGTGATTTCTTCTTTTGTAACAGAATTGTTAATTTTATAATAGAAGTGGATAGAGTTGACAGATTCTGTAGAATTCTGTTCATTCTGTAAGGGTATAACTTGACTGGTCTATAAAGGTTCCTTTGCCCTGTTCCTGACTGGGTAAAACTTAGAACTTCCCCTGAGAACTAAACTTCTGTCATCGCGCTCATGCATGCTGACATAGCATTGTACCATTGCCAGCTTCTCCAGTGACTTGCAAACATCCTGTAACCTAAATACAGAACATGTAACTGCATGTTACAGAACTTGGCCAGGAGGGTACTACATGCAGTTCAGACAGGCAAACCAGAATGAAAATGAAGCCATCAGTGTTTGGTTGTTTAAAAATTATCATGTGGATACATTTTAAAGGAAATGAATGAATATTATCGTAAAAGTCATAAAGTTAGATGGGAGTTGAGATAAAAAAAATATTGTTTTAGTTTCCAGGTCCCAAAGTAGAAGTCAGTATTGATGGGCAGAGAGAGGCAGGAAGCATTCACAGGCCAGCAGTGGCAAGGGAGAGAAGCACCATGACCTGTTTAGGGATTTATTCATTTTCTTACTGTCAATTGACTTTTTCTTTTTGGTGGTCAAAGATATATAATGAAGTTTGCCAAATTAATTAACCATTTTTGTTGTTGTTAATCCTCACCTGAGGATATTTTTTCCAATGATTTTTAGAGAGAGTGGGAAAAAGGAGGAAGAGAGAGAGTGAGAGAAATACTGAAGTGAGAGAAACACATCAATTGGTTGTCTCCTGCACGCATCCCAACCAGGGCTGGGGATTCAACTTGCAACCCAGGTATGTGCCCTTGACTGGGAATTGAACCCACAACCCTTCGGGGCACAGGCTGATACTCTACCCATGGAGGGACACCTGCCAGGACCATCTTAACCATTTTTAAGTGTATAATTCAATGGCATTAACTACATTCACAATGTTGTGCAACCATCACCACTATTTCCAATACTTTTTCATTACTCCAAACAGAAATGATGTACGTTAGGGATTTATTTTATAATTGGTTATCTCAGAACTTTTTCTGGCTTCAAGAAATGCAGACCTATGCCACATGTTAGAGCTGATTCTGCCAGGTATATGTCTTTTGCTAACCAGTTTCCTCTCATCCTTCCTAATGTTGCTTGCTTGGCTGAAAAGGGTGCTCATCCAAGTACAGAAGGGGAGGAGAATGTTCTCTCAAGGGCCTATGAGGAGCTGTGTTCCTTTGTTGAAAATCCTCAAATCAATGCTATTTATAGGAGAACACAGGCAGTCTTGCTTATTTAATGTATTTTAAGATTAAAGAGCAATATTATTGATGAGTTAGAAAAAATTTAAGAACTTGTCATCACTTTGAACACAAAAATTGTTTCTATTTTTTATATTTCTTTTCGGTCTTTTTTTCATGTTTTTAACATAGTTGATAATGATGGACCTAACGACATAAAGTAACTTATTTTTTCATCTAAAATATCACAAGTTTTTATTTTGCTTAATCGTGTTCATAATAAGAGGCCCAGATATGCATGTGACTTAATTTGCATAACCATACTACTTTCTTTGACAGTTAGGTTGCCCAAAATGATAACTACTATAAATGAATATCTGCAAACACCTTTTTTCTGTAGTTTAACCTTTTCATTTTATTCTCATGAGAGAAAAAGAGAGAGAGAGAGAAACAGACAAACACAGAGCTCACATGTATTTTGTGGGCCATGGCTCCCGTATCTTCTGTGAACATTTGACACAATCGGTGCCCTGTTTTTGTCATTATGATAGACATCAGTTGGTTGACAAATGTTTGGTTTGGTTACAGGTTGTGAAGATCTTAGAGAAGCACGACCCCTTGAAGAACACCCAGGCAAAATACGGATCCATCCCTCCAGATGAGGCCAGCGCAGTGCAGAATTATGTAGAACACATGCTCTTCCTGCTGATTGAAGAACAAGCCAAGGATGCTGCCATGGGGCCGATTCTGGAATTCGTGGTCTCTGAGAACATTATGGAGAAACTCTTCCTTTGGAGCTTGAGGCGGGAGTTTACTGATGACACTAAAGTCGAGCAGCTGAAGATGTACGAGATGCTGGTCACCCAGTCGCACCAGCCTCTGCTGCACCACAAGCCTATTCTGAAGCCCCTGATGATGCTGCTGAGCTCTTGTTCAGGAACAGCCACCCCCGCCGTGGAGGGGAAACTGGTTGTCCTGCTCAACCAGCTCTGTTCCATCCTTGCCAAAGATCCGTCCATCCTGGAACTCTTCTTCCACACGAGTGAGGACCAAGGGGCGGCCAACTTCCTCATCTTCTCCCTTCTAATTCCCTTTATTCACCGCGAGGGGACTGTGGGTCAGCAGGCCCGGGACGCTTTGCTTTTCATCATGTCTCTCTCTGCCGAGAACAGCATGGTGGCGCATCACATCGTGGAGAACACCTACTTTTGTCCAGTAAGTCCCACTCCCCTCATTGCTTTTCACACAGTCCTCTTTCCTCTCTTGTGCGGGTGATAAATACTTTATTCTTCCTTTTCAGCAAGTTGTAGTTGGCACCTTCTTTGGAAAGATATTTACAGGATATTTTTGGGAGGGACCAGGACAATCGTAAATTGAGATGCTATTTGGTTAGCAGTGTCAGCTCAAAATAAGGAACCTACCTGTGTAACAATGTCTTGGTTCACTTTTGCTGGGTTAGAAACTATTTTAGTTTTTCCTAAGAGCAATTGGTAATACCTGCTCTTTCTGTATTTTTAGCTTCTCAGGTTTATTGTGCACCAATGGATCATGGCATGTGGTGAGACCCCCTCAGAGCTGGTCTCACAAATTAATTTGTTTCTCAGCAAGATAATGACCATAATTGTGGATAAAAAGCACTGACTTTATTTTTAAAAATAAGTGCCTATTTGCAGTTGGAGGTGGCAAGAAATACTCTATTCTGTATAGTTTCTTAATCGTTGGTATGGTGAGAAGTAAAGTGGAAGGTCGCTTGCAAATGGTGGAGTAGCCCAAGTCCACTCCCAGTTCCAGAAAATAATGGGAGCTGTCTGGGACTCTTAAGAAGCCTTAGGGCTCTGATCATTATTTTGGAGTTAGTGTTGGCTTTGGAAGGAAGATTTAGAGGACAGATTTATATCTTCTTCTGGTTTGTCATTTACATTGGGCAACAGCTATTTTTATTTTCCCAACTCAGTGAGCATTTCTGGTTTATTTCCATTGTCTGTTTCTTTTTACCAGTTGCATCGTTGTATTTCTTTATAAACTACTAGTATAGTGCCTTGAATATGCCTGATTCTGCTGGAAGACTGCATAAGGCCATTAGTAATTTTTTTTGGAACAGGCCAGGCAAGATGACATAAGTAAATTAGATTCATTGTTAATTAACACTATATGGGTAGTTCTTGAACAGGCATGAGGGCACTTAGAGGGCTTTTAGAAATGTATGTGGGGTGTGTTTGATTGTGATAGGGGCATGTGGTGGCTGGGGAGGAATTTAGTGGAGGGGGCTAGGAATGCTGTACAGAAGTTTATGAAATGGTCTTGCCCAGTAAAGAACTGACCTGCTCAAAATGCTAGTAGCAACCCTGGTGAGTAAAATAATGTATTTTGCTTTGAGGTTCAAAAGCAGTAATTTTATTTATACTACTAAATTCCTATTTCTAATGATAAACCAGGGTAACCTCATATCTGGTAAATATTTATTTCAGGCCAACAAATAAGTAAAATTTTTTGAAAAATAGAATTGCAGTTAAAAAATTGAGGATACGAAGTATCTCTTCCCTTCTGGGTTCTGACCAATGGAATAAGAGATTGTACAAAGATTGATAGTCACATGGGAAGTGAAGAACTGATTCATTCATCTGTGCCAACATATTAAGTTTCTCTTTCTTTGAGCTCTCTGAAAAAAAATGTTTATCTTCTACTACCACAACATTGGAGCTCATATCCAGCTCCTCCTTTTCATTCTCATTCCTACCATCCTTATGTTTAGACCCTAATGTGTCTCCCTACTTTCTTAGCATCTACCAAATTCACCATCTTACATTGTCAGATTATACTCCTAAGAGAATTCTGATTTTGCTGTTTTATTGCTTAAATTTCTTCAAGAGCACTCCAAACTGGATATAACAATTTTGGCAAGCAGAATAATGCTCCCCCCTCCCACTTCAGAGCTGTCTACATCCTCATTCTTGAACCTGTGCACATGGCTAGTAAGAGATACAGTCAGAATTTGAACCTGGTTAGTCTGACTCAAGGACCCATGTGTTTAATCACTACCTTGTACTTAAGTAATAAAATATCAAGACTTATATTTTTGCACCAACCATAATTATAAAGCACCAAACATAAAGAAAAGACTGGAATTAAGAACAAAAAACACAGACTGGGAGAAGATATTTGCAACACACATAAATATAAGTAATTGGTACCCAAAATATACAAAAATATTTGTAGTGCTACAAATTAATGAGAAAACATTAGAAAAATGGGCAAAGGATGTGAATGAATAATTCCCAGAAGACACCCAAAGCCCATAAACATATGAAAATATGTGCACCTTTCCTAGCATTGGAAATGCAAATCAGCTCACAAAGAGACATCAGATACTGCTCATCTGAGCGGTGAACTGTCGGACATCTGGTAACACCAAGTGTTGTCAAGGGTGTGAAAAAACAAGAACTCTTGAGAATGTAAATTGGGACAATAAATCAGGAGAGCAATATGGCAATAGTTAATACACTTGAATATTTGTGTTCCATGTGACCCTGCATCTTCTGGATATCCCCCTAGGGAAGTCTGGCACATGTTTGCAAGGATACATGCACAAAGATATTCAATAGAATGCTGATTTGAGGAAGAGAAAAATAGAAATAAATTAAGGGAAAGATAAATAGACTGGCTTGTTCTAATCAGGGATGGGGAATCTTTTTTTCTGCCAATGGCCATTTGGATATTTATAAAATGATTCGCAGGCCATCAAAAATTATCAACTGAAAAATTAGCCTGCAGCTCGGCTGGTGGGCTCAGTGGTTGAGCATTGACGTATGAACCAGGAGGTCATGGTCTGATTCCTAGTCAAGGCACATGCCTGGGTTGTGGACTTGATCCCTAATTGGGGGTGTGCAGGAGGCAGCTGATCAATGATTCTCTCTCATCATCGAAGTATCTCTCACTCTCCCTTCCTCTCTAAAATCAATAAAAATATATTTTAAAAATTAGCCTGCTATATTTGGTCAAACATTTAATTAACTCGGGGTCAGACCAAATGATTTCTTAGGCCTTATACTGCCGCAGCCCGGACATTCTGCACCCCTGTTCTACATAAATGGGTTACTACCCAGAATTCAAAATGAATGAATTGCATGTATAGTGTATATGTAACTATATATGTGTGAATACCTACAAGTCTAAAAACATGTTAAGTAAAAATGCAAGTAGCAAAAGGTTACATATAGTATGTTAGTAAATTCACAAAGTTTTAGGACATAAGGTATGCTGTTGTTTTTTTTTGGATACGTGTGAATACAGTAAAAGTACAAAAACAAGTACAGGAATATGTTCTCCAAGACTGTGGTTGCTTTTGGGGGTGAAGGAAGGAGAAGGGCGGGTAATTGGATTGGAAAAGGGTTTAGCTCTATTTGTTAGGTTTTATTTTTTGATAAAAATAAAGAGTGCCCTGAAGAAATGATGTGCAAACATTAAAATCTGTGAAATTTTGGGGTGGTTTCTATTCTGTTGTGTTCTATATGTTTATAACATTTCATACTTAAACATTTACATTAATTAGGACTAGAATGGAGCATATTTTTAACGTTTAGATTTTCACTTACGTTGTAAGCAGATTTTACTGACTGTTGCTTTTCTAAAAATGTGTTTTCAAACACTGTCGAGTTCATTAAAGTTGGAGAAAAACATCGTCTACAGCGGACATTATTTTCTAGAATGGAACACAGAGCTGCTGCGTTGTGTTAAGTTGCCCCTCAGGATGGATCCCATAATCTCATTTGTCCCCAGTTTTCTATAATTACATCTGACAACATAATTTTTAAAAAAGGGGGCCTCTGTATGTTGAATATAAAAGCATCCTCTATTAACCACCCGGCTAAGGACCACAGCTGACAAAAAGCTTTCTCTAATTAGTATGATTGTCAAAGTGTGTTAGCATCAGGTGTGGGGAAGAGTAATGACTCTTTCCGGAAACTAGACCACTGTTGGAAACTCCTGCTGTTGTCACTGATAGGAAGAGCTTGCTGGTTCCGCCGCCTCGCACCTCACGATGTGCTTTTCCAAGAAAAGGAGGCGGAGGAGAATACCCTAGGGAACAAATGATTGGGAACTCTATGACCCTGTCTTCCTTTGATTTTTTTAAAACAAATATTAATGATTAAGCCCTTGTCACTGGTTACTGATTGGCAAAAGTAGAAAGCAGCCTATACACAAATTCGGAAAGGCAAATTGAAATAAGCAACCTTTAGGTACACAGCCGCAGGTAGAACATTATTTATCCCATATCTAAAACTTATGAGGCTTTTTATGTTGGCAAGGTGTATCAAATGGTCCCCAGCAGGTGTTCTGCTGCTAGCTTCAGACTAAAGCCATCTGCTAAAAATCTTTTTGTTTTTGCTAAAATTAACTGGGTAGTGTTGAACGTTTCGCGTTAAAGATGGACCTTCCCTGGCTTGTTTTGTGCGTGGTGCACGTCACCTTTCTTCCCTCCAGTGGGAACATTGCTATGTGTCAACCATGATGGTCACCTTTCACCTGCATTATTTTCTTTAATCCCCACAGCAACTCAGTAAAGAAACTGAACCCTAGAGGACTTAATCACTGCCTGTAAATGGCAGAGGCAGGTTCAACAGCTGCATTAGTCTGATACTAAAATCCATGGTCTTTCATGGACGTGTTGCTGTTTAAATGATCTGTTATTATCCTTATAGTTTTATACGGCGATTATTTTCTTTTAAGGAGACTCTTGAGAGAAAATAAATTTAAAATATTGGGTTAATACTTAATGTGTTAGGAACAAGTATGTCTTATAATTACTTTTGTGTGGCCAGGATCAATGCAAGGCTAAAATAGTGGATGGGCATTTTATTTTTAATTAGCTGTTGAATGTCTATAAATTTTTAAATTAAGTTAAAAATGAAATTTAAAAGTAAATAGATGGTGCCATTAAACTCTTGGAAAAATGATCTACAAACCTGTTGCCTCTCCTTTTCCCTTGCCCTGTTCCCACAGCACCCTCTGGTTCCTTTTGTGGAGCAATCGTCTTTCTTGCATTTATTAGTTTGTCGCCTTTCTTCTCCATCTCTCCTGAGCTGGCTTGTCCACTTCTTTCTCCAGCACCTGGGCCACAGTCAGTGTTTTAGAAATATATGTGGTTTGGGTGAATGGATCTGAACTCTGAGCAGTCTAAGAAAGGAGGCTATAAATATTTAGCAGTAAAGATTTGGAATCTTGTTGTTAAGACTATATAATACTAGTCCTGGCTGGGTGTGGCTCAGTTGGTTGAGCATCATCCTGTGCACCAAGAGGTCGCCAGTTCGATTCCCAGTCAGGGCACACGCCTTGGGTTCAGGTTCAAACCCCAGTACGGGCATGCAAGAGGCAGCTGATCTATGTTTCTCCCTCATCGATGTTTTTCTCTCTCTCTCCCTCTCCCTTTCTTTCTCTCTAAAAAATCAATAAAAAACTATTTAAAAGAAATATGTGATACTCTTTATTCTGCAGAATATTTTCTTCCATGTTTCTTTGCCTGAAGACTATAGCAGAGACATTCGCTAGCCCCACACATAGTGGCAAGAACGCGGTAGTTCTCTGTCCCAGTTGGCACACTGCACTCTCTCTATAGACAGGCTTCTGTTCCCATCTTAGCCATGCCTTTTCCAAGAATATGCTTTAAAAAAGTGAATTTTAGGTATGTGTTATTTTTAATTACTGTCACTGATGTATGTAATTTGAAGATTAATGTTGCTGTAATTATATTGATATACTAAATAGTTATTCCCAGCTTTTTAGTCAGACAAATTAAGCCTGTCTTTATGAATTCATTTTCAAAGCCTCAAAGTGGTTAAGGTTTCGGGCATATGCAGAATTAAAGCCTTTGTTCTGTGGTTAATTTAGCATGAGTTAGCAAATGTAATTGATTTTTAAAATGTGGCATCAAGGTTAGATTTCCCTTCAAGGAGAACTTTTGGTCTCTGTTCTCTCTTGGTAGAGAATTCTAATTTATTACAGACAACTCACTCGGGTCACATTTAAAACTGGAGTTAAAGTGACTGGCTTGGGTATGTAGATAAGGAGTTAAGTGGGAACACAGATGCTTTGATTACAAAAAAGAAATAAATTCACTATCTTGTTTACTGTTGTATTTCTGTACTTACCCTAGTACCTGGCTTGAAGGTGCTTAGTAATTCTTTTTTAATGAACGAGTGAATGAATGAGTGAAAGAAGGACACTAGGAAAAAGGACAGAGGAGCTGACACAATCTTTTGATTTCTCAAATATTGAAGTGGTTCACTTCTTTCTCTCACTGCCCTTCCTACTCCATTGTGGGCTCCCACTCCATGTGACCCCCGCCCCCTCCTTCCCGAGGCATCATCGGGGTTTTCTGTGCTAAGACCTCCAGGTTCTCATTTCTCAGGCCAGGCCTGTACTCTATTGTCCAACAGGGGGTGTTTCTAATGGCAAGCACTGCTGGCCTCTGCTGCTCCACGTACATGCCTGCACAAATCACCCAGACCCCAGCTGTAAACTAATAAGTGCAAGACTGACAGGTGCTACACAGAGGAATGCAGAGGATGCTGTAGGAACAGGACAGGGGAGAAGAAGAGGCAACAATGAGGTGGTAGATCATTTTTCCAGGTTCAACATACCTGGACTCCCACCACCACCTCCTCTGACTTTCTGATGTCAGGCACTGTGGGTTACTTTATCATATCATCTGCCTCAACCTCCCTTCCCTTCTCCCTCTGGTCTGTATGGATGGTTCCAGATCTCTATCTCTAGCCCAGACCCTTCTCTAAGGATCAACTCCATACAGCTGCCTACGGGGCTGTCCAGTGGATGTCCCTCAAGCTCTTTATCCTGGCCTACAGAGCCCTGCAGGGTCTGACTCCTGCTTACCTTACCAGCTCTTTCCACCTCTAATTCTGCACTCCAGTAGCACTGCACTGCTCTTAGTTCCTGGAAGATGCCATTTTTCCCTTTTCCTTTGAGCTTTTGTACACACTCTGCTTAGAATATTCTTCCGTTCAACACTCTTTTTTAGCCATCTACTATTTATTCTTTAGCAGCTTGGGTGTCACTTCTTCTGAGACCATTCCCTGCTCCCCTACCCCAAGTCTGGATTAAGGGCTTTTTGTATATCCACAGCACCATGCATTTTCTATCATGTATTCTGAACATTTATTACACTATTATAATTGCTGATTCATCTTTTAATAGACTCTGAGATCAATGAAAACTTCGCTATTTCTTTTCTGGGCCCAAGTTAGGATTGAATGTTTTCTTGAATGTTTCTAGCTGATCTGAGTCCCTGATAACCTCAGGGTTTACCCTAAAGCCGTGGTTGGCAAACTGCAGCTCGAGAGCCACATGCAGCTCTTTGGCCCCTTGAGTGTGGCTCTTCCACAAAATACCATGGCCTGGGCGAGTCTATTTTGAAGAAGTGGCGTTAGAAGAAGTTTAAGTTTAAAAAATTTGGCTCTCAAAAGAAATTTCAGTCGTTGTACTGTTGATATTTGGCTCTGTTGACTAATGAGTTTGCCGACCACTGCCCTAGAGGAATGCCTTTTATAGGTAACTTCTTGCTTCTGTTCCGTACTATTCCTCTGCCTGGTCAGGATCTCTGAGGTGCTGTTTGGGATCATCACTTCCCAGCTGGGAGGCTTCCCAACTGTGACAGCCATAGTTTCCCTCAGGTTATGCTGCACAAGATAAAATCAACAGGCACACAGCACAAGTGGGTTCCTTGCCCACATTTCTGTCTCTGTTAAAGACATCATTTTCTTAATGACCAAGCTGGATAACTTAATAGTTTGGAGTTCTCACTCATCCTCACTTACTAAGCCCAAACTCTGTCCTTTTAGGAACATAGCATTGAGGGAGGAAGTAAACCCCGTGAGCTTTGAATCAATACTGGATCGACAGATGTCATGGTTAGCTCACCCTCACACCCACCTCACACATGAATCTCAAATTCATCCTCTCGTTTTCCAATTGCCGATACTTCAGCTTAGCCCCACTGTAGCTCTGTTTGAACTATTGTCATCATGTCTGACCCACGGCCCCCAGTTCTTTCTTCTTGCTATCACTTGTAAAGATCAGATTAAAGTGCTTTTCAAACTGTAAATAGGCATTGACCTTTAACATGTTTGCAGGAATCTTTCTCTAAAGCCACTCATGGTTCTTACCTGTGAGATCTTCTGACCTGGGCTGCCATAGTCCAGGGCTTCCTCCCAGAGACTGGGTTTGTGCCTTCTCTGAATTTGAATGCAGAGTATGGTACTGTAATGCTTGTTTATGAGTTTGCCCCTCTCCTCAACAGCTTGGGGGCAGGAATCACGTTTTTTTCATCTTTGCCTCTCCCTCACTCCCCTACCCTTAGACCAGCATGTGCCTGGTACAGAAGAGACAAGCCACCTGTATCTACCATCTACGAATTAACCAAATGCCCTGGGTGCTGCTGTTCCTTCTACTGGAGTTGTCCTTCCCTACTAATCTCCACCTGTCGAATCCTTCCTAGCTAGCAAAATACCCTCTCATCCTTTAATACCTTGCTACTTCAAGTGCAGTCTTTGGACCAGCAGCATTGACCTTCCCGGGGACCTGTTAGTTGCAGGTTAAAACTTTAGAAAAGAGCCCAGCCAGTGTGGCACAGTGGTTGAGCATCGACCCATGAACCAGAAGGTTGCTGGTTTGATTCCTGGTCAGGGCATATGCCTGGGTTGCGGGCTCAGTGCCCATTAGGGGGCATGCAGGAGGCAGCCAATCAATGCTTCTCTCTCATCCATATTTCTATCTCTCCCTCTCCCTTCCTCTCTCTCTCTCAAAATCAATAAAAACATATTTTAAAAAACTTTGGAAAAGAGCTGATTACATTTTTATTTCTGAACACAGGTGCTTGCAACTGGGCTCAGTGGTCTCTACTCTTCCCTGCCTACAAAGCTAGAAGAGAAAGGCGAGGAGTGGCACTGCCTCCTGAAAGATGACTGGCTCCTACTCCCTTCCCTCGTCCAGTTCATGAACTCCCTGGAGTTTTGCAATGCCGTCATTCAGGTACTGAGTGCAATGCAGGGGCCCTTTGCTGAGATCCATTCAGAGTAGAAGCATGGTAAAGGAGTAGTTTATAAACATTCCCTTTTTTATTTTAATGTTTATGGAATATTGATGCTTTACTCGAAGCATACTAAATGTTCTTGAATGAGTAAAAATGTTAGTTTATGGGTTTCTGGGAAGTTTTAATTGAGAAAAAGTAAGTAGATATTCTTTATCTTCCTCATAAAAAATGTTAACTCTGTTTTGATTATCCACTTAACCATCAAAAATAAGTTCAATGCCTGACTCATTAAATAGATATTTTTAGGCTTCTAAGTACTCCAAATTATACCACTTTTATTTCAAGGTCTTTTGGGGAGTCTACAAAGGAAAACACTTTGTTGTGCTTAATGGTGCATACTACATAAAGAATATTGTTATCCCAATTGAATTTAGAAGAACTTAAGCATCTTCTTAGCAACACAAATTAAATTTGCTTTGAAATTGGCCTGCTTTGGGGGGGGGGGGAAAAACGCCACTGAACTCTACTATATTTCGCTTCTTGATTAGATTTTTACTTTCAGATTTTTTGTTACTGTTTTCAATAAAAATCAGATTTTATAAACATTTAAGGATGTAGTAGGTTTTCGTCAAAAATGTTTTATTTCTGTATAGCATAAACATCACCTCAATATTGGATTTATTAAGAAATCAGATTTTCTTTATGGTGATTGTGAGGTGAAAAATGTTAGTTATAATCTGTTTATCTACCAAATAAAGAAATAGCTTCTGGAAGGAAATGTAGTACATCACTTTGGTTCCCATCTCATTTTTATTGCTAAGTCAAAGGAAGTTTTATTTATATATAAGATAAGTGGATTACATCTTAAGTTATTTTTTTCTTTAATATTACAGTCTATCAACGTTTTCCTGCAGAAATGTGTGGACATAAAAGAGATGGAACTGTTAGTTTCTCCCCAAATGTACACAGAGAGATTATTAGTAATTTAAAGATCTAGCCCCACTTCCCTAGAAAATGCTTTTTTATTTTATTGTATGTCTTTTAAGAAAGAGAATTAAAGCTAACAGGCATGCTTGAGAACCGAGAAGTGATATATTTCATTCTATATTTTGAGGCCATATACTACTTTTAAGATTTTTTGTTTGTTTGGGGGCGCTATTGTAAAGATTACCTGTAAAAGAGGCTAACCAAAGAACTTCTTTGCATATATGCATAACCCATGGACACAGACAATAGTTGCAGTGAAGGCCTGGGGAGGTGGGGGGTGGGTATGGGGTAGAGGGATTAATGGGGACTAAAGGGGGGCATCTGTAGTACTTTCAACAATAAAGATAAATTTAAAGATATTAGCGGGGGTTATCCATGCAAATTATATTTTGTAAATCAAATATAGGAAGACTTGTGCCTCTGATAATGTTTTCTGCTTTTGAATAGGATCTATTTTTTAATGAAAAGAATTTCTAAATGCCTTCCTCCTTAGTAAAAAGAGTAGCAGAAAATGCACCTCTAAAATGAAAAATTCTTTTCTACCAGCAAAATAAGTGTATTTAATTGTCCATTTTGACAGTTGTATTCTTTTTTTTTTAATTAGTCACAAATTGAGATGGGACACAGATGAAATTATGGTGTAAAATTATACTTTCTAGTTTGTGAATTTTATGATATGACTCTGTATACATCTTCAGTCTATTTTTCAAATAGAAACGTAAAACTATCAGCTTTTCTCTCTCTCTCTCTTTTTTTGTTTTGTTTGAAAGTCCAAACTATTTATACTGGAATAAACCATCTGAAAAAATTCCATGGTGGTTTGAAGTCTGAATTATTCTTTAATCGTGAAATAAATGGCCAAAATTTGTATTTCTATTTTGAATTCAGGATGTACACAGAAATGTTTGATTTTTAAGAAGACCTAAAAATTGAATTCTTTGTAATTTTTATAACTACTTATTTCTCCCTTAGGTGGCTCATCCTTTGATTCGTAACCAGCTTGTAAATTATATTTACAATGGGTTCTTGGTACCAGTCTTGGCTCCTGCCCTCCACAAGGTCAGTGACTGGCTGATGTGATATTTATCTGTTTGTAGTACAACTAATGGAAACGGAGAAAGGCCAACATGGTGTGACTGACTTGATGGCGACTTCAGCTTTATTTCTCACACCATCTATATTCCTTAGCCATATCAAACAGGTCTTAACAATGGTGACAGCTTAAGTCCGATGGGATCTATTTATTGTCACGGAACATGGCATTTTGAATGTCAAGTAAGATAGTCTAAACCAGGATTGGCAACTAGACTGACTCCTGTGCTTGCTGAGGTCATGGATGGTGGCTACTTGAAACTCCCTGTTAAGCTGTCCTATAAGGCCACATCTGTCATAGGGAGGGCAAGGTTTACTATGAATGTGGAGAGGGGTGTGGGAGCAAAAGTCCCATGGATTTGGCATATCTCAGAACATAATTTTTTATTATAAAAATTTTGAGACAGCAAAAAAGTAAAGTGAAGCCAAGTTAAGGTCTCATCAAAGGTTGGCTGTCTCATTAGCACCAGTCTGAATTCACTATGATGCTTTCATTTTGTGTAATAAGTCAGCTTATTCCATTGTGAGATGTCAGGAGATACCCATGGACCTAGAATTCTAATTTTAAGTTCGTGCTTCACTAAGTAAAGAAACATATACAATATTTAGTTCAAGAGGATCTTTGTCAAGTTATTGTAAGTGCCAGCCTTGGTCAGGAGAGAAGCAAGGAACTACTTATCACATGCATTTGGATGGAATGCCCATTTTTCTACTCCTGGAAGTTCCATTTCCATGGGCTCTCATTTTACACAATCCAAGATTACCTGATTATGGCAACTTTGAAGCCTGGCTGTATATGCTCATGGGAACAGCAGGTCTCCCCTGCACCCCCCAAATTTCCGAAGTTTGAGCAGATGTTACCTTGAAGGCAATTCATACCACAGATACCATGGTTAGTATTACAACTCCAGCGAGCCTTTCTGCATGCCCGTCTCATAGAGCAGCAGGTCTTGGTGGAAGATGTTCATGTCTTGCCACTTAGTGCCTTTTGAGCACAGTGGCAAAGTTTTCCAAACAGACAGGGTATTTGCTCTGAATAGGACTTGTGTGTTACTTCTAGGCTCAAGAGGGACTCTTGGGTACGGTTTGAGATTGAGATTTCCAGTTTATTTTGTGGTTTGTGGGCACGAAGGGCCCACGTCTTTAAAATGAAAAATGCTTGTAAAATATGGAACATATCTTTGGAAAATACACCCCTGTATTTGTTTCCAGGTTGTCTTTCTGTTAGTATCTTGCTATTCTGGGGATGGGGTGGGTGTCTTGCAGTTGAGGTCTCCAAGCCTCTGCATGAAGGAACCCAGCAGTGCTGGTGAAATCCTTGGCAGTAATAATCCATGTACTCCCCCGCACATTTAGACTTAGTTCCACATTTATTCCCATCCTTTCCCCCATTGACCGGTTGACCTAAAGTAATTTCTTATCATTTCCTAATAGCTGTAATTATAAAAATATTATTTGTTCAGTATATGTTATGGTATTATAATTAACCTACCTTAATGTTACAAATATTAATGTTAACTCTCTATCCATAATTGAGGATGAGATCCACCTCAGAGAGCTTCCATGAGGCTCTGACGGGTCACAGTGCTCCCCTTTATAGCATGCACCACAAGTGGAATTGAATCATTAAATGTGCAATAACTTGCTGAATGCCTGTCTCCACATGGTGCACCTGCTTCTTGGAGTAGGGTTCACACTTGTTTTGTTCACTGGGGTACCTCCAGTGCCAAGCACAGTACCTCAGATTTAGAGGTTGAACAAACAGCACACAAATGGAATGATGTTTGTCAGAGTGCCAAGCAGAGTGTTTGCACTGGGTACATCTCCCAAGAGTGGATCACAGAGAATAATAATAGCACCTTACATAGATTAACAAAGATTGTTCTCAATAATTCCCATAATTAAATGAAAAATTTTAAATCATGAAATTATTTTAATACATGCTTATTGTGAAAAAAATACAGTCAATACTGAGTATATAAAATGCAAAGTGAATGTTACCATACTCGATTTCTAATCCCTAATTAAGATTCCTTAACTTTTATCCATCTCAGACCATTTCTCCCAGGACTATTGAGCTACTAGAAAGAATATTTCCTCAATTTATTTTTCATCCTGCTCTTCATCTTTTTCTTTTGTTTGTGGTTAACAGCCTCTCCTCTGGCTCTTGGCTTCTGAAATGGTTGATGAAGAAAAGAGCCTTTTATGAATGCCAGGACAGGGGCTAGAAACAGATGAGGAAAAATGTCCAGAATTGGGTGTTTCTTGAGACGTTCCCTGTGGGAACAGTCCCCTACTGGGCATCTCAAGTCTACAGCAGGGGCTCCTGTCCTTGGTTTTCACCCTCTGGGTCTCTTGCCTTGACAGAAGAGCCTGATTTAATACCCTAAGTAAATTTCCCTGTGAACTATCTCAGCCCCCAGTTTATGCAAAACATTCTAGTTGCCTGCCATCAGCGTAGGCAGTCTGTAGAGGTGAATTTAGTCTCTCTCGCATAAGTAATATAAATAAATTCATACTTAAAAACTTTACCACATCACAATCAATACTCATAAACATTGTCTCCACAGCATTGCTCAACGAGAGCTGAAGTCCTTACAGAGGCTGTGGGTGGGAAAAGGAGGGGAGGGGGGATAGGCAAGTGAAGATTGTCTCCACCTTCCCTCTTCCCACTCTATGTATTTTTATGGTCACACCTCCAGTGCAGTTTGTCCTGCTGTATGCTTTCTTCATGCAGTGCCGTGGGGCAGCCATTTGTTATCCTGTGTTAGTATGAAGCTAGGTTGTTTTTTTGTTTGTTTTTTTTTAATAGGGCTGCACAGATTTCTGTAGTGTGGATATACAGGTCTGCAATCCTTTATTCACAACTCAAAAATGCAAACATCTCTGAAAACGGAATTTTTAGAATAATTGTCTTTGATGGCAAACCCATATCTAAACTGTCTCAAGGCTGTTTTTGTTTTTTAAATCTCACTTGAGTTAATATTTGTGTGTTATATGGAAGAAAAAAAATATGATGTATTTGATTTTAGAATTCTGCTCCAGATCTGCTGGGTTACGTCAAATATGGCAGGTGTAATATTACTTTTCTAATATATGAAATTTCGAATTCCAAAATGCATGGTCTCCAGGGTTTTGAATAAGAGATTGGAAGCCTATTTTGGACACTTAGGGAAGGATACATTTTTGGAGATAGGTTAAATCACACTTTGTAAAAATCACATTAAAGAAAATGATACCATGTCAATGTAGATCATTTAGGAGTTGGATCTAACCATAGCCAAGGACATCATGTAAAATTATGACTTTAGATTAATGTAACAGCCCCCATCCAGCAAGAGCTAGCTCTGTCTCAGTATGTTTAATTGATCAAAGCTAAGTTATCAAGGCTGAATATTCATTGACATAGTTATATTAGTCTGTGTTCTCAGTGGAATGGATGCCAAGATAGGTTCAAAGTGCAAGGATTTTGCTAGGGGAAATGCTGGTGAGAGAGAAAATAGGGAGCGAGGTGGGGGAAGGCTGGGGGCGTGGTCAGACTGCAATGCAATCTGACCCCCAAGTGAAGGAGAGGGTGTAAGATTGAATGGGAGTGTTGCAGGCTGCCGGGAGGAGGCCTGTGTTTCCCAGGGACAGGTCTGCCAAGCATCCCCACTGCACTGTCATTGGCTGTGAGGAGCCTGTGGGAGGTGTGGGAGCATTTCAGTGTAGCCACGGGGCCCCTGGTCACTTAGGCTCCCTGTGGTTAGAGGTCTAGGTGGTGGATTCCCATGGCCACTGTGTTTCCACATGGTTGATTTCCATGGTGTTCCTGATTGTAGCTGTCAAAAAGATAGACATATATATTTGCTTAATTTACAGACCTCCTTTTGTGTGTGCAAAACATTCCAGAGTTCAAATGCTCTCTCATGCACAGGGTCGTTTTGGTAAGGATTAGCTTGAGAAAAGAACTTACTAATCAGTCACCATGATTATGCTTCAGTCACAAACAACACCAACGTCTCTTTATGTTTTTGTTCGCATGACATGTCCGTCTTGGGGTGTGGAATGAGCAGCTTGTAGGTAGCTTTTCTCCATGATATCCTCAGTCAGGGACCCAGGTTGATAGATCTTCAACATCTGATATCTCTGGTCATAATGTCAGAGGGGAGAGGCCATAGTGAATGGCCCACTGGCTTTTGAAGCTCCCGTCTGGAAGTGACACATATCACTTCTGTTCTCATTTCATTCTCTAAAGCAAAGAAAATCACATCTGACCTCAGAGGGCAGTGCAGTTTCATTTTCTCAAAAAGAAGAGAAGCCTAGAATGTGATCATCAGCCCTAATGACTTTTGTCAGATGGCACCCACTGGGTAGTGAGGAGAGTCTAAAGGAGTATGATGTTTCAATGATCTATTGATGTGTGATAAGCTGCCCCCAAACTTAAAGACTTATACAATCATTTATCATTAGAATAAAGCACAAGTCTCTGGTTCAGGAATCAGGGCAGGGCACAATGGGGACAGTTCCTTTCTGTTTCATGATGTCTGGGGCCTGAATAGCTTGGGGCTTGGTGGAGATCTCGCTCTCTCTCTCTCTCTCTCTCTCTCTCTCTTTCTCTCTCTCTCTCTCTCTCTCTTTCCCTCCCCCTCCTTCTTTCCTTCTTTCCACAGAATCTCTCCCTGGGACTACGTTGGGCTTTCTCATAGCATGGCAGCTTCAGGTAGTTGGATTTCCTATATGTGGGTTGAGGGCTCGTAGAGACAGGAAGTAGAAGCCTCTAGTCTGGAAACTAAAACAGTGTTGCTTCTGTCATATTTCATTGTTCATAGTAGTCACAGAGCCCACCCACTTTCCAGGGGAGAGGACATACCGTAGACCCTACCTCCTAATGACAGGAGTTCAATTTGTGCCCATATCCTGGGTGGGTTTACTATGGTTCCCACCTCTAGGACTGGATGTGTTTGTTAAGGGGCAGAGAACTATACAGAAAGGGCCACCTGATAAGAACCATGAACTTCTGTGAGGGTCACAACCAAATCTGAGGCAAACTCTCAGAGAGGAAGTCAGTGGAATAAAATAAATAGCAAGACTTTATTCTCCTTCCTTCCTCCGATGTCCTGGTGGCTGAACCCAAATGGAAACCAGGTGGCAAGGGATTCATGGGAAAAAGTGGTCCATACAGATCAACTGAGGCCCTGTGCAGGGTGAAAGATGGAGAGGGGCAAATGGAACACATCCAGTACATTTATTTACTAGGGTCAGCATTTTAGAGTAGTAATTAGCATGTATAGATGGCATCTATAGAGTGTGTTTGGAAATGCTTAAGTAAACTCTGGTTTAAAATTTCCTAGAAACACATAAAGGAAGTCTATTTTTTATAGTTCACTAGAGGCCTGGTGCATGAAATTTGTGCACGGAGTGGGTGGGGGTGGGGCGGTCCCTCAGCCAGCCTGTACCCTCTCACAATCCGGGACGCCTCGGGGGATGTCCAACTGCCAGTTTAGGCCCGATCCCGATCCCTGTGGGATTGGGCCTAAACCGGTAGCCAGACATCCATCTCGCAATCCGGGACTGCTGGCTCCTAACCGCTTGCCTGCCTGACTGCCTGATTGCCCCTAACCACTCACCTGCCTGCCTGATCGCCCCTAACTGCTGCCTGCCTGCCTGATGCCCCTATCTGCTCGCCTGCCTGCCTGATCATCCCTAAATGCCTCTGCCTGCCTGCCTGATCACCCCTAACCACTTGCCTGCCTGCCTGATTGCCCATAACCACTTGCATGCCTGCCTGATCACCCCTAACCACCTCTGCCTCGGCCCCCGCCATGGTGGCTTCGTCCGGAAGGACATCCAGAATGACGTCTGGAAGGTTGTCCGGTTGCCCAGTCTAATTAGCATATTATGCTTTTATTATTATAGATAGTTACCACCCAATTCTATGTATTGAACCTTATCCTTTGGAGCCTAAAATCATGGTTAGACTTGAATGTAACAGGCAGATATACTAACGACATAGTAGACATGAATGTTGTCTCTTACTCAGTCTTCAAGGACCAGCTTAAATCTCACTGGCTCCTCAGCTGTTCCTGACTTTGGGGGTTCTAGAATTCATAGCTCTTAATACCTGTATCAGTCATTTTGAACTCAGCATATGCACTTTTGTATTATTTGGTGTGTTCTTGGTATTTGACTCTGTGTTCCTATCTCTATCCTGAGTCTCTGGAAGAGTATATCTATGGTTCCCAAACCATGTGCCAAGGATCCGTGGGGGTTCTCAGTGAACTCACAGGGATGTTGCCAGATATGTTAAATTTATGAGGAACCACAGTGGCATCTGTCTGATACTAAGTGAACTCCTAGCTCGAAATAGTTCAGTTTCAGCATTCAATACACATTCCTTTCAATATGCTTATACCTTTGTAAAGCTGAGTTTGGGATGGGTCCTGTTCTTTAAAGCAAATGCTCATGAAAATCCGTGTGGGACAGAGTGAGGTTGGTAGTGTCCAATCTGATTCCTAGGTATAAGTGACCAACAGGAAGTGAATTGTTAGGACTTAACAACACATTAAGTTGCTTGGTCTTAAATACTTAATAAAGGTATGTCTGGGTATTTCTTTTGGCTTCTGAGTGCTATGAAAAAAAATTCTGATATACTGAAGGTACCATGGACTGAAAGTGCTTTAGATCCTCTGGTCTGGGAAGAATGATCTTTTATGCTTTAGAGCAGGGTTTGGCCAGCTATGATCTGGGGCCAAGTTTGGTCTGTGGTTTGTTATCATGTATCTTTTTTTGTGTGTGTATATTTTATTGATTTTTTACAGAGAAGAAGGGAGAGGGAGAGTTAGAAACATCAATGAGAGAGAAACATCGATCAGCTGCCTCCTGCACACTCCCTACTGGGGATGTGCCCAAAACCAAGGTACATGCCCTTGACTGGAATCGAACCTGGGACCCTTGAGTCCACAGGCCGACACTCTATCCACTGAGCCAAACCGGTTAGGGCTGTTATCATGTATCTTGAGTTAAGAATGGTTTTTATATCCATTGAAATATAAATAGATAAACAAAATGTGATACACACACACACACACACACACACACACACACACTCACACACTCACATACACAGAGGAAATTCTGACACATAGATGAACCTTGAATTGTGCTAAGTGAAATAAGCCAGTCAAAAGCAGACAAATATCACGTGAATCCATGTATAAGATATAAGATGTACCGAGTGTAGTCAAATTTATAGACAGAAACCAGAATAATGGTTACCAAAGAGGGGGGAGTAATGAGTTATTGTTTAATGGGTACAGTTTCAGTTCCACAGATGAAAAGAGTTTTGGAGATTGGTTGCACAATAGTGTGACTGTACTTAACATCACTGAGCTGTGTACTTAAAAATTGTGTGTTTTACCCACAATTTAAAAAGAAAGGAATATACAACAGAATGACAAACCCTAAAATATTTATACTTTGGCCCTTCACCGAAAATGTGTGCCGAGTCCCGCTCTGGAGGGTAGCATGGTGCTCTGTATATTTTAGATGATCCCTATATGTTTGCAGATGATGGTAATAGTGGAAGAAAGTCCCCAGTTAGAAAGAGATGGCCTAGTGAGAGGATTTTCAAGTCCTTTTTGTTCTGAAGGCAGTGATGAGGCTGAGGAGCAATAGGCAGAAACTGAAGGAAGCAGGATGATTGGCTTGGAAGAGTCTTTGTCCAGGTGTGTTGTTTAGGGGTCCCGGGCTGGCGGGAGACCAGCAGACAGTTGGTGGCAGCAGCTGAAGATGGCTCTAGCAGGGACAGAAAGGGGACTGGAGGACTCAGTCATATTATTTCTGTCACGTGTCTTATGAACTAGGATGGTCTTCTGTTTTGTGGGTTATAGTGGCTCCTTTATTTGGAGACTGGTAAGAAATGAAGGGAGAAACATGGGGCTATCTGTAGTAGTTGAAGGCGGAGACATTGAGGATGTTGAAGTAAGGGATGGATGGAAGGAAAAGCGATCACACAATCCTTTTCTGCAGGCAGCTCACAGGCATTAGCAGTAAAAACTGTGGCCTGAGAGAAAGTCTGTACCTCTGGTTTTTGCAAAAAGCAGCTAGCTGTGTTTCATTCAGCAAATTATTCCACATATGTGTGCCTGGAAAACCAGCAGAAAAAAAATCTACCAGAAAAAACGATTTTTCCACCATCTCTGCGTGCTGAAACCATGCTGGAACAGTATACATGGGTAGAATAATTCAGGCATTTCCTTAAAGGCCTGTGTGCTGGGTTCCTAAAAGCCACATTGGAGCCCATTTGTTTTACAATCTTGTCTTCCAAACACATACATACATATTCATGAGCTGTATCCTGTGAGCTCAGTAATTCATAGCTTATTGACTTAGGTTGATGGATGGAAGTTTTTGGGGGACTAGAGAAGAAAAGATGGAAATTTTGAGAGGCTGGGAGCAGCCACACTTGTGAATCATCCACTTGCTATTAATGTGTCTGTGGGTGGGGTGGGCGGGCACCCCTTCAGAGCCCAGTTGGGCTCTCACTAGCTAGGGATGTTTTTAACTTTTATGAAACTAGTTAGAGTGAAGATTTTGAGAGAAATTAAATACAATCCTCAAATGATCATGATTAATAAATGTTGATGAGCTATAATTGGTGCTGAGTTTACGGGAGGAATACCTAAGCCTGTATGTCCTACTGTTTTTAGTCTCCAGTAGAATGAGCAGAGCAGCCTGTCACCTCACTAAGCTCCACTTCCATCCATCCTCCCTCCTGCATCTCTAGTCTGGGAGGTGGCGAAGGGGCTTTGGGCGGCCGGAGGGCCGAGACAGATCTCCTGCTGGCTCTTCTGACAGACTCCCTGTTGCATTTGTGGGTACGGAGCATGTCGGCCCTCTTTGTCACTGCTGTCATCTGTGTCACTTTCTGTTGAAAAACACTTTGAAGTCTTAGGTCTGGTTTCCACTAATGATGTAAAATTTCACCGACCAGTCATTGCTTTCAGTGGGAAGTTGGAAGAAAAAAAGGAATCAAAACCATGGAATTAGGATGCCATCTTGACCCTGCCATCTTGGCACTTTGAGATTTTATTTATTAAGTTTGGTGGTTCTTTGCTAAATCCTTCGTTATAGTTTTTCTTGAGTTATGGAAGTGCCCACTAGACTCCAGCTCTGAGGAGAGCTATACTAAAAACTGTAGTGGGATAGTATTTTGTTCCCTCCATTTCATATTTCTACTTACACATTTCAGTAATTTGCTTTTAAAACCTGTTCTCTAGATTAGTGACCCAAGATGTTTGAGCACGAAAGGCCTCTGAATGTTGTCCTGCTCTGTTTTCTGCTGGCTCCTTATTCCCTTTTCTGTAATGATGTTGAGCTCTCCTTGTTCATATGGAACTTTGTTACCCTGCCTGCAGTAGACCAGTCACTTAAAGGCTTCTGTCCTCCACGTCGCTGAAAGCACAGCGGTGTGCCCACCTGGACCCACAGGCTGCTGGTCTGGTGCAAAGTGATAGGACCTCAAGGATGCCCTGGAGCAGCGAGGTGCTTCTGCACAGAAGCTGCGGCTGTTGTCTCAGCCTCTCCGGCAGGTGCAGTGGCTCCAGGCAGGGAGGTGCTCACTCCCTCAGGGCCATCTGGCAGCTGGGAAGCCCTGCGCTGTGTGTGGAGGCCTGAGCTCAGCAGGAGAGCTGATGCACCTGGTGCCACCTCATGTTTATATTGCGTTGTGGTTCCTGTTTGATGCGGGAGCTCCATTTATGACTGAGGAGCTAGTGGAGCCCAAACAATCCTGTCTTCTCCATTACTCTGAACTGAGAAGAACCGTGGAAGTGGAGAGGCCACAGTACAGATAGAAAGATCACTGTAGTCCGTCAGCGATGGCAGTTGAACGAGGTAATTAAAAGGCCCAGTCCTGTCTCGGGCCTGCAGCTATGTAATGTGGATCGGCAGTAGCACTATTAAACTTGGTTGAAGAATCATATTAAACAGGCTGGCTCTAGACAGCCTAAATTAATAATCGCTCTATCCAATGAGAGCCAGCTATTAAGTAGACCTAGAAGATTTTAGTGGAAGTTATAAGAGTATTTGACTTGAAATACTTGATTTATTAATTGAAAACTGAAAGTTAGCTTGTGCCATTGAATACATCCAATTAATGCATTGTATTCAAATAAAATTTTGGGAAGGAGCACAGCTTAACAGTTTTTAAATTGGGGTTTGAGGTTAGAGAGATGTTAGTTTTGAGTTCTGTTGTTTCACTAGCAGTATGACTGTGTCAAGTACCTTCATCTATGTGTATATATTACCTGTGGGTAATAACATCTACCTTATTGGTTCTTGTGAAGAATAAATGAAATACTGCATTTAAAGTACTTATTGTCTCTGGTACTTAGTACTCAATATTACCTATTAACCAGCTGAATCTCTGAAATGAAACATCCTTCATATGATATGGTATATTATTGGACAGTGAATTTTATGCCATTTTTAGTGCTATAGTATTTTTATTTTAGACTAGAGGCCCAGTACACAAAATTCATGCACGGGGGGCGGGGGGATGGGTAGAGTCCTGCAGCCCAGCCTGCACCCTCTCGCAGTCCAGGAGCCCTTGGGGGATGTCCGACTGACAGTTTAGGCCTGCTCCCCATGGGTCTAAGCCAGCAGTCAGACATCCTTAGTGCTGCAGTGGAGGCGGGAGAGGCTCCCGCCACCACCACTGCCTTGAGCCCGGCTCAGGGCTTCTGGCTGAGTGGCGCTTCCACCACCAGGAAGCAGCTCCTGCATTGAGCGCCTGCCCCCTGGTGATCAGTGCACGTCATAGCGACTGGTTGTTATGTCGTTGGGTTGATTTGCATATTAGCCTTTTATTATATAGGATAATACGCTCATTGTTCCTTAACACATTTTTACCTTATTTCATAGACAGCATGACTCTGGACTTACTCTTTCCTCATTGCTCTCAGAGTGTGGAGTCAACTCAGTTGTTCCTAGAATTAGTTTCCTATTTATTTTAAAGTTCAGTGTCAGAGGTTCTCAAATCTAAATGTGCAAAGGCAATTACCTGGGCACTTTTTACATGGGAACTCCTGACTACTAGAGATTATGGTCTAATAGGTAGGGCTGAGGCCCAGAGTTTGCACTTTAGCCAGGACCACGCTCACTTGATCACACGGATCCATGTCCTTCTGCGGGCACTCTGGCTATTTATGCTCTTTCATTGGATGAGGATGCAGAAGACATGGGTCCTAGTTTTGTGTGTGATCTCCAGGGCCTTAACCCAGTTAAGGATCCAGGTTTTTCATCTGTGATAACCCCACTGTGTCAGCCTCCCAAGGCTGGTGGCCATCAGATGAGGAGGAAGATGACAGCACTTTGGCAAGCACTGGAGCCTTTTCCAAATGAGCAAGGTATTAGAACTTGGATATGGTCTACCCTGCTTCCCTCTGGAGCTGTTTTAGCCATCAACGCAGGTGACATAGGTCAAATACTTGGCAAAATTTAAGGATTTACTACTAGTAGTAGTAGTATCTAAAGGTGGGTAGTGAAAGGAGATTGTTGGGTTCTTATCTAAGAATGTATGTTCAGTGTTTGATTGAGGGAAATACCTCCCATTGTTCAGAATGCTGGACAAGTGCCATTATTACTACGAAATAACTCTGCTCTCCTGTGTGATGCTGTCAAGATATGTGGACAGTGAGTGATGTCATTACCATAAAAAACCAGACGGAAATGCCATTGACTTTGCAGTGGGAATACTGTCTGATGTCCTGCATATCACAGAGTATTATAAGGCATCATCGTTCTACTGCTGACGCAGTCCCACCAGAGCCGTGAGCAGAAGGGAAAACGTGCTCCTTGTAATTGGAGGTTACACAATATGGATGGTGTTGCCATTTTTCCATTTTCTATATTCTAGGTTACTAAGTGGAATGTTTAGATTCTACACAGATGTTTAGATCCATATACAAATATACTTTTTTCATTATCAATATATAGAAAAGCCTAAGACAACCTGTTATTTAGCCCAGAGCTAGCATGTGTGAACCAGCTGTGGCTCATAATGAAATGTCTACTGTTTATTGTGGAAAGCCTCTGAGAATGTGGGAACTATTGGAAAATTTACTTTTTTTCTAAAGAAAATCTTGTAATTAATATCTAAGCTTTCATGGTAAGCTTCTAGCCTACTTGAAGCACTGGGTCTTTGAATATTTTGTGAACAGGGAGGTTCCAGATAAGGCACCTAGTGTGTATTCAACTGAGACTTGGCATATTGTTATGGGAATGGAAACCTAAATCTTTCCTCCCATTTTGCATATTCCCAGAACAAATAGGGAACGGATTGGCCATTGGATATCATCACTGTGGCTTAAAGCCAGCCTCTTGGTGCCTTGGAGGTATCCCTGTTCCTCTTCCTGTAATGACACTAAGCTCTACTTGTTCTCTCTTTTTTTCCCCTGTCAGTTTATTTTTTCCCCATTTTATTTTTAATTTATATTCCTTATTGTTTAAAGTATTACATAAGTCTCCTTTTCCCCCCATTGACCTCTCCCTGGCCACTCTCACCCCCCAGCACATGCCCTCACCCCCCTACTGTCTGTATCCATTGGTTATGCTCATATGCATGCATACAGGTCCTTTGGTTGATCTCTTACCCCCTGCCTTCCCTCATAGGTTGGACAGTCTGTTTGATGCTTCTATGTCTCTGGTTCTATTTTTGTTCATCAGTTTATGTTGTGCATTATATTCCACAAATGAGTGAGATCATGTGATATTTATTTTTCTCTGACTGGCTTATTTTGCTTAGCATAATGCTCTACTTGTTCTATGGAGCTATGTTTTACCATGCCTGCAGTATCTCTATAATGCTGGATCTAATGCTATGCCCAAACAAATAGACTTAAAATAAAGAGCAAAGGGGAAGGAAATTTATTCATTGACATAAACCTAGCCATCAAGGTATCCAGCAAATAAGTTCTTTGCAAAGGGTTTATATGGTGTGGACTTCAGACTGCTACGATTGTTTCCCAGCTCTGCCACATGCTGTTTGCCCTTGGGCAGAACCTTTACCCTCATTGAGCCATCTTCCTCATTTGTAAAATGGGGGTGATAATGATAGTGCCCACCTTATAGAACTTATAAGGGTGAAATAAGCTGATACTTTAAAATGGTGCCTAGCACAGAGTGAGTGTTAACTCTATTATTACTGTTTTTGTTTTATATACTTGTTGGAAAATCATAATTTTAGATTACTGAACTATCTTTTCATTGGTATGTAATACTCTAATGTAATATTTTTATTTTATCTGTAATAATATAAAATTTGGCATATTGCCAGGAGGAAATAGCTAGAGAACTATAGACATCAAGGTATTAGAAGAAATAACTAAGTGAGACCTCTTAGAGTCCAATTACTGTAACTTTTTCCTAGGTTAATCCCAAACTTCCTCCCACTTGCCTCTCACAGACTTACTTCCCCATTGTCCTGGGCCAGTGGTTGGCAAACCGCGGCTCGCGAGCCACATGCGGCTCTTTGGCCCCTTGAGTGTGGCTCTTCCACAAAATACCACGGCCTGGGCGAGTCTATTTTGAAGAAGTGGCATTAGAAGAAATTTAAGTTTAAAAAATTTGACTCTCAAAAGAAATTTCAATCGTACTGTTGATATTTTGTTCTGTTGACTAATGAGTTTGCCGACCACTGTCCTGGGCCATGTGCTGTACACTGAGTATGAATTAGCCTTCTAGTTAAATGCCTGTGCTTATGCTTTTCCTCTCCTGGAGTTGCCTTTCTCCTCCCACCAGGCTTATCCAAACATTTCTCATCTTCTAGTGTCCAGACCACATGCCCCCTCCTTCTGAAAGTCTTCCTGAACAAGCCAGGAGTAGGCAGCCACTCTTCACTTCTTCAGAGTTTGGTTGGTGACACTTTGGGTTTAATGCGTCTTACTTCTCCTACCAGGTGGTCAACACCATGAGAACAGAGACCACACATATTTGCTTGTTCATTCATCCATTGAACTCATATTACAGCAGCATCTGTGGCACACCTCCTTGTACATAATAGGTGTTTTTATGTTTTTTAAATAAGTGAATAGGTGAACATAGATATGGTAACGAAGTATAGTTGCATGTGTGTGGAGCTAATGTGAAGGAGTGAGAGAGAAAGCTGGGGAGAGATTTAATAGTTTAGAGCTGTTGAGCTCTAGTCAGGTTGATGAACTGATGTTTGGCTGATAGCTGGCACTCGGGGATGGCATGGAGTGGGAGAAAAGTGAGGTACATGAGGGGAGGGGTGTTTAGCATTGGCTAGAGATGGCTGCTGCTGAAAGTGAGGCAACTCTTAAATATTGTGGAAGTCCAGAGAAATGTTGCTGATAAATATTGCTGGATAAATAGAAAGAAAGATAGGGATATTTTATAAAAATAATCAAAGGAAAATGAACAAAAAAAAGGTTTCTGAAGGATCAGTGATGGCTCTAAGATGGATGTTTGAAATGTGCTCTCCACATCTGGAAATGAAGTTGTATGATGTGGGCAAACTTTACTGTTTTGGGCTTATGTTGCCTATGATTGGCAATATGTCATTGCCATGTTTATGTATTAAGACATCAAGCTATCTGAATAAGCATATGTGTATTTATATTTGTGTTAAATGCTTTAATAGAGAACTAGTAGATGTAGCTATGCAGTTTTTCCTTTGAAGGTATAATTCTATTAGAATTTAGTAGTTGAGAGTTTTGAAGTCCATAGATTTCAATATCATAGAGGAGCGGTATGTAGAATAAGGATAAAGGACTCTAATTCTTCTCTGTGTCCTTATTTCCTAACATGCTCTTAGCCTGATGCTTGGCACCCAGTAGGCACTCCATACATGCTTTTCAGTAAATGAATTAATAACATCTCATCTTCTCAATAAATGAATTACTAATACCTTAGTTTAATTTCCTTGCCAAATCTACACGGAGAGATTAAATTGGAGATGGAAACACAGAACATTATGTACTCATAGAATTTTAGTACTAGACATCATTTCAGAGATTGTCTAGTCCCAGCTCCTTGTTTTTCAGATAAAGACACTGAGGACTGAAGAGGTTAAGCAACTTGCTCACATAGCTGATACCAGCCAACCTTGGACCAAAACCCAAATTTCCAAGTCTCGAAGCCTTAGTATCATCTCTTTTCATGACCCTTATCCAAAGCAAATCTTAATCCCATGATTCCTTCCATGGCATAAGTTAACTCCTGAGCTCCCAATGCAGAATTTAAGAAAAAGTCTCCTTATGCTTTTGTTAATTCAATGGGTTCTTAGAAAGGAAACCCCCTTCCTTGGAAGGCTGCTCTGCCTTGTGTGGCTGCTTGGGTGCACCCCTGCTGGAGTTTTTCCTCAGCTCAGTCTGCTCCAGAAGGAGAGCTTGCACCCTCTAGTGGATCTAAGAGGCTCTCAGGTCTGAATTTTTGGTGGCTCTACTTTAAAAAGAGAGGAACAATATTTTTATGTAATTAATATGTAGATTCTCACATGCAACCCTTTGCTCATATAATGAGAGTGATATCATATCTAGGTTAGCAGCTAGAAATGATGGTGTGGTCACTTTGTGCCTCATAGTGCTAAAAACAAGGCACCTTACTGACCCTCCCCCTCCCCCTCCGGCTCTTCTCCCTCTCCCCCTTCCCCTCCCCCTTCTCCTTTTTCTTTTATGGTAGGAGGGTAAGGAAGTGGGCAATATATCAACCTTGCTTTTTCAACCAGTGCTTGGATTCTCTAGGTCATTTATTCAAACATTACCTCTTCGGTAATGGGCCTTCCCATCATAGTTGAGAACTAGTCCAATCCTGCTATTATTCCTGGGAAATCCAGTAGTACTCCATTGGGCAATTAACATATTCAATCATGTACAGTAATCTAGTACCCAACTGGATAAATGAATTTGGGGAAGTTTCCAAATTACCCCTTTGTTTTCCTTCAGTGGTGATTTTAGATGTTTCATAAGCTCTGCAAAATACTTACTTGGCCGGTGGCAGAAGGTGGTATCTGTGAGGCAGGATACGTTGATGACTGAGTGGGTAGCACAGGGGATCTCACCGCTGACTTTTCCCTGTGATCTGAAACGCTCCTTTACCTTGCGGGCCCGAGTTTTCTTTGGGAAGAATGTGATCGGTCATCATTTTATTTGCGAAGTACTGGTCAACCAGGTTGTCCTGTGTTATGATTGGAGTAATGAAGTTATCAGTGGGTCTAAGTGACTCCATGTTGACATGTTTAGTTGGTAGGGGTGGAGTCAGTCCTGATGCACGATCCAGGTTTGAGGAATGGGAACTCTCCAGGGACAGCCAGGAGTAGTGAGGGTCGGAGTTTTGTGAGTGGCAGTTTTTTTTTTTTAGCTTTGCCACTCTATCAACTGAAATATTTTTAAATGGCACCTTAGCACCCCTGCAGTACAGTCATCTTTGTCATACTGGGTCATTGTGATAGAATCAACAAGGGAATCCTGGCCTCACTTATGGAGATTCTGCTTTAACCATATCCAAGTGGGGCGTGAGCATGGGTATTTTTAAAAAGCTCCCCAGGTGGTTCTAACATGCAGCCAGGGTTGAGAACCACTGCTGTAGATCCTTGAGAGTGTTGTGCATCACTGGGTTCCAAATCAAGTTTGAACACTGGAGATACATATTTGAAAACCAGCATTCTCCTTGGGAACAGAGGTTGTCCTGTGTTATGATTGGAGTAATGAAGTTATCAGTGGGTCTAAGTGACTCCCTGTTGACATGTCTAGTTGGTAGGGGTGGAGTCAGTCCTGATGCACGATCCAGGTCTGAGGAATGGGAACTCTCCAGGGACAGCCAGGAGTAGTGAGGGTCGGAGTTTTGTGAGTGGCAGTTTAATGCATTATTGTAATGGTTCTCATCTGAGTACATTGATTCCATATTGTTGGCACTTGTCCCAGTGACAGTCGGGATGTTGGTGTCTCACATTAAATTTTTTTTCTCTCTTATTGGTTTTAAGAGCATTTGTTTTTCTCCTTTAGTTCACTTCTCTCTGTGGTTTCCTGGAGTCAGGTGCTCAGGGAGTTGTTTGGAGAAGCTGTTTTCTGGAGTAACGTCCTGATCTGTCACTGGGAGCAGCTTGCTCCTGAGACATGTAGCTGAGTTGGTTGGAGGAGGGATGGGATGGTAGAAGGACAGACATGGGTGTAAATACTCCAAAATGCTGTAACTTTAACTCATATAACAGCGTCCTTGACCTTCATCAGCCCACATAGTTGATATAATTATTTAGTTTTGAAGTATTTCTGCTCTGTTTTTAGAGGGCAGTGGATGAGAGTGTTATGGAATTGTTAGAATTCTTGTCCTGGCTTCTCAAAATAATATAAACAACATGAAATTTGGTATCAGGTAGACCTGGTCTCAGATGACTCTGGCCTCTGCCACTGATTGTGTACTTTTGGCTCAAATTTTGAGCCTCAATTTTATCTGTCATATGAGAACCCTAATACCCATCTTATGGGACTAAGGCGAATTAACTCAGGTAATATGTAGTAAAGCACTTAACAGTGCTTGCCACAAAAATGGGACTCTAGCTATTTCTAGAACTTCTCTTAAGCCCAGCTGGTGTGGCTCAGTGGTTGAGTGTCAACGTATGATCCAAGTGGTCACTGTTTGATTCCCGGTCAGGGTCAGAGCACATGCCCACGTTGCAGGCTTGATCCCCAGTGTGGGGTGTGCAGGAGGCAGCCCATCAATGATTCTCTCTCATCATTGATGTTTCTTTCTCTCTTTCCCTTCCTCTCTGAAATCAATAAAAATATATTTTAAAAAATTTTCTCTAGAACTCCTATTAATAGTAGTAATAACTAATGATAGTGATAATTAACTTTTTTTCCTCCTTTGGAAAGGTGCCTGGGATATAAGTAGCTTCATGGCCTGTGTGTCCAGTTGTGCTTGTGGTAGCTGAGCATTGGGGTGGCAAAGGGCTGCCAACAGAGGTCTCAGCTGGGAAAGGTGACTCAGTCTTTGTCCTCATATAAGCAACTCCTTCTTGCTTAGTCTCATCACTTAGTAATCACTTAAAATGTAGTTGTTCCCCTGAAAGTTCATTTCGCTGATAACTCATCTGGTATTTATCTTGCTTACTAGTATTGACCTTAGAGGAAGTAGAATACAGATTTTTATTTAAACAGTGTGGAAGGGAGTTAGTAGGGAAGAAGGGAAAATAAGATTTTGGGGGATTACTTTAGTATAAGTTACACCTTGTTGCCCTGGAGTGCTGTGGGTTTTGGACACCCCGAAAGGACTGGACCATTGGGAAGCTGAAGAGATGTCAGAATGGGGACCTGGAAGGTGGCGAGGGCCCAAATACAACAGCCATCGATTCTGAATCGCTATTGAGTTTCCTGGTAGGATTGCCTGCGTGCTGCCATGTTGGATTCATCTCATTTGCAATGAATTGGCCATGTCTGGAGTACAGTAGCAATGAAGTGGCCTTGTCCGGAGTACAGTACCGTGTCATTGAAGCTCTGGGCCTAAGTGTAAAGCATTTGTATGAATCAATATAAACTGAATATGCAGTTTTAGAAAAGTCAGTATATTCTCACTGAGGTAAAAAGTTGAGTTGTGACAAGTGGAGGATTATGGAAAATGAGTGAGGCATACGGAAGACCAAAAGAGCACCTTTATTACCAATTAAACTGATGCTGGAGAATAGAGTTTATGCCTGTGGACAAGATTTCCTAATGTTGAAGCCCAGAGTTAGAGAAACTCACCCAGGCGCACCACAGAACCAGCGGTGGGAGGAGCGTGCACTTCTTGCTGGCAGCCTGGCTCACGGAAGAAAAGAGAGAGGAAGGGACAGGCTCATCAAAGTGACCAGTTCCGCCTCCTCCCGCAGGGAGAGTTATTGAGGGAGGCAGAGGGAGGCCAGACTCTGCTGGGAGATCCTGCATGGGGGAGGAAACACTCGGATTGGAGACTTCATTTTTCCCTATCAGCTGTACAAAAATTCCACCTTTCTAACTTCTAGCAAATTTGGAAGTAGAAATTCATATTAAAAACATAAATAGGGGTAATTTAATCGTCATTTCCGTGCCCAAGAACCTATAATGGGTCCCTGTTACCTGTAGAAGATAGCCCAGTCTCCTTCAGTTGTTTTTGAAAATTCCTCCTAATGCAACCCCATCCTGCCTGTTAACTTCCCTTCTCTCATGATTTTCAAATGCAAACCTGATGTCAGAGCAGTATCCTTATTGTCTTCTAGTCTTACTACCATGTTCCTACTTGGATTTTTCTTTCTTCTTCATGCTTATCTGCCCAAAATATATTCATCTGTTAGTCCCAGTAGAGTCCCCATATGGGGCTAAAGCCTGGCACATGGGTAAGCACACTCTGATTTCTCTCATTTTTGTTACTGAGCTTTCACTGGGACCACACAGTTCACTTCTTTTGTGTATCCTCAGCTGCTAGTATATTGTACACATGAAAAGCACTCCATTATGCAATTGGTTAAATAAATGTATCAAAAGAAAGCTGTTAGCACCCTTATCACTACATTAGAATAGAGTTCTGTGTTGATTATGCTGAGAGATTAATTTAACAAGGCAAAGAACTGAAATTAGCTTTTTAAATTATTTTTTTTAAGTTTTGTATTTCCTCCATTTAAAGAAAATATGTATTTTTTTTAAATTGATTTCAGAGAGGAAGGGAGAGGGAGAGAGAAATAGAAACAGTGATGATGAGAGTTGATTGGCTGCCTACTATATGCCCCCCACCGGGGATCAAGTCCTCAACCTGGGCATGTGCCTTGACTGGGAATGGAACTGTGACCTCCTCAACCCATGAGCTACTGAGTAACACCGGCCAGGCCTTCCTCTAGTTTAAAAAATGTTATTTATTAATTTTGAGAGAGAGAGAGAGAGAGAGAGAGAGAAGAGAGAGAGAAGAGAGAGAGAGAGAGAGAGAGAGAAATACTGATTTGTTGTTCCACTTATTTATGCATTCATTAGTTGCTTCTTGTATGTGCTCTGACCAGGGATTGAGCCCACAGTCTTGGTGTATTGGGATGATGCTCCAACAAACTGATCTACCCGGCCAGGGCCTGAAATTAGCTTTTGTTTCATGTCACTGACATGGGATCAAAGAATCTCAGATTTTTGAAACTGAGACCATAGATCATCTGGTTCAACATCACCATTTCACAGCTGAGAATAGTAAGACTCATGATCTGAAAAGAAATATTCAGAGTCTATGAGCATAATATATGTGAGAGGGATAGAGGATACAAAATAGGCGATTTTTGAAAATTCTTTAACATTATCCACAGCAGGGTTCATGTGGCCGCTCTGTATTTACATTAGGAAGCCCTCTTAGAGTTCTAGAGTGTTCTTCTGTTATCTTGTAGAACCTCGCTTCGTTATGTTGCATCAAAATTTGCAGAGGAAGACACTTTTCACAGAAGCTTCCACCCCATCTCATCACGAACTGTGCTGGGTTACACGGCAGGCAGGCCAGACACCATGGTTTCACAGCCGTAGCAGTTGAGACGCCAAAAGATCCCTTGCCCGAGGTCACCAGATACGAAGGATTAAAACACAAGTGTTTTATATATGTCCACTGCAGTCCATTTTCTACTACCTTGTGATACCTTTTTCTTCCTTAAATTTTCTTTTGTACAGCTTAGAAAGGAAGCACATTTTCATTCCATCATCAGCAAAGAGAAAGAACAGCTACTATAAGTAGTTAGCCCTCCAGGGTAGAAAGTTAGGAGCCAAACTTGGAGGAAGGACAGCCTGGCTTTGGGAGTGCTGAGAGAGGGTGTGCCCTGTGCCAGCTCGAAACAGAAAGCAGGAGCTGACACAGGGGAGGAGCGTCAACTAGCTGTCAGCTCCTCCCCAGTCCCAGGCAGGTTGTCCCAGGGCAGATTCAATATTCGTTTTATGTTGTAGAGACCCCACAACATAAGTAATCACATTTCACTGTTGTATAAAAATTTCAGACAAAATAAGCACAATGTTTTGGTTGTTTCTACCATTGTTTCTTTCCATTAATTTAGAGTACTTTAGGTTTATAATTTAAAAAAATTAAACTTTAGCATTGGCTCTTGTTTGTTAATTAACAGATAAGTAAGTACATCTATATTTTTAAAAATAGTTTTCAAACACCGAGTCTTGTCACATGAATGAATCAAAAAGTCAATTTGGTGGGTGGCAATTAGCACTTAAAAATGGAATAGAAAATATCAGGATGCATTGTACTTGGTAATGTTAAATATTGTATGTCATTGTGAATATAATTCTTATAATGGGTCCTGGTTTTTAACAAGTTTGAAAACCATTGTTCTCATGCCTGGGAGGATTATTTGGAAAATGGGTTAGGAGATGAGTCTCTACTTTATCATGGGCTGCAAATGTTATTTGGCCTTCTCTTGATGTGAAACATTCATTTATCAATTCAATTCACTCAACAAATAAATTTTGAGCACCCCGTATATGCCAGGCACTGTTTTTAGGCTGCGGATGAGATCTCTGTAGCACTTTACTCAAAAAGCAAATTGTCTTATTTTCAGAAAACTCCCTTTATGTAAAAGAAAACTCGCTTTAATGATCCTTTCCTATTCCATACACTGACTGTCCTTACACTTCCCTGGCCAGGATATCTACAGCCACACGTAGATGCAAAGGAAGTAGAGATATGAAGTTTTTCAGCTATAAAGTTAGGGTTTATTCCCAAGGGAGAAATTCTCTTTCTGTTGATGGGAAGCTAGAAGTTTCTGTTACTATAATTATTGGAAAAACACAGGCTGGACAGGTATAGTGTTGTAAAGGTTGCCCACTGCACACGGATGCCCTGCCGAGGGGGCCATTAGGGGAGATGAAGTTCCCATTCTGCTCACCAGGCTGTGTGCCCTTGCAGGGGCCTGTGTCCTTAGGAAGTGGCACCGCTATCTAATTGGCAGAAGGCACCTTCTGCTCTGGCCAAGCCATCTACTCATCAAATCGTGGGCCTGGGCCACTACTCTGCCCAGGGAGGCACCCTTTTCCTAATTTGCAGAAATGCCCCGTATGCACTGGTTTGGCTCAGAGATTGGGTCCCAGGAAGCCCAGCAGTGGGCTTACGTATTTGACCCTAAACATAGCTGGCTCAGCCTCTTTTCCTAGCATAGTGCTTCCCACTTCACTTTTACTCCTTTAAAAATAATAGAAGTTTGGAGACAATACTTATTCATTTCAGTCTCTCTCTCTCTCTCTCTCTCTCTCTCTCTCTCTCTCTCTCTCTCTCTCTCTCTCTCTCTCTCGTCTGGACCAGTTCAGGTGCCAGATCCTCATCTCTGACCTCTGTGCAGGGTTTCACATCACTTCTCTCCCATGTAGGAGAGGGAAATTAGGGTTATAATTTAAGCTAGCTCTTGATTTGAAATGGAAAATTAGATTTCTTTCTTTTTCATTTCAACAAGTGCGTGAAGAAGATAATGCCGTACCAAAGGACTCGGTTCTTAAGCATCAGAATTATGAAAAGATAGAAATGGTCCCACCCTCCCGACACAGAGAAATCCAGGAAAGAGCTCACACAAAGCTCACCTTATCTAAGGCAGCCAGGAGGTGTTCTTCTTGGGAACAAACGTGGAGGGGGAGGGAGAATCCGGTCTCAAAGTTGGTGTGAATCTTTTATTCTTTCCCTGCACTCTCCTAAGAGAACATTAACAATTTATCAGCAACAAATGCCCTACAGGTTTGTCTTGAAGTAGTCATAAGAAAACCAAAAAAGCAAGGGAAACAGAAAAGAAGTTAATAGTTGGTTTATTTTACCTTCTTGTAGTTTTCTCTTGCCCTACACTGACTTTCTTAAAGGGCCCACCCTCCCCTCGTTTTTGTGTCTGAACTGCATGTCAGGTGAGATAGAGAAAGAATAACTCCGGCAGGATGCTCCTCTGCATGTCTTGCCCTGTGACTGTCCAGCGCCAGGTGATGGGTGGGTTTGGGATAACAGAGAAAAACCACCAGAGACTGGGATGATTGAATTCGTTGGGGCAGACACGTTTGTGTCATCTCAGTCTTCCATTGTGCTGAGGTGTTTCCGTCTCTTATGGAAAATAAGCCAGGAGTGAAATCTGTCTTTTATTATCAGAACTTGCCTTTGTTATAGTTTTGGTGTCTAGGAGAATTGGCCTGTGTATCAAACTCCATCCCCAAGCGATACATGTAACCCAGAAGGCAGACTGAATTGGGGGCAAGAGTGGCAGGAATTGGATGCCACCTTCTTATAATGGTCCTCAGGTACTTCATTCTAGAGAAGCTGCTGGCTGAGACTCTGGCTCATAAATCATTTCCCCTCTACTGTTGGGTGGAAGGTCAGTCTCATCAGAACTCAATAGTACTGTCTTATTAATCAAGAAGAGAAATTAGGGGGAAGCCTGGGGAAGCATTCCTTTTTCCCCCAAAGGATCACGTGACTAGGTTGCCTTAATTCAAGAGCATGGCCTAAGTTGGGCTCTGTATTTTCAATGCAATGCTTTTCACTATAAAAGAAAAATTTCCTCTGCCGTTCACGTCCTGTCAGATTAATCTAACCACCTTGCTAATGAAGGCATCCCGACATGGGCTGTGACAACAGGGTGTTTTTATTAGTTCCAGGGCTGCCGATTTCCTTCTTGACACATTTATTGATTACCCTTTGAGTACCTGCTGGTACACCAGGTGCTCTGAGAATTCACACCGTAGGTCAGAGAGAGTCACTTCTGCAGTAACTTTGCAATCTGAAAGGAGGGATAAATGCATTAAGAAAACTGAGAAAGGGAGCCGGTTGGTTTAATAGAATTTCAAAGTAGGAAAGAAGAAAGTTGAGTTTTTGGGGGGTGGGGGTGGGGCGGCAGCATTTCTTCATCAGCACTTCTTAACATGAGAGCAGGCTAACTTTATTTTATTTTTACTGATAACTAAATTGTATTGGATCTCTCCTGTGCTCCACATAGAGTGCTGTATTCCTTACGTAGACAGTTTCATTTATAGATGGCAGGTTTTCTTTCTTTTTCAGTTACAGTTTACATTCGGGTTCACTTTACATTATAGCAGGCTGCGTCTCTTTGACCACGAGGAATGCTTTCTGGTAGGAGAGACGCACTGAGCTGTCTTGCGAAAGGAAGCTGTGGAGTCCTGTCTGAGCTTAGAAGAAGAGTTAATGCGTATTTGTATCTTGGCTGCCCGGCATCAGACCTCCCTTCCCTTCTGAGCCTGCCTCCTCAGCCTTCCGGTGGAGTGTCCTTACAATAAATACATGTTCCGCTTCGGTTGGATCTGCTCTCATAAGATTGTGTGGCCCCAACGAACGGAATGAAGGAAGCACATGCTGAGAATGTCTTTAATGACATGGTTGGTGTTGCAAACTGATCAGTGATGTGCCTGTTGTTTTTATGTTTCTTCACATGACAACTAAGAGGTTCGAATCAAAAGGGAAGACCTTTTCTGGAACAAACAGGAAAGGGACGGATCAAGTGATCTTTGGAATACTCTTCAGCTCTTTGCTTCTGAAGGGAAATGCCTCAGAATTTCTCTGTTAAGTCTGACCTCAGAGCCATAGGATGCAATATCTTCTTTATGTGATTTTTGGAGTATTTCTATTGGATGGGTTCAAATATAATGGATGATATATTGATTTTTACTATGATAAGTCATATTACAATGAGGTAATAGGGTACAATTATATACACCTAGGGACAGAGAGGGAGGCTTTAGAGTAGCCATTGGCTGACTCCTCCTGGGACAGGTGTATGATAGACAACAGGAGAGAATATTGATGTTATGGGGGCAGGGACCGAAATCAGTTGCAGCAAGGGCCCATCAGACATAGATAGGGGCATTGTTGGTGGTGGTGGCAGCTTTATTTCTGCTCCCAGATACTGGTCAGCTCGCCCATTAGAACTAGGTTTTAATTAGCCACCACTGACAATTACAGACAAAATAATATTGTAGAGAGTTCCAGTGTCCTCCCTCTAACTCTGTCCTGTACTAGGACACACTTACTTTTGGGGTCTGTCCTAGTCCATCCCTTGTGACCACCTCACCCTTTCTGATTCTGCAAAATGCCTGGGGGGGAATTGGGCAGCGATGTGGAAGTAGTGGAGGTAGGTCTTCTTCTACACGGGCTATTGTACTCCCCCCCCCCCACCCCCAAATATGCAGACAGGCACATTTTGTTCTCTTATCACCAGATGCCCCCCAGCCCCACACACTTCAGGGTCCTTTCTTGCCATGATTCAGCTTATTTTAAGGTGGATGCCCCAAATCAGAAAATAATGGCTTCCTCATTCCTGAGTCCTCTCTACGTGTTGAGATTTATGCACATTAACTGCAGTCCTCTCCATTCTTTTCAAGATAGTGAATTATCTCCATTTTCCAGAGGAGGAAATCAGCTCAAAGAGATTAAGTTAACATGATACAAGTTAGGATTTGACCTTGGGTCTGTGTAGCCCCAAAGCCTGTACTCTTTCCGAAAACCACAAAACCTCATTTTCTACTCAGTGCTGGCAACCGTGTTCTCTGCGAGGCTCACATCACTCCTAACTCCGGGCACAGACCTCACAGAGGCGCAGGTCTGAGTTAGAGTTTCCCAATGCTTTCGGCCTCTGCTTACACCAGCAAAGCACTCAGAACGGTATTTGTTCACCTTTCCTCCCAGGCCCTGTGCAGAACATCGCATGTGCTTCATGCTTCTTACCCAGGGCCGTTCCTGACGTGTTCCCATTGCCAGCAAGAGCAGGCAGCGGGGAACCCCCAAAAGTGCAGCATCCATAACAGTCGGTATCATTCATGACAATGTCATCTGTATACTGAGAACCCAGTGGGGAATGTAAAAGAGATTAACCAAACCCCAAATAACCGACGTGTACTTGGGGGAGGAGTCCATTCACACACCTCACTTTTGGGCCAGTTCGAGTGCATGGTGGTGTGCGCCTGGGGAGTGGTGCTCAGCAAGGAAGCCTCTGGGCCTGGGAGGTGCCCCCATTGCCCAGGCAGGAGTGATGCTGCCCCCGCCCCCCAGAGTGCCTCTGCACTGCCTGGCTGCCACGCCCCCCACGGGCCCCAACTCTGCCGTCCCTACGGCAGGGGGTGAGGTGTTTCACCACGGCAGGGTCTGGAAGAACTCTGAAAAGCCATTTGTTTACTACATCCCCTTCCCCTGGGAAAGTACAAGCTAATGATACTTCATTAATCTGTTAGTGGACATTTAATTGATTTAATTATTATATTTAATGCATTACAGATACATTGAAGAAATTCTGGGGAAGAAGGGCAGAGACTAGCTTTATTGTAAATATCTTTTCCTTAAAATATGTTGCTGAAGTCCTTGTAGCCATTGTGTTAATTTCCTCCTTCCTCAGATATTTTAGGAATAAATAGCCAAACTCACCAACTTTGGAAGTCACCTCCACTTACCTCCCCAGCCTCCCTCTGGGGGGAGTCCTGTCACTGAAGTGTGTGGCCTCGAGGTCCCCGATCAGCAGAAGGGAGCTGTGAGTGGGCAAGGCAGGAGGGAGCCTGGATTATCAACTGCAGACTCTTTCAGACTTGGAATAATTGAACGTTTTCTGTTCTGAGTTTCTGGCTGAGGTGCTGCTCGCTGAGAACCAGGGTGTCTGCCTTCCCTTCTGTACTTGAATGTTCTTCGAGCTTTGTGACTTGGAGGGAAGAAGATGGCTGGGAAGAGCCCGTTCAGCTGCTGCCCTTGGCTGCACTCCGGTGGCCATGCCTCCTGCCTGTCAGCTTGTCTCTCTCTGGCAGCAGCCAGCAGGGTCAGCCTGTGTTCCCCATAAAGACCACTTCATGCTTGGCTCCTGTAGTCCAGCCTCATCATCCCTGTCCCCACTGCTGGTTTCCGTGGGCTGCGTTCACCTCGTCTCCTTCCCTAACTCTCCAGTTGGGACCGCTGAGGCTGTGGGCTTACAGGTGACCCAGCTGAACCCTTGGTTTGCTAGTTTTCTCCCCTTAATCAAAGGAAATGCCAAACAAGTGTGGCTTCTAACTTGGCGAGGGTGCAACAGTCAGCTGACCCCACTGCCTGCCACCTGCCTGAGCAACAGAAGGTAGGACCCACCTGTTTGTTCCAATGTGACTGCCTCTCTCTCTCTCTCTCTCTCTCTCTCTCTCTCTCTCTCTCTCTCTCTCTCTCTCACACACACACACACACACACACACACACACACACACACACCAGTTAGCAGGTGGGAATTTTATTTTTCAGGACACATATAAACCTGCCATTACAGGGAGGATTCTGGTGCTAATTTAGATGCAAATGGAATTTCCCAACGCGAGCTGATTACAGAAAGGTCGGAATGTCTATATGCTCAATTTCACTCCTACGCTGTGCATTAAGTTAATGTGCTGCTGCCGCGTGGGCAGGATGGCAGGCTGAGCTCTGGCCTCCTGTTTGAGAGAGTTTATAACAGTGTCAACTCCTCCCTTCCCACCCACCCCCCTTTTAAAAGACAGCACTCTTTATTTTCTCCATATGTGAGAAGCTTGAAATTTTAATTTAAGAAATGTACTGTTGGAACTCCGAGGCTAAGATAAAAAGGAGTAAATTTACTGTGAATCACCTGCCATCCTGCGCAGAGAACTGATCTCAGTTATGCACGTAACCAGACCACGCCGGGTCACAGCCTGGGTTGTAGGAAACTGGTGCTGAGGACTGGCAGGTGAGAGGGTGGCAGAAAGGACTGTGAATTGGCTTGGTTACTGCAGTGCTTCTTCAGTATTTTTCAGATGTTTTGACTGTAATGCACAGCCAGAAATTTATCTTATACGTTTGTATGTGTGTGTGTGTGTGTTTTACTGACTGTATAACAAGGCACATACATATATAATACTGTACTACATATAGTTTCAATAAAATATGTATACCAAATTAAACACACAGTGCTTTTACTACTTGCAATGTACTCTAATATTTTCCATTTGAATCTGATCTAACCCATTAGTGAACCAATACATTGATTTCACTACCCACTTTTGAGTCTCAAACTATAGTTTGAAAAACACCAGTTTAAGGGATTGGTGGATCAGGTAAGGGCTAGTGAAGGGTGGAAAGGGGGGTGAAGAAAGAGATTTAGTTCAAAGCATAGACTAAACTGGACTTGAGAACAGTAAAATTAAGTTCCCAAATCAGGGCTCCTTTCTACAACATGGGCTGAATAGTAAGCAATAAGAGTGCCACTGTGAGTAATGCTGCCATGAATATAGGCATGCAGAGATCTTTTCAAATTAGTGTTTCTGCTTCATTCAGATAAGTACCCACTGGTAGAATTTCTGGGGTGTATGGTAGTTCTGTTTCTGATTTTCGAGGAACTTCATACTGTGTTCCATAGTGGTTGTACCAACTTACATTCCCACCAACAGTGCATGCGGTTCCCTTTTCCCCACAGCCTCTCCAACACTGTTTCTTGTCTTTTTGATAATAGCCAATGTAATATGTGTTAGGTAATTTCATAGTGTGTTTTTAATTTACATTTCCCCGGTAATTAGTAATGTTGAACATCTTTTGAAGTGCCTGTTGGCCATTTGCATGTCTTCTTTGGAAAAATGTCTTATTTAGATCCTTTGCCCATTTTTAAATCGCATTTCATTTGTTTGTTTGTTTTTGCTGTGAGTTGTTTGAGTTCTTTATATATTTTGAACATTAACCCCTTATCAGATATATGATTTGCATACACATTCAGTAGGTTACCTTCTTATTTTGTTGATGGTTTCCTTTGCTTTGCAGAAGGTTTTAGTTTGATGTAGTCTCATTTGTTTATTTTTGCTTTTGTTACCTTTGATTTAGAGTCAGATCCAAAAAATCATTACCAAGACCTATGGCAAGGAGCCTACTGCCTGTGTTTTCTTCTGGGAATTTTATGGTGTCAAGTCTGACACTCAAGTCTTTAATACATTTTTTGAGTTAATTTTTGTGTGTGGTATAAGAGTGTGGTTTGGTTTCATTCTGTTGTATGTATCTGTCTAGTTTTCTCACCACTGTTTATCAAAAAGACTGTCCTTTCTCCAATTTTGTATATTCTTGGCTCCTTTGTCATAAATTAATTAACTATATATGTATGGATTTATTTATGGGCTCTCTACTCTGTTCCATTGATCAGTGTGTCTGTTTTTATGCCAATACTATAATTTTTGATTACTATAGCTTTGTAGTATAGTTTAAAATCATGGGATGTGATACCTTCCACTTTGTTCTTCTTTGTCAAGATTGCTTTGGCTATTCAGGGTGTTTGTGATTCTATACAAATTTTAGAGTTATTTGTTCTAGTTCTATGAAGAATACCATTGGAATATTGATAGGGATTACATTGATTCTGTAGATTGCTTTGGGTAGTATGGACATTACTTACAATAACCTAAGTGTCCATTTATAAGTGAATGGATAAAAAAGATGTGGTATCTATACTAATAAAAGGGTAATATCCTAATTAGACTGGGAGACCTTCCGGAAGTCCTTCCTGGATGTCCTTCTGGACAAAGCCATGGTGGTGGGGCTGAGGCAGAGGCGATTAGGGGCAATCAGGCCAGGAGGGGAGGGCAGTTGGGGTGGTCAGGCTGGTGGGGGGGAGGGCAGTTGGGGGCAAGAAGGCCGGCAGGGGGGGCAGTTGGGGGCGAGCAGGGCGACAGCCAGAGTGGTTAGGAGCAATCAGGCAGGCAGGCGAGTGCTTAGGAGCCAGCAGTCCCGGATTGCGAGCAGGATGTCCCACAGAGATCAGGCCTAAACCAGAAGTCGGACATCCCCCAAGGGGTCCCAGATTGGAGAGGGTGCAGGCCGGGCTGAGGGACAACCCCCCCCCCCAACCCCCGTGCACGAATTTCGTGCACCGGGTCACTAGTATATATAAAAAGAAGAAAATCTTACCATTTGCAATAACGATAGAACTTGATGATATTATGCTAAGTGAAATAAGGGAAATAAGCCAGACAGACAAATACCATATGATTTCACTTATACGTAGAATCTAAAAACCAAATCACGTATGAACAAAACAACAAAATTCATAGATACAGAGAGCAGATTAGTGAGTGTCAGAAGGGAAGGGAATTAGGGGGTGGGTGACATAAGTGAAGGGGTTCAATTGTGTGGTGATGGATGGTAACTAGACTTATTGTGGCAATCACTATAATGTATATAAAGATCAAATTATTATGTTGTACACCTCAAACTAATATAATGTTATATACCAATTTGACCTCAACCAGAAAAAAAAGAGTACCTAAGCAGATATACTATTTTGGTTTACAGTTGTACTTACCTTGTCAAGAATAATTATTTGTTTGTAGGAATGAGTTTTCCTTAGGTAATTATAGTCATTCTGTTCTACCTTTAGTAAGAAATAACATTTCTAAGCTATACGGTGGTAAAAATAGAACCTCATTTGTTATTTCTTCTAGAATTTCTATGTAGATTTGTAGCTACTTGCAATTCTTTATAAATTGGTATTAACAGTCAGAAGGTCTTACTATCAACAGCTGCTTATCTTTTGTAATTGGACCATAAAGCAGAGGCTGCTTCCTGTTTGGCTAATGCTCCCTCTTTGGGGCATTAGTGGAAGCTTCCGTTTTACTTTCTGCACAGCAGGGCTGCTTTCTCCTGGTTTATTGTTACCTTTCAAGTGATCACACTTAGGCTCTGGTCTCATCCTTGCGAAGGGGGTTGCCTATTTGGTGGATTAGAGGAAGATTCTGAAAAGTAAGATAATGGTCCAGGAGAAGATTTTCTGGGATCAAAGGCTTCTAAGGGCTCTGACAATATGGAGGAGAAAAGAAATGGAAAGAGAAGGAACCAGATTTTCTTGGTTCGGGTATTAGTTTAAGGTGAGTGTGACCTCGATTTATAACGAGTGTGCAATTTGATGCTCAGTAGAATTGGGTCCTTAATATTTATACCACGTTATGTAAGTGCTGTCCTTCCAAGTGCTTTCTTAAATCCTCTTAACTTATAAATGACAGCTTTGATTTCTTAAAAAAATATCTTTCATTTACTGGTATCCAGCTGAAGATAGTAAACAATAGATGCTTAGTGCCCTCCTCCCATGGCAGCCCTCAAGACTGAGACTTATATTCTGGAGAGTTGATTGCTGTGCTTTTGAGCTTATTAAGGTCGTGTGTAACTGAGGGGTCGGGGGCACGCTGATGCTGCGTTGTTGGTGCCAAGGCAGCTCCCGGAGTTCTGCATGAAGGTCCGCTCAGTAGGGAGGATGAAACTACACGCCCATTTGGAGTGATCAGTGCTACTTTTTTTCTAGTGATCAAAATGTTAGGGAGTTGGACTTTTGCCTAAATGATTTGGGATTCAATTTCTGCAGAAGGACCCCGAGCTTGCCATAGTGGAAAGGGTGTGAGCTCATGAAACTACCTGTTAGGTGTTATGGGTCATTCCCCTCCGCGGCGTCCTCCCCACACCTCCCACCCCCCACCGCCACCCCCAGCTACTTGGTGACATCTGTTATTTTATGTCTTTATTATAAATGCCCCCTCTCTCTGGGGCCTTCAGGACACATGCAGAGAAGAGAGAAGAATTAAAAATGAAGCTCAGCTCTGGTCAACGTGAATCACTGGGTCCTTGGGGGATGTCACTTATGCAGGAGGTATTTATTAAGTGCTGCGTAGGTGCTAGACCAGTACATCGCATTGGAGTAATAAGGAAAAAGACAGCCTGTGTCCCAGCACAGGACTAAGTGCCAGGAGCCAGTAACTACAGAATACTGGGAGACACAGGATAGAAGCAGCTTGTTTCAGAAGCTGGGGCAGCCCACGAGAAGCACTCTTCTCAAGGTAATTTATTTGCTAAGCGGTTGATACTTACATTTCCTTTGCTATATTTGGGCCACAGAGAGCCTTTTAAAGTGGCTCCGATGACACAGTGGCTCTCACAACATTGGTGCTGAGCTGGTGGGGGAAGGGTGTCTGCCCTCTGAGGTCTTTCTCAGACCACCCAGGGCACTGCTGGTGAGTTGTCAATGGGTTCTGAGAGAGCGGGTTGACATGCAGTGTGCAGGCATGCCTTGCTCAGCAAAAAGAAAACAGGCACAACTGACTTGGCAATTTCTTACCCACCTGGACTCATTGACCTAGAATATACCTAAGAACCAAGAAATTTGTGGAAGTAATTGAAGCCATAATGCACAGATGTGTCCGCACAAGGCCCATCTATACGTATACAAGCGGATTTGGAGATCTAGTTTCTAAACTGCTTTGTGGGTTTTGAAAGCAGAAAATTACAAGGGGAAGAGAAATGTACATAAAAGGAATGGCCCAGTGACAGTATGATAAAGTGACAGTTACCCCTTTCAAAGGGAGAAATAAAGAAGATGGAAAACTGAAAAAGAGAAGATGTAATCCCACTGAAAGTATCGCCGGCCATTTCCTGAGTCATCAGGCAGCGGAGATGGCCAGGAGTTCTAGGGCATGGGATTGGAGTCAGAAGCTTTGAAGTTTCCCTAGTGATTTTCATGCGTCCCTGTTTGCGTATTTCTGCACTACAGACCATAAGGCGATTGATGTCCCCTGTTCAGCAAGAGATGTGATATTCTGCTTTTAGGAAGACAAATGTATGCTAGCTCTTAAAATATTCCCAGTCACAATGATAATGTTAATTTCTTGATGCTTTAAGCAGCACATCCTCAGCTCTTTGAAAAACTTGGCTCTTTAGAGCATTCTGTTTCCTGAAAGATTGGAATTTTACTGCCTGGGGAAGATCACACCACGTAGAAAATACTAATTTGTATTATAAAAAAGCCACCGTTACTTTATAAGCCGTAAACTCTTATAGCAGATTATAAGTAACACTTTATGCATATTATGCAGTGACTTGCAACTTTCCAGAAACATATCTGAATATCCGCATCCCTTTGTGTCTTCCCCTCTCATTTGCCATTTGTTAGCCATATTATTTTGTATGTTAGGTCATATGTATAATCCATCTTCCCGGCCGAAAATATCTTCTTAATGTTTTCAGCTCCTAATACATAGCAGGTCTCAACAAATACTTATTGAATGACTAATAATGAAACAAGTTATGCTGAGCTATCTAATTACTCCTTTGCTGACCATGTAAATACTTTCCATTATCTTTTTCCCCTCTGAGATTACATACTGAAATCTTTATGGTGTGTGAACTGCATTTGCTGATTAGAGTTGTCTGAACATTGAACAGCTTCTTTATGCCTTTGCTTTTCCCTTACTGAACTAAAGGGAGGAAGCAGCATGAGGTGTTGTCGAGTGTGAATAGGTTACGGGCTTCAGATGAAGCTCTGAGGTGTGTTCTTGTGGCAGGAGTGTCCTTGCCTTGATGGGGTCACTGCGGTGAGGCATGTATCATAGTGTCAAGAGGATGCTCACCTGTGCTCATGCTGTCGTTGGTCCCAGGTGACTGTGGAGGAGGTCATGACCACAACCGCCTACTTGGACCTTTTTCTGCGTAGCATCTCCGAGCCAGCGCTACTTGAGATCTTCCTCCGTTTTATCCTGTTGCACCGGCACGAGAATGTTCACATCCTAGACACTCTCACCAGTCGAATCAACACCCCATTTCGGGTAAGATTTCAGGAGAGTTCATTTTGGAAGAAGATTATGAATATTCTTTTTTTTCCTCCCCCCACCCCTACCATTTTTTTTTTCTTGCAGCCATTACCTTTTCTACTTTGGAAACAGAGAATGCATTTTGCTCTTAGGAGTCCTTTTGACAGGGTGGTGGCACTTACTGCCTTTCATAGGACATGTTTCTCAGTTTGTCTGGGTTGGCACTTTCTTCTGTGGAACTAGCAGAATGTGCTTCGGAGGAGGCACGAAGCAGCAGAACATATGGGTGTGAGTACAGGCAAAGCCAAAGAACCCGAGTGTAGCAAGTCTGGATGTTAGAGATTATATTTCTGTCCTCAAGTATTTTGAAATGGAAGTCTGGGCAGTTGTGAATTTAGGAAGTCATTCTTCAGTTTGAAGTTCTGATCAACTTGGAAAATCCTCTTATACTATTACTATTGCCCTTTGCAACCCCCCTCCTCCACCAAAGGCTATCTCTATTTAATTACAATTATTGTTTTAAAAGTAAAAGAATAATAACTCAATGGCTTATTGAGTTTGCAACATATACATACATATATAATATGTATAATAATAATAATAGCACAAAAGGGGAAAGGATAGAGCTACATAGGAGTAACATTTCTCTATTCCACAGGAGCTAATTTAGTATAAATCTGAAGTAAAGTCTTGATAAGTTAAGATGTATATGGTAAGGCCGAGAGCAACCACTAATAAAATAACTTTAAAAATATAGTGAACCCTGGCTGGTATGGCTCGGCTAGCTGGAGCATTTTCTCATATGCCGAAAGGGTGCAGGTTTGATTACAGTCAGGGCACATACCTCGGTTGCCTGTTCAATCCCAGTAGGGGTGAATACGAGAGGCAAGTAAGTTATCAATGTTTCTCTCTGTCTCTCTGTCTCTCTGTCTCTCTCTCTTTCTCTCTTCCGCTCTCTCTAAAAATCAATGAACATGTCCTTGGGTGAAGACATCCTACCTTATAATAGAGAAACATGCAAATTGACCGCACCTCCGCTACGCCCACAGCCAATCAGAGCGAACAAGATGGCGGTTAATTTGCATATGCGGGCGCTGAGCAGCCTGGGTCCAGGAAACATCCTCCAGACCCAGGCCGCTCCTAGCCTGTAGGCCCGTGCTTAGGTCCTGAGCGGCAGGGGTCCCAGAACGCCCCCTGGCCACTCAGAGCCTATGGGTGTAGGTGCCAAGCAACCTGGCGGGCGGGAACATCCCCACGTCGCTATGTTCTGCCCCGCCCCCAGCAGCTTGCAAAGGCTCCTGCACAAAGCGGCGGTTTGGGGCCACGCCCCCAGCCAGGCGCCCAGGACCAGGGGCTGCCGCTGGCCTCTGGGGTGTGCCGAGACCCTGGCAGCCACCGCTGTGTGCTGCCCAGGGTCCCTGCAAGCCCCGAGCCTGAGGCCCATGGTCAGGCTGGCTGCTGGCCTTGGGGCATTTGGAGACGGGGATGTTCCCGCCCCGCCCCAGAGGCTTTCCAAGCTCCAGCACCAAGTGGCAGATTGTGTCCATGCCCCAAGCCTAGCCCCTCCACAGGGGGATGGCTGCTGGCCTCTGGGGTGTGCGGAGACCCTGGCAGCCACCACCGGGTGGCAGGGACACGCCCCTAGCCCAGTGGACACAACCCAGGGGCTGCATGAGCTGCAGAGGATACACCTTTTTTTAAAAAAATTTTTATTGATTTTTATTTTTTTATTTTTTTACAGAGAAGAGGGGAGAGGGATAGACAGTCGGAAATATCAATGAGAGAGAAACATCCATTAGCTGCCTCCTGCACACTCCCCACTGGGGATATGCCTCCAACCAAGGTACATGCCCTTAACAGGAATCAAACCTGGAACCCTTCAGTCTGCAGGCCCACACTGAGCCAAACCATTTTGAGAGTAAATACCTTTTCTGACAACTCATTGGCTAAGCTCCCTATAGGCACCAATTGCAGTATTCTTGGTAATTTGGGTTATAAGAATCCAAGAAGGTAATCTAGGGTTTTTCCACCACACTCTTGAAGGAAAAAATGAAGGTCCTTTGAGGGGTCCCAGATTGGAGAGACTGCAGGCTGGGCTGAGGGACAACACCCCCCGCTACCTCCCCTCCCCACCATGCACGAATTTCGTGCACCGGGCTTCTAGTATATATATAAATTATTAAAGGAATAAAAATATTATACTAGGGAAAAATATTCACTTAATGCAAAACAAGTCAGTAAAAGACGAATAAGAGAATAAAAAATCGTAAGACATATAGAAAACAAAAAGTAAAACAGCTGACAGAAATCCAATTATAACAATACTATTAAATGTGAATAAGTTAAAAACTTAATCAAAAGGCAGAGATTGTCAGACTGGATAAGAAAAGAAGAGCCAACCATATGCCATCTACAAGAGATACACTTTAGATTCAATGATACCAATAGATTGAAAGTTAAATTTCTAAACCTGAACTGAACCAAATAATTGATAATACACAAAGAATAACCTTTAGAAAGAATAAGTTAAGTTTATGGGACAATACACATACTCTAAAGATAAAAGCTTAAATAGCTACTATAGTTTACCAAACTGCACAGTGTTGGTCAAAGTGTATAAATTTCCAGCTATAAAATGAATAAATTCTGGGGATCTAATATACAGCATGGTGGTTATAGTTAACAATACTAGATTATATTCAGTATTACCATAGTAACCCTTCAAATCAATGTCTAGGGTGCACAGCACTGTGTACTTGTCTTTTTTTTAAATTTATTTATTAAGGTATTACATATGTGTCCTTATCCCCCTGTACTTGTCTTTTTGTCATTGAGTTGTAAGAGTAAACAGAGAATGAGTATTCAGACTGTCTATTCTCCTATAGTATTTGATTAGAAAGCCTAAACCTGGAATTAGGCCATGATGCAGAATTATCCTCCTACAAAATACCTGTTTGCTCCTATTTCTAATCTGTAAAGATCCAGATAAACCTGCCCCTATAACTCTCCAATGCATGCATCCTGTACAAAGAAGGAGAGCCTGAATTACAATTACTTACCTGGCCTGATAGAATGATAAGCGCTTACTCCCAAAGGGGCATGACGGTTTTATAATATACCTTTGGGTTTCTTTCCAGTTTGGTTGTGTAGCTTTCCTTTATGGAAATCAGAGAGTGAGAGAAGTCTTATTTCTTTGTGTGTGTGTGTTTTTTTAATGAACTTCTTAGGAAAGTGTATCATCACACCCTCAACACAACTGAAAATGGAACGGAGGAGGTTTGCCCCAAAGCCACGAGGAGCTGTGGCTCAGGGCTGAGAATTCGAGAGGGAAGTTTGGCCAGAGCATATGCAGTTTCCTGTTAGCCAGGCCTTGTAGATAATGAATGTCATATCTGAAAATAACTTAGGCAAACAGGTGACAAGCAGCATCTTTATGTGGGTCTTAAACAGGTGGCACTGTGAGGGGGGCATTTTGTAGGGGGGCAATTCTGCATAATGGTGTAATTCCAGGCGTAGTCTTTCTAATAGAACCCTACAGAACCGATAGCCTGAATACCCGTAATGCACATTCTCTGTGGCAGCAGCATGTTTCATCAAAACTGCTGAATAAAAGAGGCCATTTTATTTTGTAATTCTGATTTATTTGCCATCTGTGGAGAGTGGAGCCGTCCTTCCAATATCTGAAATAGAACGTGTTTATTGTTCCCCAGCTCTGTGTGGTGTCCCTGGCATTATTTAGGACTCTCATCGGTTTACACTGTGAGGACGTGATGTTACAACTAGTTTTGAGGTGAGTGGCCATCTTTTGTTCCCTTTAAAGAAAAACTCACTCTGTACTCTTGCTATTATATATTTCTTTGGTAACATAAGCTAAATAGGGGCTGTGCGAAGAAGAAAGGAAATCATCAAGACCAGTCAATTTAATTTCTGCATTATTTCCCAAGGTTAATTTTAGTTTTATTGTTTAAAGTTTTCAGGGGGCCAAATACATTATGTTACAAATATGCTCCTGCAAAGGAAAGGTAGGATGTTTGGAAATTTTCAAAATTATTATAAAAGCTTTTCTGAGGCGTGGCTGAATGTCTTTTTCATAAACAAGGGGACCTGTGTTATTTGGAGGAAAAAACCAAACTTTTCTAAATATGAAATGCTGTTGATATATAGTTCCTGTGACTATTGCTTTGGTAATGGTACAAATACAATGTGCACTCTAACCTGTATGTATGTTTCAATTAAATTCAGTAAATATTTAATGAGTACTTTCTGTGTACAGTTCAGAAGGGAGTAAGGTGTGGAGCAGATGAGTTGGAAGGACTTACTTATGTACAAGGTAGAAAAGGTGTGTCCTTCAGGGGCACCAGTGGGAAGGGTTTCATCAAGTGGCTGGTATTTGATGCCAGGTGTTGGGAGTCAGAGTGGACTACTATTAAAACAACATTAATTTGGTCATTTGGCAAGGGCACTCAGGAACCCCGAATCCTGTCTTGGCCCAGGTCTGCCTCTCCTTCTGGGGTCCCCGAGGGCAGCAGCTGCTTCTGTAAAGGAAGAAAGGGAGGGTTGCTGGGGTCTGCGCTCCATACTCCCCTCTGGTGGTGCGGAAAAGCCACCCGGTCCTGGGCATGTCCTCCACCTCCCCCCTCCTTACTGGGTGACCCCTCTCTGGAAATAGGATGGAAGAAGCCAGAGCAGAGGGAAAGGAGGAGCCGTGGACTGCCCGGGCCCCCTTGTGGTCTTTGATACAATGTAGGTAGAATGGGAGATGGCATTCCAAGTGCATGTACCAGCATTTCCAGAGGTAGTTCTTTGGAAAAGGAAGAGGATGGGAGTGTCATCATGAGGACAGCAGCATGGCATCGCTCCAGAGCTAGTTAGAAATGCACATTCTTGGCTTCTCCCAGAGGGGCTGGCTCCGCCAATTGGGGGTGGGCATGTTTTACAAACTCTCCAGAGTATTCTGATGGCTGGCTAACCACTGGCTGAAGGAGCAGTGCCCTTTAGCTGTAGCACCTGCAAAAGCGAATGATAAAAAACAGGCAGGAAGGTTGGTGGTGGCATCGTGGTGGAGGCCTTCAGAGTTATCCCGTTATGGGAGAATATCACCTATTCATTTTCTATGTTTAAAAAGAGTTTTGGACTTTTTAGTGGTTTAGATCAGGTCATCAACAACCACTCTTGAGGCATTAGCAAAGAACAAATCCTATCAGGAGTGAATGCCCGGGGTCATCTGGGTAGGTAGGGCATTAGTTATCTGTTCCAGAGAATTACTTAGCTCCCCATCAAATCTCTACTGATATGACAGAATGCATTAGCAACACTGGCAGAAATCCGTCAGAGCAGCTTGTTAAAGCCTTTTCTATTCCCCAAAATAGACTTTGCCTCCAACAAGGGTAAAGCCTGATTATATTTAAATGTTAAACTCTCCAATACTGCTTCTCTGAGGCATGAAAAGCAGGAGTCTCTTTTAGTGTACCTGGATGCCTGGCCCCGCCCTGGAGGGGCGGAGCTTCCCCATACGGGGGCCACCTGGCTAGCTGAGCCAGGCTGTGGAAGCTGGCTGTCTGCTTTTACAAGGTGGCCTCTCCTCACCTTTTGTCTGCTTATAAAGTGGTGTTTGCTAAAAACTGTCCTTAGAGATGATATTAGTTAAGGATTTTTGTTGTTGTTGTTGAAACGCAGATCTGTACCTTATGACGGTGAAGAATTAATTAGCTCATGGTTGAAATATGTACATGCTCAAGTCAGGACTAGTTATTTCCTGGGTAAGGAATTACTAGAAGAGTGCATGAATAGAATAATGGAAAAAATCCCAACAAAGCCATCCTAGGCTTCCTTCTTTGTTTCTTTGATGATGACATGATGATGATGAAGAAGAAGGTCGCCTTTTATTGAATGCTTTATTTCTAATTCTGCTGCACTGCCTGGGGGAATCCATGAGAAGAGCAAATAGAGGACTTACACAGAAGTCGGGCATGTAGGAGGGACCTGGGCAACCTCTACTTCCTGGTCTCTGCCCTCTCTGCCCTCTGAACTACTGATTTCCCCCCACATTTAAAATTATTTATAATTGTGGAACATGCACATAACCATTCCCCGCCTAACTATTTGGAAGAGTACTGTTCAATGGTACTAAGTACATTCACGTCGTTATGCAACTATCACCACCATCCATCTCAGAACTGTTTTCACCTTGCAAAAGTAACACTGTAATTATTAAGCAATAACTCCCTATTTCTCCCTCCCCCTAACCCCTGGCAACCACTATTCTACTTCCTGACTCTATAAATTTGACTACTCTAGGTACCTCATATAAGTGGAATCAATAGTGTTTGCCTTTTTGTACCTGACTTACGTCACTTAGCATACAAGTGTCTTTAAGGTTCATCCATGTTGTACCATGTCCAATTTTTTTTCCTTTTTAAGGCTGAATATGATTCTATGGTTTATACCATATTTTTAATTCATCCATCTGTTGATGGGCACTGTGGATTGCTTCCAGTTTTTAGCTACTGTGAGTAATGCTACTGTGGGTGTACAAACATCTCTTTAAGACCCTGCTAGCAATTCTTTAGGTATATGCCTAGAATGGAATTGCTAGATCATATGGTAATTCTACTTTAAATTTTTTTATTGTTTTCCATAACAGCTGTACCATTTTACATGCCTACCAACATATGGATTTCTCCATATCCTCACCAACATATGTTATTTTCTTTTAAGAAAATAGTTTTAATCAAACAAAAATGACAAGCAGATTTGAGAAAGAACCACCTAGAACTCTTAGAAACAAAAACTGTAATTATTAAAATGAAGAAAGCTGAGTGTTTGGGATAAATAGTATTTAAGATACAGATTAAGAGAGACTTAATGAACTAGAAGATAGATTGAGGAAGGTATTAAGTTTGCAGCAGAAAGAGATATAAAGAGATAAAAAATATGAAAACAAGGCTATGAACAGTGGAGGCAAGATTCCAGAGTGGGAGTGAACTGCTGATTTGACTAGACCTGTTCTGGTTTTGGAATTTGCTGCCTCATAAGGTTTTTAGAAGGATCAACTGTGGTGATATCTGTGAAAATGTGTTGAAATGCTATAAGGTATTGCACAAATTTAAGGAAGTGGAATTTTCTAGAAAATCATTTTAAACTAATGAAAACAATGTCTCTTCTGATTTAGAATCTATACCAAAAGCAAGAATAATGAAAAGTCCTTATTCCGTTATTCATTTGAACTTTATCTTAAGGGACATAAAAAATAGGTTTGTAATCTATTCTTTTGTTGTTGCCATTGCTGTCACTCAAGTGTACACGATGAATTTGTAGATCTGGGAAGCAATAGAGCAGTGAAGATTATGTGAATCCTTTTAATGGAGTTATTTGTTGTGTGATAAATAAATAATAACTAGACATCGATTTCGTTGTAACCCGAATACTCTTAAATATTGACATCTCAAAGTGATAATCCAATTGCAACTAATATCCTTCTTTCAGTTAGCAAAATATCAGAAAAGTACATTGAAATAAGATACTCCCCAAAGAGAGGCTATTTTAGTGAGCAGAAAACCAAGGAGAAATTATCCATCTCCATGGATGTGACATGTGATAGGCCAAAGGCAGGCAGAAATGCTGAGGAGCAGTGAAGGGAGAGATCACCCCCAGGTTCCTGGCGCTTCCCAGTTTAGGCAGAATTTAACTGCTTAATCTTCCGGATGCCATTGATGAATGTTCTGGGTAGGGTGTGTGTTTTTTTTCAGAAGTGCTGGTCCATTGTCAGCTTTACGAACTGCATTGCCTGTTGTGTTCAGATAGAGGCTGTTTTGTTCAAAGAGCAGCTGTGTGTGCACTTCAGGAACATTTCCATCTAGCACAAGAGTTAGGTGTCTGGAGGGGGGTTTGGGGGGAATGCCAGCCAGCCTAGGGTGGGACAAATAGGAGAAATGTGGCCATACTATCTTTGAAAATAGAAGGATAGTTTTTGAAATTCGTTAACGTTGCTTTCTAAATGTTTGTCTAGTGGTCTGTTATTCAGGTCATCGTCATCATCCCACAAGAAGCACCTTGTTTACGTCATTGTACTGCACTGTTTTGTTTGTTTTTATTGTCGATGGAGCAATAGGCAATATGTGTGCTTTGATATTGACTGGTTGTCATTGAATTGTTTCAGAAGTGATGATGACTTGTTTTAATGAGTGATACCCAGGAGAAGAGAAAATAGACAAGGGGTATAGAGAGTTGGGGAAAAAATGAAAAGAGGGAGGACAGTATGGACAATATATATTTTTCCTGCTATGTTGTGGGATGGCTTTGAGTAATCTGGACTCCTAAAATCATATATTTATTATTTTGTGATTATATTTATGACTTTCTGAATTTAAATAAGACTCCTAAACAAAATAAGTAGAGTAAAAATGAAAAGATAGTCTGATGAGAAATACTTATACTAAATTCCTCAGTGACTTTTCTGCTACTGACAGCCACTTCATTTTGATATTTGACATTTGTTCTGTTTCTTTCTTTTTAAAAATTAAAGTATAGTTGGCATACAATACTGTATTAGTTTCAGGTGTACAACATAGCGATTCAACATTTTATATCTTATGATGTGATCACCACACTAGTAACCATCTGTCACTGTTCAAAGTTACTCACTATTATTGATTGTCTTCCCCTTCACCTTGTCACTCATGTCCACAATGCTTTCCCCTCTGGCAGCCATCAGTTTGTTCTGTGTTTCTATGAGTTTGTTATGTTTGGTTTATTTGTTTGTTTTGACTTTTAAAAAAATTCAAGTATAAGTGAGATCCTATGGTATTTGTCTTTCTCTGTCTGACTTACTTCACTTAGCACAATACCCTCTAGGTCCATCCATGTTGTTACAAATGACAGGATATCATTCTTTTTTATGCCTAAGTAATATTCCATTGTGAATATGTGCCACATCTTCTTTATTCATTCACTAGAGGCCCGATGCACGAAATTCGTGCGGGGAGGGGGGGTGGATGTCCCTCAGCCCAGCCTGCACCCTCTCCAATCTGGGATCCCTCGAGGGATGTCTAACTGCCCGTTTAGGCCTGATCCTGGTAATCTGGGACTGCTGGTTCCCAACCGCTCACCTGCCTGCCTGCCTGCCTGATTGCCCCTAACTGCTTCTGCCTGTCAGCCTGATCACCCCCTAACTCCTCTGCCAGCCTGATCAACACCTAACTGCTCCCCTGCCAGCCTGGTTGCCCCCAACTGCCCCCTCCCCTGCTGTCCCAGTCACCCATAACTGCCCTCCCTTGCCAGCCAGGTCACCCCCAACTGCCCTCCCCTGCAGGCCTGGTCACCCCCAACTGCCCTCCCCCGCTAGCCCGATTGCCCCTAACTTCCCTCCCTTGCCAGCCTGGTCACCCCTAACTGCCCTCCTCTGCCAGCCCGATTGCCCCTAACTGCCCTCCCCTGCAGGCCTGGTCACTCCCAACTGCCCTCCCCTGCAGGCCTGGTCTCCCCCAATTGCCATCCCCTGCTGGCCCGGTCACCCCTAACTGACCTCCCCTGCCAATCCGGTTGCCCCTAACTGCCCTCCCCTGCAGGCCTGGACCCCCCCAACTGCCCTCCCCTGCAGGCCTGGTCCCTCCCAACTGCCCTCCCCTGCAGGCCTGGTCCCTCCCAACTGCCCTCCACTACCGGCCATCTTGTGGTGGCCATCTTGTGTCCACATGGGGGCAGCCATCTTGTGTGTTGGAATGACGGTCAATTTGCATTTCACCTATTTATTATATAGGATTTATCAGTGGATACCTAGGTTGCTTTCCTAACTTGGCTATTGTAAATAATTCTACAGTGAACATTAATTTTTGTTTGTCTGCTTTGTTTTTTTGTGTGTTTTTAAAAAATCTTTCTCTGTAAATGATGGAAAGGCAGAGGGTCAGTGTACAGTTTTCCTGCCCTTCCCTCTGGAATAAGCCTTCATTATAAAGACACAGTAGAAGTACTGCATTAACTGTGAGGGGGTTATTCATTTGAACTGATTCTCCCACTTGTTGTAGACTCTCTCCTTCAACCTACAGGGGATCTTCCTTTATTTAATTTACTCAGAAGAAAATTCTTCATTTCTACTGAAAGCATGTGTTTGCAAAGTTATAAATTCCCAATACCTCTTTATTCTAATATAATTTCAAGCTACACACTGGTAATATTTGATAAGTAGCTTTATTAGGTTTGATCCAGTGTACCATTTTTTAAAAATATTTCAAACTAAGAGTAGAAATCCATGTATATCAACTTAAATAATGAAATATGCTTGGTTTGAACACGCTTTCTTCTCCCCACAATGTGTTCTAAGGGTGTCAGAAACAATTGCTCAGATTTTCTTGTCTCCACAGTCATGATGATACTAGGATGCTTTTGATCCAACCAAAAGTGTTTTGTGTGAAATGGGGCCCTCAGGGAGTCTTTGGCCACCGAATTTTCTCATAGTCACTCAGGAGAATATGGGAGAAGACCTGTACTATGCAGCAATTCCACTGTCCTCCAGTGCCCACTAGGAGGCAGAGTTCCTAGGATTATATTTCAGAATTATCGAAAGAGGTCCTTTGCTGTGAGAGCACGTTGTATTGAGGAGGCAAATGCCAAGATAACTTACTAAATGCTACTTCTTTAGTAGAAGTCTGTGAGCATGGTGAAGGGAGAAGCTCTGTCTTGGAGTAGGTAGCCTGGAAGCCTTCCTGGAAAAGGTGACACTGAACCTGGACTTTGTAGGACGACCAGGCATTTGTCAGGCAGGGAGAGCACCTTTTGGGTGAAGGTCACAGTGGGTACAGAGGCACAGAGGCAAAGAGGAATAGGATAGCAGCTCCATTAAGAGATGAGGACGTTTGTGCAACTTAAATTGTGAAGGCCCTCACATGCTCTGCACAGGGGGTTGTTCTGTCAGAAGAAAGAAGCCCTTGACAAATTTTAAGCAAGAGAGTGAACCCTGGGGGCTGGTGGGATAGATGGATTGAGAGTGGGGAGAGGATAGGTCATTAGTCCTCATTATGGCTTTGGGGGCGCTGGTTGGGAACAGACATTGCGGAGACTGAATGCCGCCCTCTTTGTCATTCCAGGTACCTGATCCCTTGCAACCACATGATGCTGAGTCAGAGGTGGGCTGTGAAGGAGAGAGACTGCTACTCGGTGTCTGCGGCCAAGCTGCTCGCCCTGACCCCAGTCTGCTGCTCCAGCGGGATCACCCTGACACTTGGGAACCAAGAGAGGGATTATATCCTCTGGTCAAAGTGTACGCACGATAGTTCAGGTAGGAACTTGCTGGTGATGATCTTTAAACAAAAGGATGCCAGATTCCGTCTCTCCTAGGGATATGGGTCTCTGAGAAGATGGAGAATAAGACAGTGAGCTCCATGTCTTTTATGAATGTTTCGTTGGGGGTCCTTTTCTGTGTCGTAAGGAGTTATGACACTTTGTAATTAGTGTTCATTTTCATGCCCAGCTGCCACCGATTCCGTGCGCCCAGACTTTTATTTTAACTAGGATTTCTAGTGTCGCCCTCAGAATCCAAATGTGAAGGAAGACACATACCACTATGTCTTCTAAAACAAAATAGGGGCGAGGGATGTGGAGATGGAAGAACTAAGATAGAATTAGCTCTTATTTTAATTTCTGAAATGGCCCATTTGTGGACGCTTGCCTGTCAATAACGTATCACCATAAAACTCGAAATTTGTGATACGTCTCATAAAACTCAAAATTTGTGATACATCAACAGTATCTGAGTCATTTGATTGACCTACCGGAGTGATGTGCTGTTTGCCAGCTGTACTTGGTCTTGTACAAGTAAAATGGAAATAGTCACCTCTATCAGCCTTGGCTCCCTGCAGGCAGCTGGAACGAGGGGGCGTTGTGCATCTTTGGTGGTCAGAGGGCTGTTTTAGTCCAGGAGGGTTCTGCCTGTCCTACCACCACTAGCATGTGGTCCAGTCCTGGTGTTGATTCTGGTGATCCGATCTGTATTCTGTTCATCCAGGTATACTTCTGTTAGGTCCCAGTCTGCTTGATTCAGAAAATATCAGCCTATTTGGTATAAATGTAATTTTTAGAAATTAAGATTGTCTTACTGATTTTTGCTCTTTAAATATACAGTGTATGCATGAAAATTAATAATTTTTGTGGTAGTATAACAAGATGGATTTTAGGTATATTTTCCTGTTGGTTAAACTAATGTGGATTTCTATTTTCCTGCCAAGTAATTATTTTTTAAAAACATATTTGAAACTTGATGTCTTTCTTTACTAAAAATGTTACTTCAAGAATGACTCTGTGGCTGATCTTGCCACAGAATTCAAAATTCAAGTTAAACGGACAATTGTGGAGTGCCTGCCACTTTCTTTCCCTGTGTTACCATATTTAATTCTTCGGAGAAGGTAGGATGCTCAGGTTAGAGATGAAGAAACACATTCAGAGAGGGATTGGCTTGTTCAAGGTTACCTAGCGGGTAGGTCCTCTGTTCTTTCCACTGCGCTGCCTCTGGGGTTCCTTACAGCAGACAAACGCTCTAATGGATGGGTGGTTACATAGATAGAAAGGTAGGTAGGTGGGTGGGGAGATAGATGATATAATTATTGTGCAGTGGCTAAGAGCTAGGATTCTGAATCTTGGGCTCTGCTACTTTCTTGGGCAAATTGCTTAACCCTTTAAACTGTTTTCCTCGTATATAAAGTAGTGCCAGCCTGAAAGTGTTGTTCCAAGGATAAGTGCCCTTGGACATGTAAAGTGCCTGGCATGTAGTAAGTGCTAAATAAATATTGCTAGTATTGTTTTTTAATGCCTTTTTATTTACAGTGGATCGGAGGTCAACACTAACCTTTTAGCAGTAGAACCGTAAAAAATGAATTATGTCCATCTTGATGGCCTGAAAATGTATATTCATAAAGGTCCCATTCTGGCCTGGTCTGGAGGAGATTTAGATAATGAGGAGGCAAGAAGCTTGCAAAAGTGTGGCATCAAGTGAAATAAGAGCAGGGAGTGACAGGAGACAGCCTGTGCTTGAGCGGCGGCTCTGCCACTGACCAGTTAGTTGGGTGGTCTTATGTCTCAGCCTCAATTTCTTTCTTTCTTTTTTTTTTTTTTAAAGAAGATCTATTCGTTTTTTAAAGTATATTTTTATTTTATTTATTTCAGAGAGGAAGGGAAAGAGAAAGAGGTAGAAACATCAATGATGAGAGAGAATCATTGATCGGCTGCCTCCTACATGCCCCCTACCAACTGTGGGATCGAGCCCACAACCCAGACACGTGCCCTTGACTGGAATCGTACCCGGGACCCTTCAGTCCGCAGGCCGATGCTCTGTCCACTGAGCCAAACCAGCTAGGACTCAGCCTCAATTTCTTAATCTATAAATGCAGAAAATACTGTCTACCACATAGGTTGTTGTGAGGAGTAAATTAGCACCGATAAAGCACTTGCCACATGGGAGATGTTTAAGGGAACTGCAGAGTATATATTTTTCCGTGTTTGAGTCCTTTTTCCCCCGAAGTTCCTATTTTTCAGTTATGCAGTAAAGAGCTTGAACATCAAAGGCAGAGCATGGGAACACTTGAAGCATCCTTAGGTGAAAAGAACCGTTTTGGTAGCGAATAGGACTTTATCATAAAGAGACCATTTGGTACATATCAACCCCAGTAGTTCCCAGGAAGGCAGCACAAGTCAACAGGCTTTTCTAAAAACCCAGTGTTTTCTAGAGGAAATCTGCTCCCCAAATTCATGGATTACAGGCCTTCCACTTTAGAATCAAAGTAAAAATCTTTAAAATCACTACCTACCCTGTGGCAGGTACTATATCCGATATGTTACCTAAGTCAGTCCTCGCAGCATCCTGAGAGGTTTCCACGGTTAGCTCTTATTTCTCTGAGGACTGCTACCAAGTAAGTTTTCCTTTGGAGACAGCCAGTATCTGACTGGCCACATTGGTTCTATATCTCCTATGAGGGTAGACTTTCTGCTCTTATCTTTCCTTCTTAAAAATCTAAGCATTTTAAATTATTCAGAAACCATTTAATCAGGAACTATGAGAACCAAAGTAGCTGGTGGAAGAAGTTCTCAGCAGCTGGATGAGTCACATACCCGCCCATGGCCTTTGTCCCCACTCCCCCAAAGCCTTTGTCCCCACACCCCCAAGGCCTTTGTCCCCACACCCTCAAGGCCTTTGTCCCCACACCCTCAAGGCCTTTGTCCCCACACCCCCAAGGCCTTTGTCCCCACACCCTCAAGGCCTTTGTCCCCACACCTCTCCGAAGTGTCCCTCTGACTTGTTTCTGCCTCCCGCAGGGCCCCCGGAGCAGCCGCTCCCCGAGGCGTCCTCCCCATCGGCCTGCATCGTGGAGTACGGCAAAGCCCTGGACATCAGCTACCTGCAGTACCTCTGGGAGGCCCACGCCAACATCCTCCACTGCATGAGGGACTGCCGGGTCTGGTCCGCCCTCTACGACGGAGACTCCCCGGACCCTGACACCTTTCTCCAGAGTCTGACGGAGGAGAGCACCACCGGCCCCGCCTGCCCCGAGCTCAGGCTCAGGCTTCCCCAGCAGCTCCCCAGGGAGACGGGGCCTCAGCTGCTTCCCAGAAAGGACAGGGGCCACACGGAACTGGAGTGGGACGACAGCTATGACACCGGGATCTCCTCGGGGGCCGATCTGGAGAATCCTAGCCCCCCGGCACCAATCGATCCCCCCAAACACATCCAGGAGATGAAGAAGAACGCCATCCTGCGCTTCAAAGGGTCGTACATCGAGGAGTCCGACTTCCAGGACGACGTGATGGTGTACAGGTTGTGTGCGGAGAAGGACGCCGAGGACACCAGAAAGTCACAGGAGGAGCCTGCACGGCCCCCGGCCCAGGGCCAGACCGAGGGGCAGAGTCCCCCCACGGACAACGGCCCCCTGCCCAGCCCTCAGCCAGAGACAGACTCCGAGGAGGAGCATCACAGGGACGACTCAGACGCGGTTCCCAATGTGTCCGAGGAGCCACCACCGGAGAAGGGGCCCCAGGTGGCCCCGGAATCCAACGCAGAGTCAGCACCCCCTGTCTCCGAGGCAGAGCACGGTGCAGACCCGACGGCGATTGACCCTGAGGGTGAAGATTTCATTGCCCAGTACGACCAGATCATTAAAGAACTGGACTCTGGCACACAGGGCTTGATGGGGCAGAATTTCTCTTCCCAGGGACCTGATCCCTTGCTCCTCCCAGAAGAGCGAGAGGGGAAGGAAGAGAGCAAAGGAGAGCAGGAGCAGGAGGAGGGGAGGAAGGACCTGGAGGAGGAGGAGGAGGAGGAGGATGACTTTGACTCTCTGATGGTGGAAGCTCCTGCCGAAGAGACCGTGCCGTCCCCCTTTGGGGTGAGAGAGGAGGCCGACTGTGCCAGTCGCCGTCCCGTGAGGACTCAGAGCGCCCCGTTCACAGGTGACCGTCTTAGCTTGCTTTGTGATTTCTGCTTTTGAAAGCACTTGTGCCTATTACCACCGGAGAGTAAGGTAGGTGGGGGTGAGGGGCATTAGCATTTACCTAACAGAGGGGTGGAAGTATTTTTGTGGAGAGTGGAGAAGGGGTGGTTTCATTTTTATTTTATTTGGTCAGTCTTGCCACGATTGTTGTATTTTTCCCCACCAGCAAGTTAGAGGTTAAATTTTACTGTCATGCCTGTGATAGTGATAGGACTGCTGAAAACACATAAGAAATCCAGTCTCATTACTGAATAGTCTCATTTCCTTTAGTCTAATTTATTTTCCTCCTTAGCATTTATTTCATGTGTATTTTAAAAGTACATCTCCCGCCAAAACCGGTTTTGCTCAGTGGATAGAGCGTCGGTCTGCGGACTCAAGGGTCTCAGGTTCGATTCCGGTCAGGGGCATGTACCTTGGTTGCGGGCACGTCCCCAGTGGGGGGTGTGCAAGAGGCAGCTGATCGATGTTTCTCTCTCATCGATGTTTCTAACTCTCTATCCCTCTCTGTAGAAAATCAATTAAAAAAAAAAAAAGTACATCTCCCTCACCCCCCATGAGAGTTTATGCTCCACGAGGGCCCAGGTGTTGGCTTGCTCTCTGCTCTGCCCCAGCACCTGCACGCTGACCAGAGCAGGTGGTTGGCACCCAGAACACTTGCTGTGGACACATCCGGGCCATTGGTTAGTTGGGCCTTTGCCTGGGAGCTCATTTCAGATAATCACAAATTCTTCATCCGAAAATAGGTACAGGAGACCCACATAAACAACTCTGCTGCAGAGTGGGTGTCCCAGTGATACCCCCCACCACAGGTAGACCTCACGGGAGAGGCAGTGATAGGGGAAGATGTCAGGTAAGTGGGTTGGGTGAGGGATTACGGTGCAGAATGTCATTAAATACTGGCCAGTAACATCCAGACCTGCAACTCGTGAGGCAGAGGGTCGGGCACAGAGGCGGGTTCATCAGGCTCCGGGACCCCGATGGTGTTCGGGTAGCAAGGAGAGGCCCTAAAGGAGCTGGCATCACCTCGGGACAGACAGTGGCCTGGGAGTCAGGCCTCCCGGGGAATGCTGGCTCTGGCACTTTCAGCCACGTGACCTGGTGTCCCCGACCCTCCCTTCTCCCCCGTGAGGACTGAATGTAATGCTGGGGGGTCATTATTAAGGGTGCTGGCAGCCCCAGCAGCCTCAGCTTAGGCTGGTCCTTCCCTGGCAAGTAGGGGCAGCCTGGGAGGAGCGACCTGCTCCCGCCTCCTCCAGTCAACCAACCCAGAGGGAGTCACCTCACCTTCTGGTCCAGCCAGGTAGGCTTCGGGCGGGTTCACGATCCTCCTCCAATACTTATTCTATTTACTGGCGCCTACATGGGGAGAAAGATTTTAATTCCACAATTAAAAGGCTGGAGGTTCTAGTTGAGATAACATTTCAGTGTGAATGGGTTTTAATTAAAATTCAATCAGTCAGTCAATCATAAATAAAAAGGATTAAATGAGCTTAATTTTCCCAGTGGATAGAGAGGAGGAGGGGAGGGAAGGCCCCAGACCAGCGGAAGGCGGGCAGAGAGCTCAGTGCGAGGAGGGGGCAGAGGGGCCGCCGGAGTCGCCGTGTTGCCTGAAGCAGGCCCCCTTCACTCTCACCAGCGGGAAATCCCAACCGTGTGGCGCACTGTTCTCCCGGACTCAGGGCCCCAGGCGAATGGCCAGCCTTCCTCAGAATGCCAGCCTTCTATTAAGGAACTCATCCCTGGGAAATATGTACATTGAGGAAATCAAGTATAGCTTAGGGCAAAAAAAAAACCAAAAAAGCTAATACCTTATTAAATAGCATCAATATTTTGCTTATGGTTCACCTGAGAGCCAACAAAACATAGTTTTTTGACACATAAAGGTCATTTTTCTCTCTCTCTTTTTTTGTTGATGTAATTTATTTAACTTTAATATATCTAGTCAATAAAATAATCATTGCTGAACACAATCACATATTGAAACAAGTGTATTTTATTTTTACCTCTTGCTAATTTAAATGCAACATTTAAAAGAAAAAACAACAACCCCAAACACTATTGTGGTGGAATTTTATTGGTTTGTTCCTCTGTCGAAACTTCTGCAATTTACCAGCTCCTCTGACTACTGAAAACTCACCGAAATGGACTGTTTTCTCTATAGAAAGACATCGTGACTAGAACTAGATATACAGCCGTAACTGCAATGGCGATTTGCTCATTTATCGGCATAGGCAAAGCACCTGGTCATTTTAACTAAGACGTGCTTTTTTCGCCTTTGAAACGCATACACAGCTTCAGGAGACATCTTTACTCTTCCCGCGTCTGCGAACGTTGTCCTTGTGTGTGCTGCAGCATTAGGCTGAACGTCCATCTCTGCGTAGGATCCTGGTTTCCGCTGAAATGAGTTTGCCTCTCAGCAAAATGGAAGTTTCCCTTTTCATTTACCTAATAGATTTTGTTAGAGACCTTTTTGTGGCAGGTCCTATGCTGGGTCCTAAAGACACAAAAATGAAGGGGCTTGTGGACTCTGAGAGGAGACATCAACAAAGAACTGAACTCTCTTAGTGAGAAATGCATTGTCAGTCGCGTATGCCAAGCGCTCCGGGGGCCCCGGGCAGGGAGCGGGGAAGGCTTCTCGGAGGGCCACACAGTGAATGGAACCAGGTAAAGGTGCCTGAGAACGACAGTCCGGGCAGCAGACACACAGGCAGAAGGCAGATGAGACCGACAGCGCGTGGGGCACGAACGTGTGTGTGTGTGGGGCAGAGAGAACGTGTGCATGAGAGAGACCAGCGAGCTTGGTGCGTGCCAGCTCACAGGGGGCCTTTGGACCAAGCTGGGGACCTTGTGCTGCTGGCACTGAGGATGCCCCAGAAGTATTGGCGTTGGCAGGGATGTGATTGGATGCGCCTTGGAGTAGCACGGAGGGCACTGGATTGGAGAGGGCAGTGCCAGGGAGCTCGAGTAAGAGACTGTTGTCGTGCCAGAGTTCAAAGTGCACCAAGGCTGGGCTCCGGCAATTCTGTTTCTAGGAGCAGTTTCTCAGCTGTCCTCACACTTATGTGCCAAGATGGATCCTCAGAGGTGTTCATTGCAGCATTGTTTATAGTGGAAAAAGGCCGGACACAACCTGCTGTCTACTCCCATGGCAACATGGTATGCATGGCCTGAGAGAGGTGAGACAGCTCTGTGTGTGCTGACACGGCACAGGCTCTGGGGTATATTGTTACGTGGAAGAGCAAGGTGCAGAGCAGTGTGTAGAGAATGTCGTCATAAAAAAAAATACACTCACATGCATACACATACACACAACGCACACACAGGTATACACGCACACACACACACGCACACACACACACACACACACAACTGGGATACATGATATAGTGTTGGAAAGAGATGGTTGGTCTGAACTGAAGCAGACTCTTCCATTTACTGGCTGTGTGCACTTGGCATTTTGCCTCACCTTTAAATGGGGATAAATAATAAACATACTTCATAGAATATAAGTATTTAGGTAAGTTGATACAAGATAAGTGCTTAGAACACTGCCTAGCACATAGTAAGTGATTAATGTTTTAAATAATAATTCAATTATTTAATTATAGACATAAAACATTTCTTGAAGAATACACTAGAATGTTAAGGAGAATTGCCTCCAGGTGGAGGCCTGTTGTTTATTTTATACTCCTATCCTGTTTGAAGAAAAACACATTTTTAAATCATTTCGATCTCTGTGAAAATAGAAAAACTTCTGCTGAAGTCCAGACAGGAAGGGATGAACCTGTGACCTCAGGCAGCGCAGGCAGGGGAGGTGGGGGTGAAGGGCCACATTCAGGAGATATTTCCAACGTGGAATGGGCAGAGCCGGGGCACAGAACTGATGGCAGCTCCGTTTGTTGGAGTCAGGAAATACAGGATGTGTGGGGGTGGGGGGTTCATATTGAGGCAGGGGAAGGGGCACTTGAGGACGGGGCGTGAGTGACAGGGAAGGGCAGTAGAGATTGCCTTAGTTGTTCTGAAGAATTACATATCTTATGGCTGCGGAGTTTATCTGTCCTTCTCGAAGAAGAGGGGGATGAACTCTGAATTGCAACCCCAATTTGAAAGCAACATGATGGGGTTCCATCCAGAACCTCAGAAATGTCACCAGTCACTCTTCCTCAGGCGTCGCCCCCATACACACCTGTGGCTTTCTGAATTGCAGCTGAGTTTTCTTTTCAGCTGCTTACCAGTTTCCCCCCCGCAACTGCATTTAAAGTGCTGGAAATCAACTAAGAATAAAACAGGAATTTGAAAGGATTTAATGTCTATTTCTTATTGCACACGGCTAAGAAGTTGTAATCAATGTCATTAGTGGCTCATAATGGCCATCTTCTGGCTTTGACCTAATGTTCCGTCATTCAGGTGAGACAGTGATGGCACGCTCCCAGGATGTGACTACGCTGGGTTTTCTCTCTGCCCTGGGAGCGGTGTTGGACTACAGATGCTGTGCCCTGGTCACTGCATGGCCAGCCACCGTCATGTCTGTGGGATGGCCGGCTGAGGCCAAGTGCAGTCTGGGACGTGCCAGGGAAACTGAGGGTTCACATTAGGGCCATGTGTGTTCCCGGAGACTCTCCCCACCTACACATGGTTTGATTCACCCGTCTGCTCCCTCCGGAAGGAAGCAGATGCGGAGCCTGGCACTGTACGGGGGTGGGCAAGAGGGGATGTGAAAGACTGGGTCCGGGATGAGGAGGGTGAGGACAGCAGCCGCTTGTGGATCTACCTGGAAAGCTAGAATTGCATTGTGATGCCTGAGGACATTTCTGGGGTTCTTGATGGAAGTCCATCAAGATGCTTCAAATTGGGGTTTCAACCCAGAGTTCCTGAGTATGTTTGGCAAACACTGCCAGGGTTGTTGTGCAAGCAAGCGCTCTCCAAAGGCTCTCTGTGTGAAGAGTCCATCGACCTTCTGGGTCATCGACTGTGACTGAGGAGCTCAACCCCCATCCCAAGGATGGGATGTCCAGGCTAAGTTCAGTTCAGGAGGGGATGGTGCCTTCTCTGTGTTTTGAGGGGCCCCTTAGAGACATGCGTTGTGTTCCTGGCAGCGGAACTATTGCCCTGCTACTCGCCCGCGTAGCAAAGAGGTTTGTGTTTGGTGTTCTCATTTCTCACCACCACGGCTTCTGAACGAAGCTTCTTGTGGGGAAGTTAAACTCATATTAATGTTGGTGACGTCTTCATAAGGCACGTTTATCCATCAAAGGATATGTGCTTTGTTATAAAGATGCTATGGTTTAGTGGCATCATCAATAGCTCCACTGGGGGAAATACAAGATTCTCATTGATTTTGCTTAATGGACCACTTTTATGGTAAAACTAGAAAATATCTTCCGGTAATTTTATTGCTGCCAGATTAATTTTCTGGATTTTTTTCCTGTCTTCAATGAACTCAAACAAAGCATATTAATTTTCTGGTGACCCAATTAGTCGAAGCTCCTGTTTTCTTAGGAACTGCTTTTTAATGAAATATGGATTCTCTTTTTTTTAAGGAAGCTATGACATACCAAACTGCATCTCCCCAGATGAAGTCCTTTCTCTCCCTTCCTCCCATCTGAAAATTGAAGGCTGGTTACCAAGTTGCTCAGGGCTACCAGCCTCATTTACCTTGTCTTTCCTTGTCCTTCCGAACTATGACATTGGACAAGACCATCTTCCTCAGTGCTTGTTGGGGACAGACTGCCCCGTTCACAGTGTAATTGTCTGATAAACACAGTTCATATGTGTTGGCTATTCTTTAATAGCACAAAGGTTTTTTTGTTACCCAAACTTGTGGCCTCTCGTGTTCGCATGGAGCCCTACAACCTGCAGGGTCACGAGCTGAGAAACATCATGGTTTTGGGCATTGGCAGCACCGAGTACAGAAAGAGTGTGGGAAAGTATATCTTAAGTTTTAAAATTAAACCATCTGTCAAGGTCTGTGGTAGTTTCCCAAGCGTTAAAAGTGCTCATGGCGTCAAGAGTGTAGCTCCCGTGCCCATTCGCCTGCTCTCCTTGTGGCGGTGGTGGGTTGTGTGCTTGGGTTTGAGGCAGGAGAAGACCCGCTGCCTTCCCGTGTCTGCACTGGACTTGCGCCTGGCGGGGCTGTGGTTTGGGAGCTGTGGCCCCGGTGGCTGCCCTGTGCCCGCCAGCCCTGAAGCCCGTGTCCCCCCCGCAGGCCCGTTCATCAGCGTGGTCCTGTCGAAGCTGGAGAACATGCTGGAGAACTCTTTGCACGTTAACTTGCTGCTCATCGGGATCATTACGCAGCTAGCCAGCTACCCGCAGCCACTCCTGCGCTCCTTTCTGCTCAACACCAACATGGTCTTCCAGCCCAGCGTCCGCTCTCTCTATCAGGTACGTTAGCCGAGCCGCATCCACACCTGCTGATTTTATGGGTGCTGATGCGCAGGGCTCCTCCTCTCCTTCCCGTTATTTTGTGGGTTGTTTTTGTTTGTTTGTTTGTTTGTTTAATTCCTCTGTTCTCATTCATTTGCTCTCCTTCCTCATCCTGTTTTGCTAGTTGTGTGTAGATTATTCTAGCAAACAGCACAACTTCATTTAGTTTGATGTTCAGAGGGCGCCCTGCCAGAACACCCCGGCGGGTCAGTTAGGAGTGAGCAAACGCCGAACAAAACAGTTCCTGCACAGAGGGCTGCCCCGGAGAGAGAGAGTGAAACGGGGGCTGGAATTCTGTGTGAAGCATTAACATCATTCGTGTCCTTTGACAGGTGCTAGCATCTGTGAAAAACAAGATTGAACAGTTTGCTTCTATGGAGAGAGACTTCCCAGGGCTCCTCATACAAGCCCAGCAATACCTGCTCTTCCGAGTGGACATGTCCGACGTGACAGCTGAGTCACTACCCAAAGGTGAGCCGGGCTTCTCCCCTGCATCTCTCCTTCTCCTCCTCCTCCATTTCCCCGCCTCCCCCTCTGGGTTCAAAGATGTTGCATAGGCCCGTGGGCTCTAAAGCATCTAAATTGTATTTTCTTTTTTACGCAACTGCGAGGAGTTTCCTGTTAGTGTTCTGAAGCCTAAAGAAAGGTCTGCCGGCCCACACCCGGCCCATTCGCAGTTTGGAGGGTCTAGCGGGCATTTGCTCCCGTAGGGAAGGAGTGATGTGTGGGTTGTCGCCAGCCTAGAATAAATAACTCGGTGCCTCAGGGCCAGGAGGCATTCCCTGCGCACTCTGAGCCATGTCTTGGCCAGCCCTACCCTGAGGAGGGCATTGTTCTCTTCATTATGTTTTCAGAGACTATTGGGCCCCAAATAAATGTGCTTTAGGACTCTGGAAGGTAAAAACTATTCATTTGGACTGGGAGAAGTAAAGTTTATGCTCCGCTTAAAGTTCCTGAGGGTGACTTTTCATCAGCTCACGGGGCCTGCCTGGCAAGGTGGGCAGGGAGGGTGGTGGGTGGGGGCCCACAGAGCTGAGGTCGCCCTGCTGGCCGGCCTGGGGAGCACCGCGCTTTGCTTCGCTTAAGCTCCGGTTGGACAGATTGGACGGCCAGTTGTCCTCCACGCTATCCCTGTGGCCTGGGTGAGTGCAGGCCAGGAAATGCCCGTATTTGCCTTAGGTCTGAAAAGCTGCAACACAGCATTTTCAAGACGAAGACTCGTGGTGAGAGTGGGGGGTCTCAGTCCTGGGCTAAAGGCTTGTGATCGGAAACTGGCTCCCAGGGACAGAAATCTACCTCAGGGCAATTTTTAACCCTTTAAGGGAAACTCTGAAGGCTGACCTCGCCTCTGTGCAGCTCTTTGATCTTAGTCACTGAGCCTCACCAAGGCCTCAGGTTCCTTGACTCTTAAGTGGAGAATTTGTTTTCCATCTCTGGCTTCCTCTGTGGCTGTAGGACTCTGGGTGTGAAGAGCCCTTAGGGCATCGCAAGGCAGATTTTGCAAGGAAGGTGGGCCTTGTGCCACTGGGAGGGGGGCTTCAGGCTTTGGCCTAGAGGTCAGCAGGCAGGCCATTCGTGGAGGGAAAGGAGCCTGTGGGAAGGTGGACTGCAGGCCCATGCGGCCTCTGCTAGCCACCTGCACAGCTGGTCTGTTAGCTGTGCTCCCCCTGAATGGGGAGGGTGTTACCACATCGCACCCTGTGAGAGAGGGTGTGTCAATTAGCTCCTGTGCACACCAAGCCATTGCACAAACAGTGGGTTCATAGAAAGCCATTTATGAGGACTCAGTCTGCGCGGTCACCTGGGCCGGGTTTGGCTGAGTTTGGCTCGTGGGCTGCTGTCTGCAGGTGTCTGGTGTCTGGGATGGCCTCAGTCACATGGGTGGCTGCTGGCTGGGCGATGGGGATGGCAGGGGTCTGTGTTTCTCCTCATCCAGCAGGTTAGCCCTGCTGGTCAAATGTCACAGCCCCGGGGCTGCAGTGAGAGCAGGAACACAGAAAATCTTCTGAGGCTCTGGGATCCTGCATGCTGTTGGCCGAAGTCCCTGGGCCAGCCCCGGTCCAAGAGCAGCAACCCCCCCACCTCTTGATGGGAAGAGCTGCAAAGAGTTTGGCCAGCCTTGCAGTCTACCAGGCAGGAGGGGACTTCCGTTTCCTTACATTACACTCCAGACTTGGTCTTCCTTTGTATTTCATAGTCTGTAAAGTGCTTTCCCAGACAGTCCATTTTTATTTTCAAACAGCACTGTGAAACGGGCAAGAAAGGTACTGTTAGGTTCATTTTCATATAAGGAAGCTGAAAGTAGGGGCCCAGGGTAGTCAGGTGGGACCATGCGGCCCAGGTGCCTGAGACTGTCTGCCGAGTTCACGGGCCAAGTGCACACACGCTGACTGACGTCACAGGCGCGTGTTCTGGTGAAGGATGGGGTCACCTGGTGCTTTGTTCTGGCTTCAGACCGCTGGCTGTGGCCACCAGTTACGTGCCCAGGGGAGCTTGTCCCACATGATGCTGTCCAATTAGTCAGCTGTGGCTGATGCTTTTTCAGGTCTGTGACACTCAGGGCTTTGCCTAGTGGGGCTTCTCTTGGGATCTAAGACTCTCCTTTCATGGAGTTTCTCCACATTAACTTCTCTCAGGTTAGCACAGTGGCAGCCTCTGCTCCACTGGAAAAAACTCCAGACTCCCAGGAGGGGAAAGGCCCTGTCCCCTGTGCAGAGCAGGCTTCTGAAGCAGGTGCTGCCTAGGAGCTGAGTCCAGGAGCGCTGTCCCTGGGAACAGAACAACGTCTAATGAGGAATCCTGGGTCAAATGCTGGACTCCCCATGTCCGTGTCTGTGCTCTGTCTGACATCGCTGACCAGGAGCAGAGCGGTAACGATTGCTCTCCTAACTTCTGAAATCTTTCCAGGATTAGTCTTGAAAATGCTGGGTTGCAGCTTTTCAGACCCGAGGCAGCGTTTCTGAAAACCACTCCCGACCCCGGCATTGATCTGTGCTCCCCTTCCTCTGGCCTCGGTGCACGTGCTTTATGAGGGTGTCGTCAGGCGCCAGCAGCCAGAGCTGCTCCGTCAGGCAGGCCATGCTTCCCTCAGCCTCCTGGCGGCCCCGAGAGAAAAAGAGCCTCCTCACTACCCTGTAAACGGGAGTAGGTAGTGTGACCGCCGCTGCAGAGCCGATGGACTTCCCGTGTAGCCATCCCATCGTCGCCTCGTCTCTGAGGCTCAGCCATTTCCCAGGCTTTTCATTTCCCCCTTGAATACTTTCTAAAGCACAGAGGCTGTGTTTATTTATATTCAGAGTCCTCTCTGGTCTCTAGTTCTGGAGGGAGGTGAGGTAGGTATTGGCCCCATTTTACAGAAAAGGAAACTGAGACATTATATAAGCTACTTGACAGGGAGGGACCACACTCTGGCTTTCTTGCTTTGAGTCAAGAGCCCGATGGGGCTGTGTGTGACCCATTGGAAGGCTGGTCCCGTGCTGACAGGACAGAGCTCTGTAAAGGTTCCCTACCAGCCCTGGTCCCCCTCACTGGGGGCCACCTGCCTTCTATAGTGAAGACAGTTTGGAGTCTAGGATTCAAGCTGGGTGAATGAGCCTTAGCAATGACACTTTTTAAATTCATGGATCAAGCTACATAAATGATCCACAAAAACCCTTTTTGGAGAAAAGAAGAGTGACTTTGAAAGAGAAAGATGGAGATCAGGGATATGAACCAGCTGCAGGGAGATCAGTGAAGGGAAGACCTGATGTTGTTCAGTTTCTTCCCTCATTCATCCAGCAAATGTTTGTTAGCTTCTACTATGAGTAAGGAAGTGTGTGGGGCCAGGAAGGACACATCGAGTAGGGGCTCAGCTCTCAGAAATCTCAGAGTCTCCCAGTGGAAGAAAAACGTAACAGCAATGCAGGCTACAGGGCAATGCAAGTATTATTGGTAAATAAGATGGGGTGGGAGGCTAATCAGGGAATTCCTCCCAGGGGCAGGAAACAGGAAGTGCTTTGTAAAGTCAGTGGCAGCTGAATTAATGATGACACATGGCTGACACCTAGCAAGAAGCCCCTGTGTACATTTTACCTATTGACTAATTTCATCCTTACAACTCTGTGAGCCTTTCACACATGAGGACATTACAGAGAGGTAAAGCAAGTTGCCGGACGTTCCTCAGCCAGCAGGTGGTGGAGTCTGCTCTCAACCGACTGGAGTACTGGAGTCTCGTAAGGCTAGTGACAGAGGTGTGGGGGCGGGGATTCCAGGTGGGGAGCCAGTGTGAGAGCAGGTCTTGGTCTGGGATTAGTGCCCTCGGGTCCCATTACCCACTGGTCCAGGACAGTGTCCTTTGTGAGCCTCGTGGGACCCTTTGGAGAGATGCAGTGCTGGAGGCGGGGGTGTGGGTGCTGAGGGGGTGTCTCCATGGTTGGTGAGTGACGTCAGGAGCACTGTCCTCCTCAGTGTCGTCAACTCTTTGGTCCACACTCTGATGTCAGGACACGCTGTGGGCTTCTGCTGAAAGGTACCAGCAGATTCTTTTCCACTTCTTTATGGCACGAACTGTGACAAGCTTTAATCAAAAAGGATATTTAAAGCAGTAAAGCGAAGGATTTTTTTTCTTTAACACTAAAGACGATAGTAGTGAGATATGGAAAGTACTATAAATGTCAAGAATTTTTAGTACTGTAGTTAAGCGACACTCTTCTTAGAGTGTTAAAAATGGGACTGGAATTCTGAAAAGCAGCCAAAATAATGAAGAGCTTGAATATAATGATTTATAAAGAGTAATGAGACTGTTTGAGTAGGGGGCAGAAGGAGGCATAAATAACTCCTATAACTATATGAAGGCTAGAGCTGTTCAGGAATTAAATAGTCCGGAAAGTTGAACCATTTTAATTAGTGAAACTGCTTTGATATGAAAATGCAAATAACTTGAATATGTTCAAGTTTGGGCTCATTATCATCTGAGACCTACGTTACTGAAACTGAGATAGAAACCCCTGGAAACCGTCCTTAAAGGGAGGCTCCCAAGCCACTTGTCACCAGATGCCCAGTCTGGTCTTCCCAGCACCCAACTTCCTCTCCATCATTTCCAACATTTCAGTGGCTTCTTTCATCCTGTCCTCCACTGAAGGCTGGAGGTCCCAGCCAGAAGGGGCTTGGCGGTTGGTGGGGAGGGGGGACGGACGGAGAAGGAAAGCCGTCACCATGGAGCCCCAGAGGCAGGAGTATGAGCTGCAGAGCTTGCAGTGGCTGTGGCCCCGCCTCCCCCCCCCCCGCAGTGCTGTGTGGCCCCGCCTCCCCCCTGCAGCAGTGCTGTGTGTGTGCTGGGGCTTTGCCAGCACAAGTAGGACAGTCTCCCGACAGACACCGGGAGGTTGGGAGAGCGGATGGAGCCCTTGGATGTCCTATTACCATCCTGGTGAGTTATGCCATCACTTGGTTGGTGCAACGGCAGGAGATGACTTTTTCTATCTTCTATTTTCTTTTTAAAAAAATATATTTTTTATTGATTTCAGAGAAGAAGGGAGAGGGAGAGAGAGATAGAAACATCAATGATGAGAGAGAATCACTGGTCGGCAGGAGATGCCTTTTTCAACCCTTCCCTTTGCCAAGTCCTGGGCATGGGGGCTCCTGATAAACCTAAATTCTTGTCACACTCTCTGCACCATGTTCCTTATCCAGGCTTTCGGATAAAAGCCTAATGTCTCATGCCCTGTGCTGAAGGTTATCTGCTGGGCAAATGTGTGAGCCACCGAGTGGGCTAGTGTGTGCTCAGGGCTGTCTGCCACCCGCCTCCTTCCCTCCAACACACACTTGCGAGGTTGGAGGTAAAGGGCTCTGGAGGGTCCCCGTGACCGTCTGCTTTCTGGTTTCAGATCCCACTCAGGATGCTTCCAGGACGGGAGCTGGCAGGAGCCTTCTGGATGGTCCCCCACGGGTGCTCCAGCCCTTCCTGACAAGCAGAGCCACGGGGGCGGGGGTGCCGCCCAGCCTGCCCCTGCCGGTGAGGAACACCATGCTGGCCGCGGCCCTCTTCCCGGAGTTCCTGAAGGAACTGGCTGCCCTGGCCCAGGAACACTCCGTTCTCTGCTACAAGACCCTGGCGGACTTGGAGGACTCCCATTGTTAGCTTTTTTTTTTTTTAATAGAGGTTCTTGTTTTTTAAGGTTTTAGTGTCTTGACTGAATGTTAAATGCAAAGCTGCTTACAAAGATTTCTACTTTGATGTTTCCTGACAATACTTGATTTGTGGGGAGGGGACCTTCTGGGCACCTCCTCTCTCTCTTGCTGGGCCTTCCCACCCTGCGTCATACAGAATGTAAGTCTCATAAGCTGGCTGCTCCTTGGGCGGGTTTTCTTTGCTCAGTTCTCCCTCCTCAAATACTTGGGTTGTTATGCTCTCATCCCTTTGAGTCGACTCTTCTTGCAGCGTAGAGCACACCAAGCGAATATTGGGGTTCAGTGACTTCTGGAAGTACTCCTTGTCAGGTCGGCTCTTCAATGGCACATGAAGAAAGCACACCCTTTCCTGTGGCCTTCTGCATTTTGGCTTCCATTTTACCAAAGGGAAGAATAAAAATGGAGCCTCCATCACGTAAGCACGTTATAATCTGTCCTTTTGCATTTTATGTCCAAGACTCGCTTTCTGCCCAACACAGATTGCTTATGGTGCAGGCAAATCCATTGGTCTCAGCTGTCTGCTGGGAGGCTGATGTGGTTGGAGAGAATGTGGGAAATGTTCCTATTGCTGGAGAGATTATTTGGCGTGTCACTTAAACACTGAAAGTAGCCTTATCTTAGTCAGATTTGCACAAAGTGAAATATCCCTATGCAAACTGTTTCTTTGGTTTTTAGGATTTTGCTCAGAAGAAAGCATGCTATCATATACTTATATAAGACAGCCATCATTATTTTTTAAAGTGTTTTATGAAAACCAGATTAATTTGTGGAGCTATTTCATAGTAGTGTTTTTTTGTGGTTGTTTTTTGATGTGTGTGGGGGGAATATGGAGGGAAAAAGATAAACTAAATGCGGCCTGTAGAATCATTGGTAATTGTTTAAGTTTTGCTTGCTTTTCCTAATGTGTTGCACTTTGTAGCGAACCAGGAACTGTACACCTGCTTTGGGAATTGGGATGCAAATGCAAACAGGTTGCAGGGAGCCCTGCAAAGCCAAGTGCCTGCCAGTGACTCACTCCATGCGAACTCACTGCCTCCTGAATAATGGGGCTCAGTGGAAGGCCCCAGTGTGATATGTTAGTGCCTCTCTGCTGCTTTTCAGCTTGCTCCAAGAGGCATAATTATAAGTAGAGCCACAGTCTCCTTCAACCATCACCAAGAGTGGGAAACCCACAAGGTAATTGTGGGCTAAAAATGAGACCCTAAACAACTGGTATTGATGGATATTCAATTCTCCTCCTCTCGACTTGGGGCAGGTGAGAAGCACCTACAAGGATGAGCCTCCTGTGTGGAGGGAAGTCGGAAACCCCAGGTCTCTGTGGTGTCACTGCTGAGCCCCGGGGGGTGGGAGGGGGCAGAGTAGTGGGCAGCCACAGGACTGGTGGCTGTGCCTCGGGACCACTGGTTTGGTTTTAATCAGCCTCTGGGTCAGGAGGGGACTGGAAGAAGCAGTTGTATCTGAGGCCCTGCAGAGCAGAGGCCACCCTTTGTGGTCCAGGGACCTTGACGCAGCGGTGAACTGAGAGCGGCTTTTAGGGGCCAACCTCGCAGTGTTTCCGAGTCTAAGCAAGAAACCAAAGACACCAATTCATTGAACATTTCCAACTTTAAATTTGTTTGGCTTGAAAAATGGTTTGCCCAGCTGTGGTGCAGCAGTCAGAACCCACGAGGCCCAGCAGACTGGCCTGCAGTGGGCTTCCTGGCGCCTGCTTGCATTTGCACAACCAAGTCTCCACTGGAAAAGGGAGAGAAAGAGGGCAGAAAGAGGGAACGTAAGCTTAAATTATTATCCTCTCCCTTTGTTTTGCACAAGTATTTGTCTTCCAGTCTGGACTTCCCAGGTACATAAAATGCTGAAGTCACGTCTGGAAACTATTCTTTAAGCTTTTAGGCTTGGTTTACACGTCTCTCCATTATCTGGTGATGGTGTGGGCTCTTGGTATTTATTCAATAGGTACTGAAGTAGACTTACTTTACAGGAGACAGAGATGACCAGTGTCCGGGGTGAGAGGCAGGAAAAGAAACTCGTGGTTGGGTGCTGGTAGCAAATTCACATTAACCTGTTTGACATCGGAAACTGGTTCGTGTTTCTGAATCCACTGCAGTGTATTGTGTCCAGGGTTTTACACCATTAATTCAGAAAATTGACCTGGAAATACATTCTGGAAAACCAGAAAACCCATTTGGTTGAATGAAACAGCCAGGGGGGTTAGTAATGTGGTTTACAGAATGGTGTGGCTGTGCCAGGGGGAACTGAAGAACTGAGGCTGTAAGGAGAGCATATCCTAGGGCAGTGATGGGCAACCTTCTGAGCTTGGTGTGTCAAACTTCACCAAAAAACTGAGCATAACTCGGGTAGTGTGTCACTTTGAGGAAAAAACATTATTTCACAAATGTTTCGTCTTCAGGAGCAGCAAATGTTTCATCCTCGGCATGCGGCCGCCTCAGCAGCCGCGTGTCATCAAAAATGGCTACGCGTGTCAGTGCTGACACGTGTCATAGGTTCGCCATCACTGTCCTAGGGGTTGGAGGAGTGAACATTGGTCTAGGTCTAGGTAGATATGAAGATACTGTGCAGGAGGTGGGTGAGGCTGGGAACTCCGGGTGGGAAAAAGTCCTGGTAATGAAGTAAAATATTCTAGCCACATAGAAATATTTTCTGTAATAAGTTTTTTGGGAAAATTAAAAGATATTTGGCATGCTCTAAAATGTGGCCCAAGAGTAGAGATACTTTTCCACGTGGACAGACTGGCACGTCCAACGCTGCGCTACTTGTGGAAGACGTGGGCAAAGCCTCGGGGGAAGCCCTGAGGCTGGCGTCACGGTGTCCTGGGCCGGCGAAGGCCCGTCAGGGGTTCCTGGAACATCCACTCATAAGTAAGGTCTGAGGTTCAGTTCAGATGAAGTGAGTTTTGTGGTATAAAGTATATGAGAGCAAAGAGATACTTAAAATTGATTTTTCAAAACGGCCAAGGAAATGTTCTTAAATTTTTAAACAAAGAAATTTCAAGTTGAGTTTAGCTCCAATACAATGTGGGGGGAGGGAGCAAATGACAATTTCTTAGCCATGAAGTTGTCAGTCATGATGCTGGAGTAACCAATTAGCGGTGGGATTTTCTTTATCAATGGATTCTTTCTTCTCCTGGTATTTAGGGGAATTATAAAACTGCCCCCCTTTCTCTTGGTATTACAGAGGTGGGCAAAAATAGTTTTATATTGTTATACAAATAATTAATAAATAACTGAAGAATAAACTCTGTTTCATGTACTCACAACTGTAAACCCACTTTTGCCCACCTGTGCTTTGGAAAATGCTTTGCTGTTTTGGGGTTGGCGCTGTGTCTGTCACCTGGAGAGAGGATGCGTTCAGTTCGTCTAGGGGCCTCAGGACACTCTTCCATAGCAAGCGGCTTTCACTGTGGTAACGTGGTTGTCAGGAGGGCGTCCCATTAGGAACAGGATCTGGAAGCTGGGTGTGTGTACTCAGCTTCCTGTCCCATCGGGGCAGCCATGGTGCCCGACTGGGGGTGGTTTTGGAGGTCTGCATCAGCTTGGTTGCAGTGGTGTGTGGGTTGGTTTCCAGACCTGAGAGGGGTTTGCGATGCATTCTGAATCGGATCAGTGTGTCTAGGTTGCTTTCATGAGGGAAGGGCTGCCCCAGCAGGGGTGAGGCATGCCACTGGTGTGATGTTAAATGTCCACAGCATCCCCTCCAGTTCTCATTTAAGGGCAGTTCAATTTAATTGCTAATTACCTGCCCTGTGTTTACTGAACTGGCAGGCATGCTTGCTATTTTTATGAAACAGCTTACTGGAGGAAGGCTATTAGTGAATGTGCCACTTCCAGTCCCTGGCCCACACCAGTGTAATTCGTGGCTTGCTGCAAATCTCAGCTGGCTTTGCAGTACTGGCTCTTCCTGGAAACAGCGGTCCTCTGGTCGCTGATGCCACATCAGCTTTAAGTCGCTAAGAAGATATTCTCAGGCCCCTTCCTGCTGCTGCCATCATTCTATAAATCACACAACACGAATTCCCCACCAAATAACAGCTTAAAACAGAACACTGTCAAGCCAGTTTACACTCCATCCTTAAATTACATCATTGAGGAAATACTTAGAGAGAATGGAGTCGACTTTTTATTTTTTTGTTTGAAAGACCATCATAAACCTAATGCTTTTTTAAGAAAGAGCGCCTGCAAGACGAAGCGTTGTTTTCAGGATAATTTTGCCTCAGTAAATCCTCTCCACGTCCCAGCATTTATTGGGCCATTACTTGTTCTGAGGACAGATTATCCAGGCAGCTCATTAACTGGATAAACGGGCTTTAGTGAAAGATTTTCGGTGAGGTCCTGTAGGGAAAACACAGGCACGAGATGGGAGGAAGCCTTCAGTTCTTCGGCCTCTGCACTTGGGATCTGAAATGAAATGATTTTAGGTGGGGACTGACCCTTCCGGTCCTGTTGGGTCATTGTGAGTGTTGTTCCTGTTTTACATTGCGCTGCCCTAACTCGCTGTCACTCACACAAGTAGCAAGGCTGCTCGCAGGTTCTGCCAGCACAAGTTCGGTATGTCCTTCAGGCACCTCTGGGGCACTTAGGTTTCCTATGTCATTGCAGAGCCTGGCAAGAGTATGGAAGCTCTTAGGCCAGATTATAAATTTCGTGGAGCTGAGACTGCAGAAGTCTGTGCTGCTTAGCGCATCAGCGGACTTTTCACTGGCACAAGTCTACACAAGGCCCACCTATAACTAGCCCCTTTTTGCCCTGGAGACATTTTAAAAGAGGGAATTTGGTACTGACGATGTTACTTAATTGATTTCTGCTAAGTTGTTTGACGAAGGCAGGCAGTGAGATTGGATTTCAGTCAGATGCTTTGCATCTCACAATCGGGGGTCAGCTCTCTTCTTAAACAATCCCCGGGTGCATTTGTCTCCAATCTGCTGAAGAAGCATGGCGGCCGTTTCCACACTGCTTCTGTAATGAGTAACATGGCCTTTCAGAGAGATTTAGTGTTTTTTCCCAAATAGTCACCATGCAGAATCCTTGAAATGATGCAGCTAAATGCAACAGAAATGAAAAATTCAACAAATTGTGGGTGGTGGCCATAAGCTGTATATTGTATTAACCAGCTAACTCAAAGCCCCAGGAGGATGTGTTACTTTCAAAAATTTCATGGCCTTCTTACAATCTTCTTCTTGTAAAGATTAGCAATAATTACAAAAAAGATGGGTGGTGTGTGAAGCTCAGGTAACGCATCCTTAACTTGGCATAAATAATGATCGATGTGTTTTTCTGGGCTACCCACACCTTGACAGGTAGGAACAGTTCACCTTGATGCACAGGCCTGCAGTCAGGAAGCTCCTTCCTAGACGAAGAGATCCAGAGTTTACATGCCGAGTAAGTGGGCACCAACTTCTCATACAGAGGTGCCCCACAAAAAATTTATTTCGTTTTATAAATTAATGAACTTTTACTAAGTACTTATTCTGTGCCAGGGAGCATGGTGAGTCCTGAGGCTGACATTCCTCCCCTCCACCATAACCAACCAAGCAACCTCCTCAAGCAACACAACACATGGCCTGCACCTGGCCAGGCTGACCTGGGGGACAGCCTGTTTTCTAGCACATTCCCCTCCCAGCTCACAGGTGTGCGGATTCCAATGACAGATGGTAATGGCTTCACCTGTGGCACCAACTCATACATTTTAATGAGATTTGCCCCTAAATAGCAAACAGACTAAATCAGACTCTTGCAAAGTAGTATTGTATTTAAAATTGTATTTCACTGAGGCCTATTAGGAGCAGAGCCAGATTTTGTGGATTTCTTAGGGTACCACGTGAACATACCTTCTGAATATCTAGTCAGGTTCCTGTAAGGTATCTTACACAGGAAGTAAGATATCTGAGCTGTGGTTTGATTTTTCTTTTTCTCATAAGCAGTTATAACCACATAAACGTCTGATTTTTAGGATTTCAGCAGTGGGATTTCAGGACCACAGTCAGCTTGGTGAAGCTCGAGTGAGTTGACGACGGCATGTTTCTCTGAGAATGGTCAGTCCATAATACAGTGTACACTGACGTAACAGTTTAAACCAGCCCTTGATTTCCAATGGTCTGAAAAGCTCCTCCAGTGCATTCTGTAAAGTTTGATGACTAAGAAGCCAGGCTTTGCAAAATAATGATCCTGCTAGATTCCAACCTCACAATGCCCTTGCCTGCTTGTAATTAATTCTGAGACTTGTGGGGAGAGAGAATGGACTTGCCTCTCTCTCTTGAAAAGAGGTTCTATGGTAATATTTACTTTTAGGCCCAGTGGTTGTCAGTATTGGGACAGAATGTGGGACACATGGCTTCCTGGGTGGTGTAACATTCTAATTCTAAATCAGCCCGAGGGTCGCTTCTCTCATTACCTGGTTAGGAAGTCCTGCGTCTGCGACCATTCACTGCTAAACGGGTGATGGGGGAAGGTCCACTTTTGTCCAGCCGCCACGGGAGCACCATTCATGCCGGAAATGTTTAACTTTTCTTTGTAGGCTAAAGAATTCAGGGTAAAAGTAGGGCTTCCAAAATGTTTCCTCTCTCATTTATGTCACAATTTGAAATGTGCTTTTAAAAACCACCACTTACAAAACTGGTCTTTAAGCATGGTGAGTCAGAGGTAAAAAGGCATAAAATGGACAAAGGGGTGCCCAGTGCGATGGACAGAAAGAGTATTACTGTCATGAGAACAGCGGCAAAGGCACCGACTTCACGGAGATGCTGTTAACGGCACCACAATTACCATTAAAGGTCAAAATTTTGATTTGCCAGTTTATAATCTTATTCTTTCCTGGCAAAACAGATCAATTTAATGTTACAACTTATTTCTCTTTTTATCTCTTTTGGCCTGAGGGGGCAGGGGAATTGTCAAATGCGCAATCTTTAAAGTGTATGTTAATTTTTATTGTGATATTTCAGTACATATTTTATTCATTAAATTTATTTGAAAACTTCTGTTGTCTATTTTACCAAAAAGAAAAAATCCATTTATTCTCAGAGCATGGCCTCCGAGGGCGTTGAACGGGCACCACTTCTACTCAGTGGATGGGTGACTAACATCCTCCTTCCCTGCCCTCACGAGACCAATCTAAACACACTGTCAATGGATTTATCTTGCTGTCTTCCTCTTTCCTCTTCATCAACCTCTTTTTAGGTCTAAAATACTGCACCCGGATTCTGGTCTCTTTCATTCACTGCTGGCCCTTAGGATGTGCTCAGAAATATTTGCTGAAAGAACTGTGTAATGAACTTTTTCTTAGAAATGTAACAGTATCAGAAACAGCATGTTTCATTTAGCTCAGAATTATTAAGCACTAGAATGTGCTAGCTCTTAACCACCTTTGCAGCTATGATGGAGCCGTCTTGATGTCAATGATGCAAACAGGTGAGGCTGCTGGCCTGTGGAGGTGGCACCCGAGGCCCAGGGATTGGGGGATGCCAGCGCGTCGAGCTCACTCGCGGACGTTGGGTTCCAAGACTCTGGTTCTGTGTCGTGGCTCCACTATCTCCCTCAGGCAGAGGGACTGAACTATCTCATGACGACAGCTGCTTCTCCAGCATCTCCTTTATCACAGTCGGGTCTGCTCGATTGAGAGTCGCTTTTCGGACCAAGCCAATTAGTTTATTTATAGCTCTGGGGTTTCCCTTCTTCAGATCCATTACCTTTCAAGACAGAAATTGTTTTAGAGGAGAAAATATAGACTCATACCCCTAAACATCTTAAATTAAGGTTTATATTTACTGAAATTTAAATTGTTTCTTTTTGTATGAGAGGGGTATGTGAAGATCTGAGGCGTTTTCTAGGCTCCTGTCGGAGATCCTGCCACTCTGTCTCCCAACTGGAAGGGACAGAGGACTGTGCTACATCATACTGACCAGGGCGAGGCGCCTCTCTGGGCCTCCAGTGGAGGTCAGCAGGCACTGACATGCAGGTCTCCTTCTCCCTGGAAGGTTTAAACTCCTGTTTACTAGAAAACAAAGCCACAGAATGGCGACTCTCCCCGAGCATGTGGATAGGGGGGAGGGGGTACTGCACCATCGTGCCAGGGCCACCGGCTCCACCCTCCTGCTCTGCAGGCCTGGATGGGCAATAACGCCTGTGAGTATCTGCACTCAGTGCTGTGGAATGAGTCTGAACTAAAAGTGTAACTTTATAGGTCACTACGGCTGAGGCAGGAGGACAGAGGTTTCCAAGACCCAGTGCAGGCTCATTTCCTTGTCAAGAGCACTTTCCAGAGCTGAGTGTCCCTGGCAAGCTGATGGGTAGGTGGCTGTTATTCTGAAAGAGGTACTATCATTTTTCCCCCGCTGAAAAATATCTCTAGACAAGATGATTAGACTTGGGGAGAGATGCTACTCATTGTAGCTTTTCTATTTTATTCCATGCTCAGAACACAAAATGACTTGGTTTTCAGCTATGCTCCTGTTAAGGATTTCCTCCATAATTTACAAATAATTTTTTCTGCTTTTCTTCCCACCTGTTAATGGCATGAAGCTAACGTGTTTTCCTAGCGTCTTCCCCCTCTGCAGCCACCCCTGCTGGTGTATTACCGAGGACCTCCTCATGAAGCAGGGCAGACACAGCATGTTCAGAAGCTACATGCCTGGGAAGGCTGTGTGCCCAGGAGCTCAAAACTTGGGTAGTGAGTCTGAGATCTACCCTTCCAACTGAAACACCATGAAATTAAACTGCAGGGTGGATCTTCCTTTTCCCTGGGAAAAGCTGTATTTTTCTAATATTCACCTACTTTCATCCCTTGACCTTACTCATCCCTTTAGCTCATCCCTTGAGCTAAAAACTGACATAAATACTTAGGGAATTACTGATGAACTGGATCAGCCATTATTAGGAAGCTGCTGTTACAGGGAGCTGTGGACAGGCTCTTGGCCGTGTCCTCAGGCTGGCCCCTCCCTCCAGCTGCAGGTAAAGATCCTCCTCACCCTGTGGGTGGTAATTACCACTTGAGGATGTTTCTCCATCGTGGCCTGGCAGAGCTGTTCCAAGGTCTCTTGATCCTGCATCAGTTCAAGCCTCTTTTCTGAAACAATCTGTGCTGGAGTCTTCCCTCCACTCCTCCATAGTTCCTCAAACACCTGCAGGCCAGAAGCGGGGCGAGAAGTCAGCAAGCAGATGCAATGAATTCCCAGCTGCGGGCGTGGCCCACATGGTGACCTGCCTCTTCTGACACATCTGGGAGGAAGCTGCTCTGTGGCGGATGCAGGCACACCTGGAGTCTCCCCATGCTGAGCTGCTCCCTCAGAGCAGAGCAGGAGGCCACACTGCAGAGACAGGTACTCCCCACCAGCTGACTCAGCCACCAGCAGGGAGGGGTTAGAGGAGGTGTGAGATGGTTACACTCAGGCTCCTGCTGACAGGAGCAGGAGGGCCAGGCCATTGAATTAACTGAAATCAGTGTGGTGAAGGATGGGGCTTCACAGGAGGCAGGAGTTAACGACTGCTCTTAGATGAGGTTCAGAAAACCCAGCCTGCTCAGAAACATAATTTTAGGGGAGCAAGAAAGTGGCCCCATAATGAAGATACAAAATAAAAAATAACTAAAAACAGAAATCATAATCCACAGGGACCTGGCCCCAAATCTGGCTAGGATGATCAATAGTTAATGTTTGTATTTTTCTACTTATCCAAGTTGGAAAAAGGAAAATATTTTTTAAAAAGGCATTTCCAGGGGCAGGTTTCCTCATTCCTCTCATTTTTCTAGTGAGAGCTGGAAGGGGTGGTGTCCCGTGTGTCTCCAGTGGCACCTCCTTAATCTTGGCCTGCAGTTAGCATTGACCACCCCTAAGACCACTTGGGCCAAGGACGAACCATCCTCCCGGAAAAATAGCTGGTCAGTAATTAGCCCATAGGACTTGGGTCAAGAGGCAGAGTAGGTAACAGCTATGCTTGCCTTCTTCCACGCTCACATCAAAATTACAACTAAATTCTAGAACAGTTATCACTGAAAACCACCTGAGGACAAGCTACACAGAAGTCCTGTAAAGAGGCTGCGTTGAGAATGGTAGGAGGGGTGGAGAGGTGGAATGGGCAGGTCCCCATATCCATGGTGTGGAGATTAAAAATCAGGAAGATTATCTCTGCTATAGAGGCCCCCCTGAGGAGCAAGGGGTCTCAGCCCAGGGCACCAGTACTGGGAAGAGAAGTCCCCACAACATCTGGCTGTGAAAAACCAGCAGGGATTGCATGGGGGAGAGATGGAGGGCTGCTGGAGACCCAGCATTCCTCTTTCGAGGATCCACGCACAGACTTGCTTGCTTCCCAACTCACTTGCTCTGGGCTTCAGCACAGCGGCAGCAGCTTGAAAAGCACCAGGGACATAGGGTGAGGAGTTAAACTGGTTGACTTCAGGGCTGGCGGCAGCTCTTTATGGAGACAGAAGTGCTGGCAGAAGCTGCTGCTCCTTTGTTGAGCTCTTCTCCCATCCTGCCAGCCTGGTACAAATCTGAGCTCTCCATCAAACTGGCTAACACCATTTCACCCTGCCCTGGTGTTATGTCCTCCCCACCCAACTTGCTTGCCCGACCTGAGCCACTTCTAGTGGTTCCTCCACACAAGTGGCCTGCCTTAGCTCATGCTATGGACTTACCTAAAATATCTCAAAGGTCCACAAACCCCAAACAAGCAGAAGCCAGCCTGGCATACTCTGTACCTCTTGCTAAGTGGCTCCAAGCCTGGCACAAGTGACGACCAGTCTCAACTTGCATTGTAACTCCCGTCAGGTGGCCCCAAGCCTGGTATAGGCCATGGCCAGTCTTGGCTTGGAACATAGCCTCAACTAAGCAGACACATGCCCAACACAAGTGGTGGCTGGCCTCAGCACACACGGTGGTGCCCACCAAAGGGCTCAAGCCCAGCACAGTGGCAGCCAGGCTGGGTTGCAGCAGAGCATCCAAGCCCAGCACAAGTGGCCAACCACAGATCACTTTGTAGCCCCAAGCCTGGCAGAAGCATTGGCTGACCTTGGCCTGCACCAGAGCCCCTCCCAAGAGGCTCCAGAACCAACACACCCAGTGGTTGACTTCAGACCACATGAGAGCACTACCCAACCGGCTCCACAAATGACACACTTGAAAGGCAGGCCTGGCTGGTACCAGAACCCTGCTAAAGCAACTTCTACTCCATGGGTCAACGTCCACACAATAGCCTCCAAATAGCCAAAGCAATCTTGAGAAAGAACAAAGTTGGAGGTATCACATTACCTGACTTTAGGTATAGTGGTCAAGGCAGTGTGGTACTGGTATGGGGACAGATGTGTGGACTGATGGGGCAGAGTGGAGAGCCCAGAGGTAAGCCCATATCTGTATCGTCAACTGACCTCTAACAGGAGGCAGGGGTGTACAGAGGGGTAAAGACAGTCTCTTAGGTGGATGCTGTGTTGAGAAAGCTGGACAGATACTTGCAGGAAAGTGAGGCTGGACCACATTCTTACTCTGTATACAGGAATGAACTCAGAATGGACTGGGACTTGGGTGTAAGACCTGAGACCATGGAGCTCCTGTAGAAAACCACAGGCAGTAAATCCTTTGACATTACTCATAGCAATATTTTTTTTTTTTAGGTATGTCTTCTCAGGCAAGGGAAACAAAAGGAAAGAGAAATAAATGGGACTATATAAACTGGGACTACATAAACTAAAAAGTTTTTGTGTAGAGGAAGCCATCAACAGAACGAGAGGACAAGCTACTGAATAATAAAAGACATTTGCCAACTCATATACACAGACAACAGTATAGTGATTACCAGAGGGAAGGGGGAATAAATGGTGATGGAAGGAGACTTGACTTTGGGGTGATGAACATACAATATACAGATGGTGTATTATAGAACTGTACACCTGAAATCTGTATAATTTTATTAACCAACTAGAGGCCTAGTGCATGAAATTTGTGCACGGGTGTGGTCCCTAGGCATGGCTGGCGATCAGGGCCTTCCAGCTGCCAGCCAGGGCCTCCTTTTGTTCCATGCCACCCCCTGGTGGTCAGTGCACATCATAGCGAGTGATTGGTCTCCCAGTTGAACTCCTGAGGGGACACTTTGCATATTAGCCTTTTATATATATACTAGAAACCCGGTGCACAAAAATTCGTGCACGGGGGGTGGGGTGGGGGGTGGGAGGGTTGTCCCTCAGCCCAGCCTGCACCCTCTCCAACTGCTCACCTGCCTGCCTTCCTGATTGCCCCTAACCGCTTCTGCTTGCCAGCCTGATCACCCCCTAACCACTTCCCTGCCAGCCTGATTGATGTCTAACTGCTCCCCTGCCAGCCTGTTTGCCCCCAACTTCCCTCCTCTGCAGGCATGGTCACCCCTAACTGCCCTCCCTTGCAGGCCTGGTCCCTCACAACTGCCCTCCCCTGCTGGCCATCTTGTGGTGGCCATCTTGTGTCCACATGGGGGCAGCCATCTTGTGTGTTGGAGTGATGGTCAATCTGCATATTACTCTTTTATTAGATAGGAGATATATATATATATATACTAGAGGCCCAGTGCATGAAATTTGTGCATGGGAGGGGGGCCCTCAGCCCAGCCTGCACCCTCTTGCAATCCAAGACCCCTCAGGGGATGTCCAAACCGGCAGTCAGACATCCCTCTCGCAATCTGGGACCGCTGGTTCCTAACCACTTGCCTCCCTGCCGGCCTGATTGCCCCTAACTGCCTCTGCCTCAGCCCCTGCTGCCGCAGCTTCATCCAGAATGACATCTGGAAGGTCGTTCAGCTGTCCGGTCTAATTAGCATATTATCATTTTATTATAGATGTCACCCCAATAAATCCAATGAAAACCATTGTTTCTAATTATAAAAGTTAATACACAATCACTGTAGAAAATAAGGGAAAATAGAAAAGATAAAAATAAATCACCTGTATTCCCATTCCCTCAGGATAACCAAGGTTAGTATTTTGGAGTTTTCCCTTCCCATCTTTGTCTTTCTGTTTTGTAACATAATTGTGACCATAATGTATATACAATTTGTGACCCATTTTTGTTTCATTTATTGCAGAAGTGCTTCCTTATATTAGTGAAAAGCTATTATCCATCAAATATATTTATCATAATTATCCCCTACTGGTAGGTATTTAGACTTTGACCAGTGTTTATTTTGTCCATCACAATAGTCTCCTAAAAGAACTTCCCAGTTGAAATTGTCCAACCTTCAGGAAAAAAAGAGTGAAGATCTCAAGAGACCCCAGATCTCTGGCTCAAAGCAAAAATAACCTGTGAGGACTCTCTGATAAAGAATCTATGCCGCAACCCTTCTAGGAAAGGAGGCGGGAAGCTCATGGCTTTGAGGCGGGCACACCTGCCAGTCTCAGGGGCCATGCAGATCTGAGCAGGTCGACCAGGTTGTCAGCCTAGGTCTGGCACCTCACACAACTAGGACCGACAGGCTCAAACACTGGTGGGATTTGCTTGAGCCAAAATCACCAGAATACAGGCAATGTGAAGCAGCTCAGGGATCATTACCAAACCACACCATTCAGAGGAAAAGCGGGACAACACGAGGACCGATGCTTTTAAATACAGAGACTGGCTGCTCCCTGAGAAAGAAGGGTGAGGTGGGGTAAAAAGGAGAGACATGAGAGAAACACATTTCAGGGGCCTCCAGGAACAAAGGGGAGCCTGGTGGCTGGAGTGTCACTATTCATGGAGTTAGAACACATCAGCTTACTAACTTCCCTCATTAGTCAAGTGGCATTGTAGCCCAGCTCCAGCCCCTTGGACTGACACTTGTAGACTCCACTGGTCCAAACCTCTGCTCAATCCTATTTAAGACAGACTGCACTCCTGGCTGGAACCTAGTAGGGTGGGAGCCACTGAAGGGGCCATGGGCTTCCTCCCCTGGCCCTCTTGCCGCAAGTGTAATGGCCTCTGTTGTTGCCAGCGTCATGGTGAAGCATAAATCCTCAGCTTTTGTCTGGGTTTAATTACCACCCTGGGAAGTGCTATCAAAGTGCAATGTTTTTGGCCAGGCATGCAGCTTTAGGCTCAGCTGCTGCCCACTCAAGGCACACATACAGAATAAGGAATTCCCAGTGCCATGCTGGTCCTCTGTACTAATAAAGGTCCACCAAAATATGGGGTAATACAAACTGGGAACCCCAATCACACCCGACCACTGAGCCAACTCTAAAATGGGGACAGAAACTCAGCCTTCAGTTCCCTGGGGACTGAATTTACACATCCTCTTACCTACTACCCAAGTGTTTCTCTAGCTAAAGCTTGTTTTAAGGTATCTAGAAGGAAAGCAGGCAGGCCCTTCACCTATCCTGGGAGCTTCCAGGGTCAGAAAGTGGAGGAAAGACCTATTCAGGGGAGGGCCTGCGACAGGTACAGTGAGGGGCATCCCCTCTGGTCAGAGGCAAGTATTGTGAAAGATCTTCCTTCTAAAAGGAACAAACATCAGCACAAACCCTTAAGAGAAACAGGGCAAAGAAAAACATGGAAAGAACTAAAATACTAAAAGGAGGTAAAAGACATAAAATATTTGTATGCATGACATGTAACACTGGCTACAAAGGTTTTTGTTTAGACACAAGGAAATGACAAAATGAAGGATAACAATCTTGATAATCTCAATAGATATATGAAAAGCACTCGACAAGATACAACATGCATTTATGACAAAACTCTCAAAATGGGTTTAGAAGGAAAGTACCACAACACAACACAATATAGGCCACATGACAAACAACAGCTAACAACTCAACACTTTCCCTCTAGGATCAGGAACAAGACAAGGATGCCCACTCTAGCCACTTCTATTCACATAGTACTGGAAGTCCTCGCCAGAGCAATTAGGCAAGAAAAAACAAGTGATCCAAATTGGGAAGGAAGTGAAACTCATTATTTGTGGATGATATGATTTTATATGTGGATAACCCTAAAGACCATAAAAAAACTATTAGAAGTAATAAACTCAGTAAAGTTGCAGGCTACAAAATCAATATGCAAAACTCTGCATTTCTCTCTACTAACAACGAACTATCAGAAAGAGAAATGAGGAAAACATCCCATTTTCCATCACTACAAAAAGAATAAGATACCTAGGAATAAGCTTAACCAAGGATGTGGAAGACCTATACACTGAAAACTGCAATACAATTGTGAAAGAAATGGAAGAAAACACAAGGAAATGGAAAGATATTCCGTGTTCATGGGTTAGAAAAAATTAACATTGTTAAAATGTCCATGTTACCTAAAGGAATCTACAGAGTCAATGCAATCCTTATCAAAATCCCAATGGCATTTTTCACAGAAATAGAACAAAAAATCCTGAAATTTGTATGGCACCACAAAAGACTCTAATAGCCAAAGCAATCCTAAGAAAAAAAGAACAAAACCGGATACATCACATTCCCCAATTTTAAACTATACTATAAAGCTATAGAAAAAAAAAAAAGTTTAGGTAATACAGGAAAATATAGAGATTTTCAACTTCTAGCACCTTGAAATAACTACCATTAATACTGGATGAATAACATTCCCATGCATCTATACCAGAAGGATGGATTCTTCATAAAAAACAAATATCATTCATTTCACCAGAAATTCAGAAAACAGGTAAAATAAAGCAAAACCACCAAGGCAATCCTATATAATAAAAGGCTATTATGCAAACAGACCGAACGATGGACCAACCGAAACAACCAAAACAACCAAACAAGTGGTCACTATGATGTGTGCTGACCACTAGGGGTGTGTGCTGAACATGGTGGGTGTTGGCCGTGGCGGGATGATGGAGCAGATGAACAGGGGAGCCAGACCAAGGCAGGGCACCAGTCGCTGTCATCGGGGCAAGCCTCTGGTAGTTACTGAAAATTCTTTGCTCCTACACACCGTGGTCCCGCCTGGTGCTCACACCTGCTGCCAGCACCAGCCCCGCTCGCACCCACAGCTGGCAATGGAGCTGCCACTTACACCTGCTGCTGGTGCCCAGCACCAATCCCAATCACTCAGCGCCATCAGCAGGTGTGAGCAACGGCTGCTGGCCTGATCCCCCTGAGGGCTTCTCCACCTGCCCCTGCTCCTGAGGGGTGATCGGGGCAGTAGCCATCGTTCACACCTGCTGATGGCGCCGGCCCCGCTAGCACCTGCTGCTGGCACCAGCCTCAACCGCTCCGTGCTGTCAGCGGGTGTGTGCAGGGCCAGCACCTTCAGTGCGTGGGAGCGAGGCAGCAGGAGTGGGGCTGCCAGTAGACAGGGGACCAGGGCCCCTGGGGGGAGGGGCCGGGCGGGGTCACAGAGAATGGGCAGAGACCTGCCCTTGTGCCTACCACAACCTCGCAGCCCACAATTCCTTTCAAGGTGCACAAATTCATGCACTGGGCCCCTAGTGATAAATAAGGGAGATTTCCTTATGCAGCACACAATTCACACCTTTCTAATCAGACTTTCATTTCACTTTGCCTCCCAGAAGCCAGGATTCACCCCACCTCCTTTTTTACATGCTCCAAGTTTATTTAGAATCCAAAAGTGTCTCTATATCTGAACCCAGCTGTTAGCACCTTCCAGCATGTTCCTCATCATCCCACTGAGCCTATCATATTCACTGCACTGGGTTTGTTTGTTTTGTTTCCTTTTCTTTTGTGTGTGGGGCAAGATGAGTGGAAAGGGGAAGATTTCGTCCGTCATTTCAAATGCTACAATTCATCTGCTCTTTAATGCACATACATATATTTTCTGCCCTCCAGCCATCTAATCTTTCTGCTCTAGCTGAGCATTCCCATAAACATTTGTATTCCTCTGACATCCCAGCAACCACAATCCTTTCCTGAAGGTGGCCAGGGCCCTGCAGCGTCAGCCTCACTTGGTGGGGAAACAGCCTTTATCAGTTCCTGTCTCCAGGTTCACCCCGAATGGGCAGATGTATGCTTCATGGTGCCTCCTAATTAGTCAAAAGCAGACACTTTCCAAAGCCTCACTCTGTAATCTGCCACTACTGTTGATGTGTATAACTATTAAATGCAAAAGGCACCATTAAAATAACATTAGTTTCTGGCTGCCTCACTGACAGCTTCAGATATCTGAAGTGGAGATCAGGTGGCTGTCTTGGTGTTCTTGACCATTCTGGGTACTTATTTGTTTGAGTTTTCAGAATTCCAGGAATCTTTCACTCACCTGAGATTGTTAGATGGAGGTGGAGATGAGGCACCAGGCCACCTATGATGATGCTGCTATTGTGTGTTTTCACACACTCTGGGCACGTGTGTAAAATTTTCTCTGAGCGTTAGGCAGTCTGTCTGACCTCACCCTCCTTGCTGAATGACTGGCTTTCAAGGGCAACCACAAGACAAAAATGAGTCCCTGGAATTGGGCTGGGAGGCTGTGGAGGCTGTGAGAGGGAGCACCAGAGGCTGCCAGACCCTCCCACAGCCCAGGGCAAGTTCCACAGTCAGAAGCCCCCAGGAACTTCAGGGCCCCAGTCTTTTATATAAGCCAATGTTTAGGAAACATTCCAAGCAAGTCAAACAATAAGTATTCCCCCTGGTTAGCAAAGATGAGAAGCAAATCACCTGCCTAGCTCAGACTGGCTTTATTTTATTTGCTAAATAAAATATTTCTACCTTTCAGCATGCAAATAGCACTTACAAGCATTTACTACTTCAACTAGGAAATTCACTGAGTGACGGCAGAAAACTTCTGCTTGGACAGCAGAGCAGAGAGAAGCTTTAGGAAGTGGGAACATACCTTTTTAGCTGCTGCTGAAGAAATTGCTCTCTGGTCCAGTAGGTTGAGAAGCTCGGCCAGTGCAGAAGGTGTGACAGGACTAGCAGCCCCCAAAAGGAGAGAAAAGAAATGCACATTTCATGTTAGCATATCCATTTACAGTTCCTCATAACTGCAAGACTTGATTTTATAGGTTTACATAATTAACCTCTTACCCAGGAAGGAAAACAACAAGCCATTTGGGCTTTATTTTATTTACTTTGTATTTTAAGATATAACAAATTTTTGTGACTAGCGTTGTTTTTCTTTGTTTTACCACCCAACAATAACAGCTGTTTGGCAGAAGTTGTAGCAACAGACAATTGCTCAGTTTAATTTGTCAAAGAAAGGAGGTGGCTGCAAAATTCATGAACCATGATGAGGAAAGAAAAAAAAAATCACACAAAACCACCCCAGTAATTAAGTATTTTCAACAGAAGATCAGCCTAAAAATTACTTCAAACAAAACAGCTAACAAAGCCACATTTTGAGAGTTTCTGTGGAAATATAAATTATTTTTGATTATGAGAGCTTTTCTTTAAGGGAATGCAATGACTACCCACCACTTCTTTAGCTATCCTCACGGGCATCTTCTTAAACTGTTCTCTCCTTAAGTCACAAGAGCTTTCTGGGCACACAGGGCTTAGAACTCATTATCTATACTTCTAGAACATGACTTATTTACCAAGATGCTGTGATACAAAAGGCCAAGGAGCAAACAAACGCATAAAGTGGCATTAATTCACACTCAGGGGTAGGAGTTGGGGTGAGGGGGTGAGTGCCGAGATTACGGAAAAGACAAAACTGAATTACAGATTTCTTTTAAAATATATGGTTTTGCTACTTCCAAACACATACAGTAACTAGGATAATTAAACCCGTCTATCTGAGGTCATTAGGGGCTAGTTTTAAATAGGTGGGACAGCTTATAAACAGCAAGGTAGCCTGTCGGGTAAATGAAAGCTTCTGAAATGCTTAACACCACTTGAAAATACCTTCTGTTTGAGTCTCGGTTGTCATCATTTGCTATTAATTTCTTTGCAAGCTCTTAGATAATAAAAAGGAAACTGCCGTTTAGCCTCTGCCAATTTCCATGAATTTCAGACCAAGTGAATGCAAGTTAACCTGATGTGCCTTACTGTGCAGTCTGATGCAAGTACAGTGAAACCTCATTAGGATTGTTCACTGAAGACAGCTAACACATGGAGGCAGACATCAGCCTTAAAGTGTTTGTTTATCCCAAAGTACATATGGATAAAGGTGACCCCAAGTGGAAATTAGGTTTGGAGAGTGTCTGATGTTATTAGTTGGCATCTGGAACATCTGTGAAGCCCCCTGATTAAGTCTCAACAGGAAGAGGGGCAGAGGACTGGGAAATAAGCTTTTGCCAACCTCCCACCCTTACTGACTGGTCATACAGAATCAGGTTTCTGGGATGCTCTGGAATCCTAGAAAATACAACAGCCAATTAGACTGTGTAGAACCACAATAGCACTGAGGTGGAACTGGATTTCTAGAGCAGTGGTCGCCAACCTTCCGGACCTCACAGACCACCAGTGGTCTGCAGACAACCGGTTGGGGACTGCTATTCTAGAGCATGCAAAAAAAAAAAAAAAAAAGGGTCCCTACTCCCCTATGAGTCCAGGATATAAGGGATGCAGGGACAAAGGACAGAAACAGAACATAACTAAAAATACTTTGCCTTTCATCTAATGACCTTAATTCATTAGGAAGGTGATAAATTTATACTATAAAACACCTCCACTGACCTAACAGCACCTTGGATTTCTCAATCGCCTTTTTACACCCGCAATGCTTGACACATAGTAGGTCAATAATATGTGTCATAGAATTCTTCCCCACAACGGGGGGTATCTGTTATACTGCGTATACCAATTCCAGATATACCAGGGCTAACCTCGAGTAAGAGGATGACAAAGATCAGTTCCTGTCTCACCCTTAAGGACCCCACTCACCAGATAAATAAATAAACCATCAATATGGAACATAATGGCAACAGAAGCACAACTACTAACTTGCTGCTGTCAGAAAATACCAGTTTCTGGACAGTAAATGCATCTCGGGCAAGAATTAGCTGACACTGAAGGCTTAAGCTTTCTGTGCTTGCTTCCAATCCCCCAAGGCCAGGGTATCTACAGAGCCGAGGAGATGGGGTATGTCACCTCTCGAAACTTCATCCAGAACTTTGAGCTCTTTTAGGATCACTACTCCATCACCAGCTTGGATTGTGGCAACAGATACCTGACACCTCTCAACCATGATCTGGCCAAACTGTACTTGAGAAATGTGCTGACCATCTCAATCCCAAAGCTCATTTTAGGTCCAAAGTCCACCTTCTGCAAATGCAAAAGCTCCTGGAGGAAGACATGGGACTTGGACATCCAGGGGCTCTTGCTGCTCAATAGTCCTTTTATCTCTCTAAGTTCATAGCAACCGGACTGTTCCCATAGTCTCCTTCCCACGACCCTCTTGGCAAAGACCCTCTCCTCCCACTTCATAAGGACATCAGCTGATGCAAGATTCATCATTTTCAAGGGTGCCCTCCTCCTATTTCATCAAAAAAACGCCCTCGGCCCATACGCTTAATCCCATCACCCTCCGTTCCTAAGATTCAGACTCACTCAGATAATTACTCCCTTTCTCTTGTGGCTTTAATGCTGAGATATTCCCTATCATGATAATGCCTTTAGCCCAGCCAGTGAGGCTCAGTGGTTGAGCGTTGACCTATGAACCAGGAAGTCACGGTTCATTTCCTGGTCAGGGCACATACCCAGGTTGTGGCCTCAGACCTCCAGGTAGGGGGCATGCAGCAGGCAGCCAATCAATGATTCTCATTACTGATGTTTCTATCTCTCTCCCTATCCCTTCCTCTCTGAAATCAATAAAAAATATATTTTAAATTAATAACCAGTCCTAGCTCACAGGCTATAAACTGGGCTCCCAACCCCCACAACCCCCATTATTAATGCCATCCACATATCACACCGCTGGACTAATCTTCCTGTCACTATCAGTCCCTTCTCGTCCTGAAACATTCCCTGGTTCCTTAGAGCGTAAGGAAGTACTGCCATAGCTGGCCTGGGAGTTCAGGTACTCTACTGGGCTGGACAACTGCGCTTTACCAAGAAATGCTTGCTCAGGGAATATGTCATTTCCGCTTTCTTAACGAAATCCAACCTGTTATTAACAGTAATTTAGAGTGCGATATTAACAACAACAACAACAAAAAAAAACTTTAAAAGTAATATACTCGAAGTAATTAAAAAGCCATGTTTAAAAAGAGCTTTTCTGGTTGGATCCTTTAAATACTAGGGGCCTTAGATATCCTCTAAGAACACTGAGAGGTCTTCAAAGATGGATGCTAATTTACAAAATCTGTCCCTGCCACCTTCTCTCTAGAGTCTTCCTTGCAGGTGTCATATGAGACTATTGTGAGCTCAGCAACACTGCTGTTCTAAGTGTTGGGAACATTCACCCTAGTGGCTAAGGTTGTTCATTAGTGTTTGTCCCAAGGGCAGACTGGCAAACCAGACCAGCTAGCAGGTCTTTGAAAGGTACAGGAAGAGAGCTGTTCCAGCTGGGTCTGGGCTCCTCAATGTTTGTTTTCATACAAAATAAAACAGAACTGTTGTTTAGCTTCCTCTTTACCTGATTTTAGAACAACCAAATATAGTGGACCCTTGAACAATGCCTGGTTTAGGGCGCCAGTTGCAAGTGCATCTAAAATCCACTTAACTAATAACCCAACTTCCCCAAAACTTAATAGCCTATTGTTGAGTGGAATCCCTATCAATAACATGAACAGTCGGTCAGCACATATTTTGTACGTTATACATATTCTTATAATAAAGTAAGCTAAATAGGATGTTATTAAGAAAATCATAAGGAAAAGAAAATACATTTACAGTATTTATTGAAAGAAATATGTGTATAACTGGACCAGCACAGTTCAAACCTGGGTTGTTCAAGGGTCAACTGTATACTTTTATTTCTAATTGGGTACCCTTTCAGTTCTTAAAACTCTAGCGCTTATGAATTGTTTGGATAAATACCAGGAGCTCCAACTTCACTAAACAGGCTCATTTATCAACCTCAGTTCCTTTTGAAGCTACCAACACATTAAGCAAACCCGTAATTTCACAGACCAACATAAAAAGAAACTGACCTGAAAGTCAGGGGATGTGGCTTCCAGTTTTAGCAGGTTGCAATGTAACCTTACGGATTAGGGCCTCCATTTCCCCATGTGCTAAATGAAGGAGCCAGACCAGAGGATAACTAAGGTCTCCATCAGGACTAAAATTCAGGGAGCATAGCCAACAATACAGAGACCATAAATGCACAGCTAAGATTTGCATTTTCTCCAAAAGCTCACACCACATCTTCTTGCAGCCTTTCTGGTGTCCCCTGGCTGACACCATCTCCCTCCTCTCTGCTCCCACTGCACTGTGCAGAGGTCTAAAACTGGAAGCACCCCATTCGGCTTTGAACTAAAATATTCCCCAGGAGACGGAAAGCTTCCTGAGGGCCCAGATGGGTCCTGTTTCTCTCTCCACACACTGCAGAGATCCATGTGGACTTTGCCTGTGAGTTCCCACACCCTACATATTCTGGTTCTGCTCCAATGATACAGTTAACTGTACTTTTCTGACATTGCCCACCCTCTGCTCCTACCAGCTATGCTCCTCCCTGGTCCAAAAACATGCCAGTTTGTTTCTATTCCCACACCTTGGCTCCCCACTGGTGTCATGCAGCCCCTCTTCCTCACCAAATCTTGTCCATGCTTTAAGGCAGGGGTGGGGAACGTCCAGCTCACGGGCCGTCTAAGGCCCTGTGATATCATCTGGTCTGGCCCTGTCCAGGCAGCAGCAGGCGGGACTCAAAGTTCAATAAATCTAGGAGCTTTTTTCATAGCAGCATAAATTTATATTAAGTAGATTATATTAAGAGAATGGTGTTATAAATAGCCCAATGGCCCTTGGCAGAAGAAAAGGTTCCTCACCCCTGCTTTAAGACAAAAAGGCAACAGAGGGATACGTGGGGAGGAGAATGAGGGTGGCCATTGCTTTGGCACCTAATACACCTAGATGGCAAATAGAAGGGAGCTAATTTGGAGGGTCCACTCTGTGCCAGGAACTGTGCACTTTCTTCTCAAAACCCTTGGTGGCAGGTATGGTCTTTTCCTTTTACAGTGAGAAAACAGGGGCATGGAGGGAAGCTCCTTCAGGGTCACTGCTGACAAGTAGCTCAGGAGGGAAGTGCACTGACCCCACATTAATACATGCATATACACATGTGAGCAAGAGGCTGGACCTCAAGTTGGCATTGCAGAGAGTTCACGTCTTTGAGCAAACACCTTTTGGAACTGTATACCAATATATGCCCATCTTTCCACTGCACTTCTCCACAGCAATGGATACTGAGACAATGACACACCCACCAAGATCGGGCTCCACTGGGACTGGGACCTTGCCAGGGTCCTGCCGTCTGTCTCTGAGTCCCTAATGAACTCTCCCCGACTCTCCACATTTAAACCTGCTGCTCATTCTTTCCTTCTTGAAACTTTCCTTTTTGGGGGCATCTGTGACACTAGCTCTCCCCTGGCTTTTCCCCTTCTTTGCTGCCCACGCTTCTCAGTTCAAGTCCAGAGAATCTCAGACTTCTCAAAGGCCACCACCCTGACAGTTCTCATCTGCCCCCACAACTTCATGTACCTTCTCTATGCTGCTCAGTCCATGTTCCACTTACACCTATGTATTTGCATTTCTAAAAGTGCCATGCTCAGACTTACTCAAGACTTTTCCACATATTGCTCCCTGTGCCTGAACACTTTTACCCCTGGACTTTGCCTGACTAACCCTACTCATCCTTGCTCAGGTCTTGGCTTAGCTGTTAGTTTCCCTTCTCAGATCATCTAACTCACTGCTTTGTAATCACCAGCTTCTGGCCCATCAGCTCTGAAAGCAGGGACTGCGTCTGTCGTGCTGACTAGTCTTCCCAGGCTTAACAGAGTCTAAGTTAACATGTGTTGAACAGTGAATGCATGAGACTGCTCAGATTTATACCTCCCATATATCTGTCAGCAGCAGATCCATATGTCTGACTGCCTGTTGGTTATCCCCATGAGGCAAATGTTTGTTCTTCACCAGGTTAGGGAAGTTTTCAGTTATTATTTCTTTAAATAAATTCTTGACCCCTTTCTCTCTCTCTCTCTCGCTCGCGCGCTCTCGCTCGCTCTCTCTCTCTCTCTCTCTCTCTTCTCCTTCTGGTACCCCTATAATGCAGATGTAGTTACACTCCATGTTGTCCCAAAGGTCCCTTAAGCTCTCCTCATTTTTTAAAGTTATTTTATCCTTTTGCTGACTTGATAGGATGTTTTCCTTTACTGTGTCTTCCAAATAGCTGATTCAGACCTCTGCTTCATTCAACCTGTTTATTCCTTCTATTGTATTCTTCATTTCAGATATTGTATTCTTCATTTCTGACTTGCTTTTTATAAAGATTTCTATGTCCTTTTTCATGTTGTATTTCTCACTAAGTTCCTTGAGCATCCTTATAATCTTTTTTTTTTTTTAAATTCTATACTTGAAAAATTGTTTGCCTCCATTTCATTTAGCTCATTTTGCTGGAGATTTATCCTATTCTTTCATTTGGGGCATGTTTCTTTTCTCCTCATTTTGGCTGACTCTTTGTGGTTGTTTCTATATATTAGGTAGATCTGCTATGACTCCCACTCTTGGTAGGATGGACGTAAGTAGTAGGTGTCCTGTGGGACCCTGTGGCACAATCTCTTTGATCACTTCAACTGGGTGCTCCAGGAATGTCCCTTGTGTTTTATGTGGGCCCTCCTGTTGTAATATGTTTTATGTGGGCCCTCCATTGCTAACGGCCCATGCTGTTGTAATTGAGTCTTTGATTGCTAATGGCCCATGCGTTGGGCCAACCCTCAGGCTGGCTGACTGTGAGGACTGACCTGTACCATAGTGTATGAGCTGTTGTGCAGGTGCTGACCACAGGAAGCAGAATTCACCTTAGCAGTGTCTGGTGCCTGCCGAGATCTCCCTTGGATATGCCACTTGTGAAGCTTATTGGATCCTGTTCTGATGCTGTCTTAAGCTAGCCACTGGGTATATTGTTCTGGGGCCTCTTGGGAGGGACTTTGGTGCAGGCCAATGTCAGATGCTGCTGTGACTGACCATGGGCAACCAGACTGAACTAGAAAGTGATCCACAATTTGTGGCTGCCTCTGCTGGGCCTGGGTATGTGTGGGAAGGATCAAGCTGCGCAAAGGCCAGCTTTTACCAGCACCAGGCCCAAGGGCCCGTCAGCAGAAGTCCCACTGTACCCTAAGACCCACCTCAATCTGCCTCCACCTGCTGGCTGCCTATCAGGCTCAGTTACTGAAATAGCCTCTGGTGGTACTCAAGTTGCATGAGATAGGTTCTCAGCGAGTCATCAAGTAGGGGTAAGTGGTATTCACCAGACTGAGGTTCAAACTCAGTGCCAGTAATGGGTTTGAGGCCACTCAGGAAAGGTCCCTAGATGTACCAAGTTAAGTGTGCCACCTCCTGGGTGCTCGCACATCTTTGTAGTGGGGTGGGGTCTCGGAATCACCAGGGTAAGGCCAGCAGAGTTTATCAGTCCCATGATTTGGCCATGTGAACGGGGGGCTCCCCATTGGTTGAGGGAAGAGTCCCTGTCCTAGAACTACACAGCTCTGTCTGTCCAGAGGCAGGGTGCGGCTGCTGGGAGTTGGAAGGATGGGGCTAGTGTATCTCTCATGAGGGGAAGGTGCCGATCAGGCTTGGGGGAAGAGAGCCACACAACTCGGTCTGTCCCAGATTCTGCCTAGATCTTGGCAGGGCGGAGCCATCAGGAGTCAGGCAGATAAGGCTGCTGGGAGCCTGGAGAGTGGGGCTGGGGGATTTCCTTTGAGGGGGAGGTGCTAGTCAGTTTCATGGAAAAGAGGGAGGAATGGCACCCTCTCAAAGCCACATCATTAAGTTACCGACACCCCCTGAGACTGCCCAGATCTCTACACCCAGGCCCAGGCAGCTGACTCCTCAGCAGAGTGCAAGCTCCACAGGGTGGGGCGACAGGTTGAGGGTGAGGCTATTCATTCCCCTAAGCTGATGCTGTAAGGAGGGGAGTGTTCCACCCAAGAAAGATGGTGTGGGAGAATAACTCAACAAAGGAATCCTAGAGGCTATTTCTTCAGCTCTCTCCCCAGAGCCACAAACACCAGTCTCTCCTCACATAACTTTAGTCCGCTCTGCCCTCCCTCTTCTGGAGCCCAAGGTGAGTGGCTGCAAATGAGATTTTGTGCATTGGCCCTTTAAGAGAGCACTTGTGTCTCTAGAAGACTGCTATTTCTCCCCAGCAGACAAAATCCCTGCTGATTTTCACAGCCAGATATTATGTGGGTGCCTCTTCCTGGCTTTGGAGCCTGGACTGGGGTTGAGACCCCATGCTTCTCAGTGGGAATTTTTGAAGCTGAGATATCCCTCCAGAATCTCAGCCACTGCCTGTTGGAGCAGGGCCAGCTCTTTTCACACCTCTGCTCTTCCTACCAGTCTCAATGTGGCTTCTTCTGTAAATCCTTGGCTATAAGACTTCTCTTCAGCTAGTCTTCAGTTGGTTATTCTGGCTATTCTATATTTTAGTTGTAATTCAGTTTGGTCCTGGGAGGAGGTGAGTGTAACATCCACCTACTCTGCTACCATCTTGATCTCCCACTGTCTGCCTTCTTACAGTTCTGTAGCCCCTCAAACTTGCAAACTCCTTGTCCTATTCATCCACAGTACAGAGGACACTGTGGACAGTCAGAGTTTTCATAAGAAAAGCTTTAGAATTTAGAATTCCCAGGGGGATGTTTGTGTCTTGTCAGGACATACTGAGGAGAACAGGAAGAGTAAAACACTGGTCCTGCTCTATTTCAACTGCTCCTGGACAAGAGTTCATCTCAAAACAAGAAGAAATCCCTAGACCCCACTCACCTCTCACTGACAGCAAGGTTCTGTTGCTTTAAAAAACCCAGGAAAATGTTGAGGACCCAACTAGTCACTTTTTTGGGCTCTGCCCTAGTTTCTTTCATCACATTTTGGAAGAACTCCAGTAGGCCAACTTCATTCTGTAAAGAAAAAAAAAAAATGTATAAAACCTCCCAAAAAGTGAAAGATCAGCATTCTGAAGACAAATCAAACTGCCACCTTCTGCATCCTCTGAGGCAATTTCCTAAATATGGAGATGTCACCAGAAAATCCTGATCACTTTCAGTAAATAGCAAGTATTCTGCTACTGTCACCATGCATTTATATAGCATTTTCTTGAAGGAATGAACATATTTCACAGCCCTCACTTTATGGACCAGAGGAAAGTGAAATCCCCCATCCCCCAAACTTGCTTGCCCTTTCAGTGTCAGCCTTGTGTACTCTGTATCCTTGATCCTTGGGCCCACAATGTTCAGCCTGAGTTTACTGTCGTGTATTTTTCCAGTCCTTTTCTCTGCTGGAAGTCCTAGTGATTGCTAGAATAACAAGGTATGAAAAGCAAATCAAGAAGAAACAAACAGAATATTCTACCTCTGAGAAACCAAAAGTGGACTGTAACTGTATCCATCTTTACATCACCCCAAGAGGTGACAGAAGTGGTTTTCAAAATGAGGAAGAACACAGGTACATGTGACCCACTTAGACCACATAACCATTGGAGGGAGCTGCAGCTTCTACATCTTCTGAACCAAGCTAGGCCCAGCTGACCCTGCCTGTCATCCTGCTCCGTGAAAGCAATCACCTGGGTTGACTCATCAAGGAGTCTTGTTTGAAGAAGACTCTACTGTCCCCCGACCCCCCCTTCTGGACCATCAACTCCATGAGTGAGGGGCCATGCTGTCCTGTTCACTCTGTAACTAGAGCTAAGTGAGTGCTGGGCCATGGCAGCTGCTTGGTAAGTATTGGTGGATGGAATCAATGTCTCCCATCACCATGTGTATTTTTTCAAAATCAGATGTGAACATTCATTCTTTAGCATACCATGTTTACCTTAAAATATTAGAATTGCCACCACTATGCATAGAATAATCCAAGGCACATATCAAGTTATACACCATGGCTAACTTCCAGCTCAGATCAATTTGGCAGGACCAAGAAACCAGGCTAAGTCCACCCCTTGTTTTTAGTAAGAAAAATAAAAACATATCCCACTCGCACAGGGGAGGCTGAAGTTTCCAAATGCAGAGGAGACACATTTTAAGTACTAGATTTCCCCAACCTGCTGAAATTCAAATCAAACCACTCTTCACTTGAAATATATCTTTTCAACTTCATACTACAGGTAAGGCTCTCACCCTCACCTCTTTCACAGAACCTTCATTAAACAAAAGAACTTTCTGGAAAAAATTAGATACTAGGAAGAAGTAAGACATAGTAACAAAAGTGCTTTAGAAATTCAGTTATTGCAGATGCTGTAATATATACACAGGGACAGCTGCTAAGGTAGAAATTCCATAACAAAAAAAAAAATCTATGTGACCTTTGTAACAGATAAATTCTCTGGTGATAAGCCAACTGAATAATCCCATAATCATCTCTTGAATCTCTTTTCAAGCCAATGCTGTTATTCTGCTCATGCTAAAACAGGGCAGAGGCCACCTCAACAGCCAACGCTTGACTACAGATAAAGGCAAAAGCAGGCAGCATGAAGAGGAAGTTCTGCTTAACTTATGGAAAAGTATTCAAACCTCCACAATGCTACACAAATCGCTGGGGAAGTAGAAAAGCGCTATCCAGCCCAAATCAGTTGGGTAGAACTCTCTTTGTTCTCTCCCAGACGGGCTGGCTGCTGGGGAAAAGAGCTGTCAGGAGAACTCTCTGCTTTGCCAAAGAAAGGTTTTCTAAATTCACCTAGAAATATTGTCCTTAAACTTGCAGGCTTGGCTGAGTTGCTGGGACGTGATGAATATCCCTTCCTCTCCCCTTGGGTGGTTTTTTATTGGATGGATAACATGGCAAGTCAGATTTCTGTTTGTCTTTTTGTATCGGTGCTATGATGAAGCCTCTCCAAGCTGAAACTGTACTCCGCTGGGGAGTCCATGGTTTCAGCACGTAATCAGAAATGCACATGAAAATCTGCGATCATGACCGGGTGAGCTACCGACAGAGGCCTGAAGAACAATGGATCAATAAAAAGTGACATATGGGTGCCTGCTCTGGTTCTTTAGATCAGAAGCCGGTTTTTAAGGAAAAAAACAAAAACAAAAAACAAAACACAAACAAAAAAATCACACCAATATTTTAGGTAACGTCTTCTTAGTTTTTCTGTGAGACAGGCAAATGCTAAGCCTGGCACAAATCTCAGAAGTCCCTGGTGAATGTGGCAGTGTGGCCATCTGGTTTTCTCAGAAAAACAGTGGGCCAGTAATTCCCTTGCATAAGAACTGTATTAAGAGCAAGGCAGAAAGGCCACTGCATTAGGGGACTCATAAGCTCCTTTTCAAAGGCAACAAGCAAGCCTTCAACTCAGCACTACTCGCTCCTCCATCAGGCAGAGCTAAACTTCATGACACAGTGCGTCAGGTCTCCTAGCCAACTGTCCCTTCAGAGATAGCTAAAGCAGCAGGAACAACTGGTCCTGTCTTTTGGATAATACCAGACTGTCTTTACAGCTCTGTGCTGGGAAGCATCCTTTTCACATTTTAATCAAATTTCCAAAGCATTCAATTACACCAGAGCCAATGCCAGGTCAGCTCTTAGACACTAGCGGGAACCCTCCACTGTTAATGGACCTATCAGCTGGTCAATGCTGGTGTGAGGCAAGGCAGGGGATCAATTACCCCGCCCTCACTGCCAGCTCTAGGAAGGAACCCCGATTTACCCTTGCAGCAGGCCTTGGAAGCAATGTGTCCCAACGCTGTCTTTTACATTCTGCCTTCAGAAATGATAAGATATCAGAAGACCATCCAGATGGAATAAGATGAAGGCTGATTTCTCAACTGCCACACCCAGTGAACCTGATGACAGGACTATATTTAGAAGTTGGATGAAACCAGATAAAGACAGCTGCCCAGCAACAGATTCAGAGAAGAAAGCCCACAAAGTAAAAGTTGAGGAACAGCTGGTTATGTGGCTTGGATGACCTGGCAGCACAGCGACCCCAGATTAGCAGTTCCAACCAGTTAAAAGGCTCTCAGAAGTATTTCTAGAAGACTTGGGAGACATGGAGATCAGCAGCCAGACCAGTGGGGAGATGCACATAACTGCTGCTAGTGATATTAATAATAATTATTAATAATAATACATTTTAACAGCAATAATACGTGTCAGGCACTGCTTATATTAACTCATTTAATTCCAACAACGACCCTATGAGGCAAGTAGCAGAATTCTCTTTTATAAATGGGGACACTGAGGCACTAACTTGCCAGAGGTCGCACAGCATGAAAGCGGTAGAGCTGGGGTTTCAACATCTATGCTCTACTGTTTCTGATGAAGGAAAAGGCATGTCCTTGCCTTCCTGGGGAATGAGACTGAGCGCCAGTGCTAGGCACAATGTGAAGCAACTTGCTCATCAAAAGAATGAACTTTATTTTATTTGATTATTTTATTTGATACCTGACAGCTGTTTAAAGGTTCTTAACACATTAAGAATGTTACAAAGGCCCTTAGCAATTAGCTTAGAAAATGGGAAGTTCACGCTCTGCCTTTGCCAATCTGTGACCACGTGGCACTCTCTGCTGTGGCATGAAGCACACCTGTTCCCAGATCACAAAGGAAGACAATGTCCCCCACCCCAAGGCAGCCAGAGCTTCCCAGCCTCTCTTCTGCATCCCCTCCACAGCCTCCTGAGAGAAGTTACAGAGAGTACATCCAAACAAAGACAATGCCCTATTCTGAAATGCCTCCCCACATTACAAAATAAATTCCTTTATCGCTCCTATAGTTTTGATATTAAGTGTATTGTACATAATTGCATTCTAACTCCTTTACTATGGGTAACTCATATGTGGGTTTATACCTAACTGGACAGATTGTGCCTGTGGTGGGAGCGGCTGATTGTACAGGATGCCCCACTTCTATGGACTGAGCAACAGTGGCTTCAACTGGTCGAGGCTCTCACATGGCAGGATGTTATCATTTTGTGGAGGTGCAAACACGAAGTGCATAGGCCATTTATTTAGCGGGGTGTTGGGATGAGCAGCCACTGAGCATTTCTGGTGATACCCAGCATGTACACATCAATGGGGGCTCTGTGGTTCCCTCATTTCCCTGTGAATCTGGCCATTCTTACAACGTGAGAAAAACAGAACACAGACCCACCAACTCTGTGAAGAATGGCCCAGGAAATAACACGTTAGTGTTGGGATGGAAATGGAAATTAAGTAAGGGGTCGGACAGAGTGGTGGTTCCAGGGCAGGAAGCAGAAGTCATGGCTAGATTAAGGACTGCAATGTACAGTGAGGTGGCAACTTGAATCTATGCTGTGAACGAATCCGCCCTCTGCTTTTCATGGAAATAAGAAGTGACTGCAGACATCTTTCAGCGAATGAACAAAAAAGAAAAAAAAGAAAGAAAGAAAAAACTCATCCAGGAGTCTTCAGTGGGGAAAAACAAAAGGTAGTCAATTAGTGGTGTGAGGCTGGCTTAGGAGATACCATTTTCCACTTGAGTATGTAAGGAGGAAGCCAGAATCCTGAATTATCACTGCCACTTTCAAGAATATAGGGATCTCTAGTTCTGAAACTGACCCAGGAACAGGGTATGCCCTCTAGTCTGTCTTAAGGAATACACAGCTAGGGAGTTCTATAGTCCTCTTTTGGTCCCCACAATTTCCACCCCTGAATCATGTTCCCAGAAGGGCTTGAGGACCCCTAAAATCTGAGCAAAACTCTGATCCCAACATTTCACTTGTGCTCTGTTCCCAGAGAAGCTAGAATATACATATCTGAGTTCAACTCGGAGCCTGGGTTCTATTCAGAGTGTTCTCACCTACAGCTGGCTCAGCCTAATGTGAAAATAAGTTTATATTCTCTAAGATGCATCAACTCTAAGAGAGATGTTGAGGGAAACCAACTTGGAAATAAGACTTGCCCTTGTATAATCAAAATCTATGTAATTCAGGAAATAAAAATTGACAGCAAACAGGCATAATTAGATGTCTTTATCTGCAAGAATGGGACACAAAACCATGTTGTCAAGCAATCAATTCTGACTATAATCACATTTCAATGTCCTTAAAGTCACTGTTGCCCAATGGGCCCACATGGAGGGAGTCTGTGCTACTTAACAGCAGCCTTCTGTTAATTGCCCCCCAAGGAAATTATTGCACCAACAGGAAATCAGGCTTCAGGATGGATTAAGGACAGAGCACCTGAGTTCCTGAGGTTGGGCACTCAGGACCTTCACTCCTCCCTGCACTTTGACCCAGTGAGCAGTCCTTGAGGGTCAAGTGTCTCTGAGCTAAGGTCCTTATCTCTGAAATGAACTGCTGGTTTTGCAGGAGTGAAGTTAGAAAATGCATCTTTTATAAAAAAATATATATATTTTATTGATTTCATAGAGGGAGAGGAAGAGAGAGATAGAAACATCAATTATGAGAGAGAACCATTGATCGGCTGCCTCCTGCATGCTCATACTGAGCATTGAGCCCACAACCTGGGCATATGCCCTGACTGGGAATTGAACTGTGACCTCATGGTTCATAGGTCGATGCTCAACCACTGAGCCATGCTGGCTGTGTGGAAGATACATCTTTTTATTCAACTTTACCAGAAAAAAATATTGGTTATTTTTCACAATGCGTAGACTGTGAAAGCACCCAAAGCTGGCAAGCACTGGATGCGATGTTATAAGATGAAGAATTAAATCAATTAGAAAATTGCACGGAGGTAAAATATGGTGGGTGACAATGTTGAGCAAATGGAGTTTCCTTCACCAGGAGTTAAGAGGGTGAGTATTTGCTCCTCCGTAAGTTTGGGCAGTCTAAAACCAGTCAATGTGGTTTCAGATGCTTTTTCAAACTATTAGCTTTAAAGTAGTAGTGCCTATGGGATATATAGATATTTACCAAGGGAAATTATTTTATAGGCAATTTATCCAGAAAGAAAACCAGGACATTTCAAGCTTACTAGAGACTCAAAACAAAACTCTTGGAAAACAATCCATTTAACAATCAACCATAGTCATGCTATCACTGCTGTTTCTTTGTCCCGTGGAGACACCTTAACCTTTTCTATGATGTCAGAAACAAAGGATTATGGCTTTAAACAGGGAATAACCAGCTGGGGAAAATGAAGTTGTTCAAAGACTCCTACATATCTTGAGGCTTCATACGAGGACTGGCAGACATGTATGGCAACACAGGCCCCTGATGTGAACGGCCCCATCACATTTTCCTACAGCCTCCCTGGGCCATGCTGGGCTTTTCTTAGCATCTGCCCTGCATGGTTCTCAGTGTGTTAGCAGCATTCTTTGCTCTGGCAGCATATCCTTGGGAGTCTGCTTGGCTGTAATTAGACTTTTTTTTTTTTTTTTTTTTTTAGATTCAACGAGGTTCTGCTTTGTCTATAATTTTTGGGGTAAGCAAGTCATTCCCTTCCTCTTTCAGCTCCAGTTACCTCTGCAAAACCCTCCCAGCTCCCAGTATCAGACAGGAGACCTGGAATCAAGATTGTCTGTCTCTTAGTTGGTGTTTTAATATACTGCCCTGTAGGGCTACCCAGGAGTTAAAAGCAACATGGAAAATATAAAAGCTCTCGGTTGACAACAGCAAGGGAATGTGACGAGTATAGCAGGCTCTCAAAAAACACTAAGTTGGGGATGTTATACCATTCCTCCCATAACAGAGAAGACTGAAATTTTTCTGCCTATCAATTTCACTCACAGCCAGTCACCCCGTGAGCTTATATCATTCCTCACATGTGCCGAGCTGTGTAACATGAGGCTCTAGGCAAGATCATCCCACAAAATCCACAAGCCCATGCACTTGGCCCTACGTGGGCCCTCCTTGATGCTTCAGTCAGAAGGAGCCAAGTACCTAATGTAGAAAGTTTAGAAAACAAATAGAGCTGCAGAGGAAAGCTTGCATTTCTATTCTGACTTAAGTTTTCTACTTGAAAAGTGGACATAATTTCTGCTTTTCTTTGGGTTGACTGATTTTCACTAAATTTAGTAGACAGCACTTTCTATTTATTATCTTGAAAAACAAGAGGGGTGGCCAAAGTTTGAAATGAACTGATGTTTTATGACAGTACTTCATGAAGCTTTAGTGGGAATGACACAGTATTAATGTTGACAAGAGTAAAATTTCTACTTTCTCTATTAAGCGATCCAAACCAGCAAACCACTTGAAACATTATCTCTATTTGCATGTGGCACATTACATGTATAGGCAGGCAGTAGAGCTTACAAATGAAGAGCCTTGGCCCTGAAGTCAGCCCGGTCTGACCCTGGCTCCCCCACAGGCTTGGGAAAGTTATTTAATGCTTTATACAGAGCCACAGAGGTTATGTCTCCTCACCTGTAGAATGGGTGGAACAACTCTATGCACCTAAGAGGGATGTTGTAGGATAGATTAAAAGTGGGCCGCTATAAATTGCAGACTGGGCTGTAAGTGAACAGCCTACTTTATGTGCAGCTTAGGCAGATGACTGCAATTTGCTTGCATTTGCTGAGTCAGGTAAGGCAGAGTTTAGGAAGAGATGACCCCATAGAGATCACCCTGGGATTATTTGCCAAGAAAAATGCACATGCATATAATCGCAATCATTCTATTAATTACACTTGGATATACTGACTCAGAGAAAGGCTTGCTATGCTATTAGAACTTTCCTTTTCTAATACCTGAATCTCAGCTTCCACATTTCTGTTCCCAAGTCCTACACATGAGGTCAGAAATCAAGGCAGTTTGACCTAAGTTAGGCAAGCAAGGTTAGCTAACTAGAGTCAAGTTTCTGGTGGAGCAAGATACTAGTTTTTCCTCCAGCCACCTAAAACGTAAGACAGGTTTCTGCTGGGAGGGGAATATCGAGAGGCTTTAAAGGAGAAAATCAGAATGTAGTCTTGATTTCATGTCCCAATGAAACCAGTTCAAAAAATGAGTTAGAGAGACCAAGTGACTTGTACCTGTCTCAGGTGGCATGAAGTGGCAATCCAGGTCTCCTCACCAGAGTTCAGTGACACAGGTATCATGCCACGATTTGTTGGTTGTCAAAAGGGTGGCTTATATATCTGACCTTTGGAAACGGGTGCTTTTACCAGAAACACTACTTCTCCCGAAACTTTCATGAGCTCTGTCCTAATATCCCATGCATTTGCTCATCCATCCTCCCCTCAATGAACAAATATCCACTGAGTGCCTACTATATGCAGCCATTGGCTGGATGCTGAGATATAATACTGGAGTTCTATAAATATCAAGGATAAGTTAACCATAAATAATTCAGTGCTTATTTCACAATAAAATAACAAGATAAATTAAAGACTAGAGTTAAATTCTGAAGTTATTATTTGTGGGTAAGGCATGTGTGTGTGTGTGGGGGGGGGCGGGTATGTGCTCAATGCTTAATTTAATAAGCAATGCGAAAGCACGGAGCATGCAGCTGAAGCTCTGCAAAGCACACCTCCACCAGTGCTATTTACTTAATGAATACTCCTGGGCTCTCTTTAAATTGAAAGATGGTTCATTAGATTTGTGCATCTGCCCTTCTCAGCAATCTGTTGTGTTTCTGATGAAGGCAGAGAAAAACACGAACATATCATTGACGGATATGTTATGAGTAACTCAGCTTCCAATGATTACAAAGTCATAAAGAGCTCAGGATGCCTAATTTGTCCGAATCATTCTCTTCCCATTCCTATCAAGTTCTCTTCTTCCCCATCTTGAAGATTTCAAGTACTAGCCCTTAAAAAACCCTAATCACCTCATGCTATTTTCAAGCTATAAAAATATGCATATTTTTAAGATATCAAAAAATGAGTCCCTTCAAAAATGGCTCAAAAATCTTCTTCTTGAGGTTTTCCCCTTTTGTCCTAATCAAGGCAATCACCACCTCCTCCAGACTCCTTTCCACATTATATATTATATTCTGTAATCTGCCCCCGGGGGTGGGTACCTCTAGTGTGTGCTTATAAATAAGCTCTTGGAAAGCAAAGAAAACATCTTTTTTTTTTTGAAACTTTGTCCCTGGCTCAGTACCTGCTACACAGGAGATCTAATAAAGTGTTGAACTGAATAGATCAAAGGTAAGTTCCCCTAAAGGGGACTTACACTATGAAAACAGACTTGCCACCCCTCAGCAAACATTTACTCAAGGACTCCTGGGTTCTGGTACCAGGAAGGACACATGAGGGGAGGCAGGGACACAAACAGGAGTGTGAACATGTCCCTGCCCTCGGAAAACACAGCATGCTTCTCAGAGGCGCAGGGTGACAATCCTATGGAGGGGCTTTCTGGAAGGAGCATCTGTTTTCAGACGGTGCCTCATAGAATGAGCCATATTCTCGAGAGGAGATGCAGAAAGGCCCTTTCACTTCTCTCATGAAGAAGCTGATATCCACTAATAACTTCTACTTAGTGGATTCTTCTCCGAAATCAGTCTTGGAAAAAACATGGACAAGTAACCCAGGTTCATCATTCACTACCTCCAGTGGTGGCCTCTGTCCACCTGGCAGGACGCCAAGTGGTGAGAGGTAACTGATGTCTGCAGGTTGAGTAGCCTTGGCCCTGGTCCTCCAATCCCCTACAGAATTTGGCAATATGTCAGAAAATGCAGGATGGAAATTTAGCATTTAGTTTTTATTCTGGAATTTAGTTTTTTTTTTTCCGGAAAGTCAAGTGATCAAGATGGTGGGGAAGATGTGAAAGACTGAATCTCAGTTCTGTTAAATCAACTCAGGAAAAATGCAAGTGAAAATTGTTCTGTATGAGATGCTGACTAACAGATTCACACACAGATGTGGCTTTAGGCACTATTGATGTGCTCATCTGTGCTGAGGAACAGGGAGGGTAAGGATGCAACTGTCCTTGCCTTCAAGGTGCTGAACAAGACACACCAATAAATAATCAAAATACAGTGACATAGATGCCACAGAGGTAGGAGTAAAATATACAGGCAGCCTATAGGTGACAATGCTCAACTCTGCCTAGGGAATGAAAAAAAAAAAAGATCATGCCTAATCATTGTGGTAGTAAAAAGGGAGCTTTCACATGACACTGTAGATACTTGTCAAATTAACTGATTTATAGAAAACAAAGAAAAAATCATTCATTCAACAAACATTCAATTGCCTACCTTGCACCAGAAATGGCTGGCTGCTATTACTGAACTGTATAAATTTACATAGAAATGTGTATACCCTAATGTCCCCAGATATTTATTATTGGTCAATTAAATTGCAAAAATCCAGAATTTCAACAGATTCTGCTGCCCCAAAAGGTAAGTGTGTGGCATACACCTGGTCCCTAAAAGCAGCAGCAACAGAATGTTCTGCTTCCTCCCCAACAGACAAGAAGACAACTGTGACAGAACGCTATACTCACTGGTGCCGGATCACTTTCATGTTGCCATGACGAAGAAGACTGCAAAGCCCCAAGCAGCCGTGAAAAGGATGGGAAAATCCCTACACAGACCTCAATGGTGTCAGATTCTCTCATGCCTCTTTCAGACGCATCCTCAAGCCTCAAAGGACCGATATTTTTAGTCAGAGTTTTCAGCATGTCGTGTAGAATAAATGTTTTCTTCTACACTTGGTAAACAACTGGCTGGGTTTTGAGAACTAACTTCCTGCCAGGCCCTGTCATGGTTCAATACTGCTGGAAACTCTATACATAGATTTTCTTTTGTCCTACAGACACAGGGGAAAACGGTCGTCCATAACATTTGGATGCTCTTCAAGAAGCCTCCACTGCTGCTCTGAGCAGCCGCTCCTTTCTACACAGGAGACATGAGATACGAGATTATGCTTCCGGTTTTATGAGGTGCATTTATCATTAAGGGGAGTGAACGAAGGTTATCATGCCTTGTTCTGCCCAGGAGTATCTTTCGCACAACAGAGGCAATCGGCCTGCTCCATCAGAGCCCACTGTATAGCCTTACCCCAACTGCTGAGCTGGGCTTATTTAAGCCTCTGATCAACACCTACCAGTAAGGTGAAGCTGTGTTCCGGCAGCATCCCATACTGCTGGACGAGCTTCTCCCGGGTCACACTGGGGAGCTCGGGGAGCTGCTCTCGAAGCTGGTCGATATTGATCACTTGCTGTGGGTCTGCACCAGCAGGCAGAGACGCTGAATCATAGAGCAGCAGGGGAGGCAGGTTTGGCTCGGGAATAAACCTAGGCAGAAAGGATACAGGGCCTGATGCTGATGTATTTAGTTTGATAAGAAAAACACAATTATTCATAGGAAAGTTTCTCTATAGAGAGCCATGTCACCTGCAAACATTTTCTAATATCTTACAATATTAACATTGGCCCCTTGTTTCCTGGGAACCAGTCTGTGCACAAGAGTAAACCACAGCTAGAAACACCAACCCTGCTGACTCCCATGCTTAGGAACTAGTGACGAGTGAAAGAGGCACAGCACCGTTCATGCCATGCTGTGATGTATACTTGTGGATAAAGTATCTATATATATAAAAGCCTAATATGTAAAGTGTCCCCTTGGGTGTTCGACCGACTGGGAGTTCCATCACTCCCTATGATGTGCGATGACCACCAGGGGGTGGCGTGGAATGAAGGAAGGCCCTGGCTGGCAGCGGGGAGGGGAGGCCCCGGCTGGCAGTTGGCAGCTACTAGGGACCCTACCCATGCATGAATTTCGTGCACTGGGTTTCAGTATATTCATGAAGACATAAGAGCAAATGAGAACAACTTATTAGGGAGAAAGATGATTTCCCCCCCTTTTAAAATTTCCACTACTTTTAGTAGTATTTGTGTAATTAATGAAAAGTCAAAGAATAAGAAAATATTTTCTTGAGAAGCAGAAGCAATGAATGGATTTTGCCTAAATAAAATGTAGAAGCTAGAGGGGAGAGAGGTGAGGAGGGATGAGTTAAGTACAGACAGGTTTTTAGGACAGTGAAACTATGTATGACACTGTAAGGGTGGATACATGTCATTATACATTTGTCCAAACCCACAGAATGTCCAACATAAAGAGTGAACTCTAATGTAAACTATGAATTTTAGTTAATAATAAGGTATCAATTTCAGTTCATTGATTGTAACAAATGTACCACATTCCACATATATGCAGGAGAAAACTATAGGGGAAAGGACAAGTACATGGTATGTGGTACATACCATGGAACATACAGTAACTCTGTAATTCCATTCAATTCTGCAATAAACATAAGACTGCTCTAAAAATTGTTAATTTTTTTAAAATGTGGAAGCTGCACCACTGCATATAATCCCTCTGTCTTATTCCAGCATCGATCATTTTCTCTCTGCTTATACCTGTCAAAGGGCTTATGCAGATGCAGAAACGCAGAACGAATGGTGACTCCGAGGTAACAGATTGAAGTGCAAGCAACCCGTCACCTTGATGCCAGATCTGTGCTATGAATCAATCCGACTTCTGAAGGTAAGAGGGACTCCCGTCTATTAACCTGGGGACTGAGCTGAAGCCACTAACTAAACTCTAAGTCTATGCCATGCTCGGTCAGAAAGCAGCAGAAACAGAGTGGGGGCAACACTGGAAGACAAACATTCTTGAGAAGAACTGACTGAACCCAGAAGGTCACAGTAATTAAAGCCATCCCCACTGTGACAGACACCATGAGAGGCGTCCTTGAGGTGAAGTTCATTCTAAGGGTTTATGAGCTGCTTCTTTCCCACATGACGCCACACTTGTCCCTCACTGACAGCAGTAGCTGCTCTTACATCTTTCCGCACATAATGAAGGAGCGGTGAGCTACCCTCAACAACTTTGATGTGTAAAACTTCAACCTTTGCAATCAGCTAAACTCAATGGGGAAATAAATGAAAGGCTTGAGTTAGCTTAAGCGTATCTTTATTTCTTGCTTTATTTCTGAATCTCATATTAAGTCCAACTTACCAATTAAACAGCATCACCTGAAGATTGAAGGGAAATGCCAGGAGCATATACATCTCTTTTTTCATTTCTTCTCAAGGAACTTCAGTGCCTTACTGAACTTGTTACTGAATGTAGGAATAAGAAGAGGCTAGGCCCCATCTTCAACTGCCTTCCTCTTGGTTCAATGAGCAGGGGGCGGAATGTCCAGCCCTCAAGGGCCATACAAGGGCCGGGAAATCATTTGGCCTGGCCCTGCCAAGGCACAAGGGGTGAGTTAATTAAATGTTTGACCAAATATAGCAAGCTAATTTTTAAGTTGGTAATTGTGTATGGCCTGTGAATGATGTTATAAATATCCAAATGGCCCTTGGCAGAAAAAAGGTTCCCCACCCTGAATTATAGCAACTCTCACACAGAAGTGAGTGAACAAGCGTCTTCCAACAATTGAATCCTATCTAATAAGGCACTCCAAGGCAACTCAATTAAGAATCTATTCTTTCTCTCAGTATACACTAAAATAGGAAGTCTGGATTTTCCATCAGGCAACAATAACAAAAAGTGGTTCCTAAAAATTATTAGTGGATTTGAAATATGCCCCTAACCCCAAATACATAAAGCTGTTTTGATAAGGGGAGTAATCACCTGTAGTCTTGCTTTCCTTCTTTGTCTCTCATCGGCACGGTGCACCTACGATAGTTAAGTAAGAAAACGTTAAATGAATATTGCATGCGGCACTGGCTGGCACACACACAGAGAGGGGATTCCCTGCCAATAATGGGCACAGGCAGATTCAAGCTCTTCAGCTTTCCTTGGGAGACATATTATGAATACATTAAAAAATAATATTAAAAAAGAAAATGTTTAGAATGCTAATTAAAAAAAAGAAATTGCTTCAATGCTTCCAGCTTTTAACCAGCTCTAAGTCCTGGCTTTTGCGCTTTGTTTGATCTTCTGCTAAAAGTATAAGACTGAAAAATTTCAGATTTAGTAAATTAAAGTCAATGTTATCTAAACAAAAAAAGGAAGCTCTACGACCAGCTCTAAACTTTCTTCTACCTCTAGCTTAAGTTGGTAGAGCTTTTGTCTGATAGAATTTGAGGAAATAAAAATGCTTGCCACAAAGCAGGTAACCTGGAAGCAAGGGAAGGGCCAGGACCTAGAACTAAGCACTACGTAACTGCTTCAGTTTAAACCTTTTACCAGCCATGCAGCCTGCAGGGTGTATTATAACCTCGTAGGACACAGTATTTTCCTAACTTTACTAATGAGGAAATGGAACTGCAGAGAACCTAAGCACCTTCTTCACACTCTCATGGCTGATCTGTGGTGAGCCCAGACTGGAGTCCACCCAGCTGCACTCAAGATGCTTTCAAGCAGACTCACCCCAGCTTGTAATCAAAGGAGCGAGTTTCATTCAGAATTTCTCCTCCATTCTCAAGTTCTTCGATTTGCCTCTGAATTTCATAGTCTAAGAAAAACAGAGTAATTTAGTAACATATCTTTTATTCCTTTCATCCAGCCAAGCAATATTTAAAAAACTTATAAAATCTTTAACAATAAACAGTCAACAGAATCATCCTATCTAATAAAAGAGTAATATGCAAATTAACCATCACTCTGCCACACCCACAAACCACGCCCACCAGCCAATCAGGAGCGAGTGAGTATGCAAATTACCAAACCAAGATGGCTACAGCCACGGAGTGAGCAGGAGGCTTGGGTTTCCCTGGCAATGGAGGAAGCCAAGCTTTCCGCACACCCTGGCAGGCCCAGGCCTCCACTCAAGGCTACAAAGTTTTAATTATAGAAAATAAATAAATTCCAGACACCAGGGCCTCCGTTTGGGTCGCCGGGGGGCGTGGTCGGCCTGAAAACCACCACAGGCTCCTCGCCCAGGCTGCCCCATGCCCCAAGGGAACCCCCACCCTGATCTGGAACACCCTTCAAGGCAAACCTGCCGGCCCCCACCCATGCAGCAGGCCTCTATCCTATCTAATAAAAGAGTAATGTGCAAATTGACCATAACTCCAACACACAAGATGGCTGCCCCCATGTGGTCAAAGATGGCTGCCCCCATGTGGACACAAGATGGCCACCACAAGATGGCCAGCAGGGGAGGGCAGTTAGGAGGGACCAGGCCTGCAAGGGAGGGCAGTTAGGGGTGACAAGGCCGGCAGAGGAGGGAAGTTGGGGGCGACTGGGCCTGCAGGGGAGGGCAGTTAGAGGTGACCAGGCCTGCAGGGGAGGGAAGTTAGGGGCAAATAGGCTGGCAGGGGAGCAGTTAGGCATCAATCAGGCTGGCAGGAGAGTAGTTAGGGAGTGATCAGGCTGGCAGGCAGAAGCAGTTAGGGGCGATCAGTAAGGCAGGCAGGCGAGCGGTTGGGAGCCAGCAGTCCTGGAATGTAAGAGGGATGTCCGACTGCCCGTTTAGGCCCGATCCTACTGGGATCGGGCCTAAACGGGCAGTCGGACATCCCTCGAGGGGTCCCAGATTGGAGAGGGTGCAGGCTGGGCTGAGGGACACACCCCCCGTGCATGAATTTTGTGCACCGGGCCTCTAGTATATAATAATTCTTCCTTTGTGCAACTCCCTCCTTATCCATGGTTTCACTCTCTGGTTTCAGATACCTGAATTCAACCACAGTCTAAGGTTAAATTTACCCAGTCTCAGATAATGTGTGCTCCTGACATCCAACCATCAACATCATGACCCAGGATGACTCAAAGCAGAGGATTCTCCTTCTGATATATACTCAGAAGGTCAACAGGAGCCTAAGACTACATCACAGTGCCTACGCCATTCACCTCCTTCACTGCACTAGGCATTGTATCATCTCATATTATCACGAGTCAAGGGTGCGTACAATACTGTATAAGATATTTTAAGAAAGACAGACAGACTGACACCACATCCACATAACTTATCATAGTATAGTGTTATAATTATTCTATTTTAGTATTACTTATTATATTGTTAATCTCTTACTGTGCCTAATCTATAAATTAAACTTGATCATAGTTACATATAGAAAAAAACATATCTATAGGGTTTGGTACTATTCACAGCTACAGGCATCCATGGGAGTCTTGGAATATATCCCCTGTGGATAAAGGGGGGACTACTGTACACTATATTTTCTTCTTGTTGCCATCATAGAATTATGGTGCTTAAAAGGGTCTTTTATTAAACTCTACTCTCTCCCTTTTTGAGAAAACTTGGGTTCAGAGAGATTAAGTGACCCAGTGCAGGTTACACAACTTGGTAGAAGGGCTGGGGCCACTATCTAGGCCCAGTGACCGCAGATCTAGAACTGGTGCCTATCAAGAGTTCTTCCCTGGAATCCCGATGCCACACAAGAAGGCCCAGGCTAGGCAAGCAAATGAAGAAAGACCAAGTGGATAGAGAAGCCTAGCATACACCAGCGCCAAGGCCCCACGGTGTGAGTGAGGTCATCTCAGACTCTGTTTCAGCTGGGCTGCCAGCTTCCACAGTCACATCAAGGAGCTGAGGCAGGACAGCAGCAAAACCACCCAGTGTATAAGTGCAAAAAACCGTGGAAACTGAAAGTTACTGTATAAGCCACTAAGGTTTGGGGTAGCCTGTTACACAGCAATAGATAATGGACACAGAGAGGTACAATTAGGAGTAACAGCTGACATTCACCTATTGCTTTGGCCAAGAACCTGGCACTGTTGAGATTCTTCACTTCAGTTCGAACACCCAAAGGCTCCCCAGGGTGATGCACAGATATATTGGCATCCACCCTCAACTGGCCCTCTGAAAAGAGAAAAAAAAAGACAATTCTTTAGAAATTATCTGAGGCAACATGGTCTTTTAAAGGCAAGAGTGTCCAGGCAAGCAATATCTAACTCTACTTGCTCTTTAGTGATAGCAACCTAACCTTAGAGAAGGAACGTTGGTTCTGAAGTACACGACTGGCATTTCTGTCTGCTTAAGAGAATCCTGGCCCCAAAACATCTCAAGTGTGTGCATGTATGTGTATGTATTTGTGTGCACTTGTGCACACACAGAGAGAGGAGAAATTCTGGATACCCCAGCTGGGGACATCTCATTTCTTTTGCGCCCAGTAAGAAAAACACTGTTAAAATGGATATTTACTCAGCAGTTTTATTCTCAAGCTTTTTTCAAAGTGTCAGAGCTGGGTTGTCAGAAAGGCCTCAGAAATGACTATCTGATAACCCTACACGCTCTCCAAAGGAATGGGAATTTCCAACAGTGATTCTGGGAGATTAATAAGAAGAGTCCTTGAGAATTATTGCTCAAGGGCAAGAGCAGAATTTAGGCATTTTCCCTCCTCCAGCACTGTAACAATCCCCTCCTTCCACAGACAGGACTCTGCATCCTCTCTGGCTGCTGTAAGGATCTACTGCAGCGGACAGAGCTGTTCAGACGTGGCACGTCTGTCGTGAGACTCAGAAGGAGGTGTCCCCAACCTGGGAGGATCTTCTCTGACCCCGAAAGCCCCGTTAGATTAGGAGCAATCACCCATAAGGAAGCAGGTGCTTTGTGGAGAGGACTAAGAGGCTCTTGAGGAGGAGAGGGAGGCAAAGTTCCAAGACAAATAGGAAAGTGAAGTTAAGAAACACTTAGGTCTTATATCCTACAAAGTAAAGCTCAAATTCTGTTTCCCAATTTCACTTACAATATTTAAAATGGGACAGAATAAAAAGACAAAATGCTGAAGTTTATTTTTCAATTTAAAAACCTTCCTACGAAAATAAATCTGTCAAACCTAAGTGTTCTGATAGGCTGAATAAAGAAATTAATTTTCCCAGATTCCATAGCAAATGCATATTAAAATAATAAAATGGTGTAAACAAATTCCAGGCCAAGAAAGGAGACCCTAGGCACTGGTCTCTGCCACTGCCCCAGTGCTGGGCTGTGGGGCTCACTGTCCAAGCTGGAGACCAAGGGCAGGCTGCTGCTTGCCCTGCTCTCCACTCATTCCCACAGGAAAGGGAAGAGCTCACCTTCCTTGCTAATGCAACTCTCAGCCTCCCCCCTCCCCCTCGGCGCCCCCCCCCCCCCCCCCCCCCCCCGCCCCATGCTGACAGTCAGGGGAAAGGTGCCTTTCAGCTTGGAAATTACTCTATGTCTCCAGTCTGGACATCTCAAGACTTTTACAAAATCCTAAAGCTCCTTTTGGACAATTTGTGCTTACCCAAATCTCAAAAAGTTCCAACTATTCCTGACATCATCAGACTTCAGTCTGGGGACCCTGAAGTCATCTTCTGCTTTTGTTTCCTTTGTCCTTTATATCCAAACTGATAACTAGATCCTATCAGTTCTTCCCTCCAAATATTCCTCATACCTGTCACTACCTCTCCATTTCCACTGTTGCCACCCTCGCCTGAGGCCTCGGAACTTCAAGCCCAGATGACACAATCGGATCTTAACTTTTAATACAGCAACCAACCCCTCAACCCCTCCTTGTCCAGCCACCTGGATGCGGCTCTGACTTTCATCTTTCCACAAGGTCATGTTCAGCATTCCCTTTGTTTTTTCAAGTGCACAGCCAACTCCTATTGGATTGACTGTCTCCTCTGCTTGGTATTTAAGAGCCCTCATCTGGTCTTGGTTGAAACTACCCACATTTTCCTACTAGGCATTTCATGAGAAAGCTCTCCTCCAATCAGGGGAGCTCTCTTCATACAAGTCCCTGTCTGCACCTCTGGCTCCCATGCACTCTCTTCATCAATGTGACTGACTGTCCCTTCTTAAACTCTGCTCATCCTTCAAGGTCCCACTTGAGTGTTAACACCTTTTCCTCCTTAAAACCCCTAATCAATAAGCTGGCCTCCACTGCTGGCTCCCCTGCATTATTAGAACGCACACAACCAATACTACAGGATCTAGCACATGTCTACAGCCTATTTTGAATTAATCTTATCTTTAAGACCAAAATGGCAGGCCTTTGAAAAATGGGCCCAGCTTTTATATATCCCCACCACTCTTGCCTTCCCAAGGGCATCCCTCTTTCAGTCACCTCCTCCTCACATCAGTCATTAACCTCCCTTTCTCAGCACTACTTCTGATATATACATATGTAATATTTCTCATTAAAAAAACAAAACCCAAAACCAAGCCCTACTCTCCTGAACCCAATTCTCTCTCCATCATTCAGCTACCGTTTCTCTACTTTCCTATTCAACAAATCGTCGCAAACAGTTTTGTTTTTTGCACATATTGTCTCCATGATCTCACCTCCCATTTACTTCTAAACCCAGTTCATCTTGGCTTCTATCCCTTCCTCTAGGAAAATGCCTACACAAAGTCACCAACAACCTCTTACTGCCAAATCCAGTGGACAAAGGACATGTTCTCTCTTCCCCTTATGGGATACCTCAGCCACACATGACATACTGATTAATCCTTCCTTCCTGAAATACCGTCCTCTCTCAGCTCCTGCGGCCTTAAGCTCTCTTGGTTTCCCTCCGGTCTCCCTAGGAGACTCCATTTCCACTTATTAGCTGGTGCTTTCTTTCCCATTCAAACTTAGGACTGTCTTCTTTCCTTATACTCTTGCTGTAAGGGTATATGTTTTATAGACCATCTATTGCTGATGACTCCTAAATTGATCTCCTCGGCCCGGACCTCTACTCGGAGCTCCTCATTGATATCCAACGTCTACTTGACACCTCCACTTGGGAGTTCTCATAGGTATTTCAATTTCTAAAACTAAATCCTGACTTGCAACCCCGCCCCCCAACCCCACAAAGCCATTCTTGTCCTCATCTTTGCAATTTCAATAAATAGCACCACCACCTAGCTCCTCAGCCTTCCTAAAAGGCATCTTTGATTTCTTCTTTTCCCTTGACTTCCATACCAGCCTGTTAACAAATCCTCTTATTTCTAAAAACCATCTTGAATCTATCTGTCTTGATCTTTTCATCTTCACGGATACCAGCCCTGTCCACCAAAGTATCATCTTCCATCTGAACAATGACAAAAGCTTTTTACCGGGTCTTGCTTCCTCTTACCCTTCTGAGTCTACTTTCCAAAGCAGACAGAGTGGTTTTTCTAAAATGTAACACAGACTAAGTCATTCCCTTGCTTCAAAGTCCTTCGAGGGCATCCCACTGCACTTGGAATGAAACCCAAATAACTTCCTGCCACTATCAGTAATCTAGCCCAAGCCGCACTTGATGCCGCATTTGCCTGCTCATTATGCTTTCCCTGCAGTGGCTGTTAACTATGCTAACTCTGAGCATATCCTGAGATTTTTCTCATGCAGGGACTTTGCCTTAGCTTTTTCCTAGAATGCTCATTCCCTCCTTCTATGCTGCCTGGGCCTGGGGTCATTCTTCAGGACTCAAATAAATGCTGCCTCCCCTGAGGCCTTCAATTTCCTTGGCACCCTATTTATTTCCTTAATGCACTTATCACTATAACTGTTTTTGCTTTATTTGTTAATGAATTTTCCTCCCTCATGAACATAAGCTTGTGAATATCCTTTGCATGGCTATATTCAGAACCCAGAGCTGGGTCTGGAACATAGTAATTGTTCAATAAATTAATACCTTATTGAACAAGCCAAGACTCTGGTGTTTTCCTGAGCAATGAGTAAGTGGACTGGTTACTGTCTCACAGCAGGTTCCTGATAAATTCTAAAGTTCCATCTAAGTAAGACTAAACTGCAGCTGGAATAATCTGAAAGGCCCAAGTAGCTCAAAGGAAAACTTCCAAAGTATGCTGAGCTATACTCAACCAAATTTCAATACTTGAGAGACAACTTTGTTTAAACTCAGGGAACCCTGAATTGGACCTCACTTGCTTTTAAGAATGAAACCATCTTTCACAATTTAGAACTCTTATTTGGAAATGGAATAAAAGCATGAATTTCAGTCTCTCCCAGAGATGACCATGCTATAGAAAAGTCTGAGAGGAATCATTTAGTATCCTGCAGTGTTGAAAGAGCATTCCCTAGCCTGGATTCAAATATGGCATCAAACATTAACAAAAGACAGTCTATCCAATGAAGACAAAATACCTTTTAAACAAATTAAGTTAAATCGCCTCAAGTGCACAAAAGCCTTACCAGTCAGGTTCTGCAACACCAAGGGAGGGCCTTTATTCACATATCATGAGAATGCTATCAAGCTCAATTTCTACCCCCTAGAAGTAGAGATTTGTAACAGCAAAGCCAAAGAACTACACCACTGAGCACAGTGATATGGTACAGTTACATTATTTTTTCCTGAAACACATTCACACATCAGAAATATAACATCAGGATAGAAAGCTGTTTCTGTAAGCGGCAGGGGCCTGAGGATTTAGTGAGAAGTCTATTAAACTATCTCATTCTGATCACTGAATACTCTCCAGAACTTAAATAACAAGATTTGACAATGAGAAAAAGTGACCATATTTCACAAAGTGTATTCATCTAAAATGAGCAGTGATTCTATAAAAGTAACACTACTTACTATTGTTAAAAATACCTAAGAAAGTGAGCACAGGCTATTTGTCGGGGCCTGTGATAAGTTTTATACACATTATCACATTCATTCCCTACAATCTAGTTCAATGACAAAGCCACTTAGACACCCTTTAGGCATTTCAAACTTAACATCAAAATGATTTTCTCCCACAAAAGTACTCCTCTACCAATCATCCCTGTCTCAGTAAATCATCTCCCTGTCTGAGGGACACCATCCAGCTGCCCCAACTATCTGAAGACTTGGATGGTTTCTTTGCTCTTTGATTTCTTCCTTTCCCTTTCCGTACACAATTATTTGGGGACTCATTTTCTAAGTGTGGAAAGTGAGGTTCAGAGAAATCAAATACTGTGCTCAGGTTCCTAGAGCTAGAAGTGGTAGGACAGGATTCCATCCCAGATCTGGGACCTTAGTGCCATCAGCACCCATGGTACCCATGCTCTGGTATACTATCTTTCAAAGTTATCTATGGCGATTATGATAGACAAAAGGCCCGGTGCATGAATTTGTACACCAGTGGAGTCCCTCGGCCTGGCCTGCGGGATTGGGCCGAAACTACCTCTCTGACATCCCCTGAGGGGTCCTTGATTGCAAGAGGGTACAGGCCAGGCTGAGGGACCCCACTGGTGCACGATCGGGGCCGGGGAGGGATGCAGGAGGTTGGCCAGCTGGGGAGGGACCACGGGAGGGCTCCAGGGTGTCCGGCCTGTCTTGCTCAGTCCCGACTGGCTGGACCCCAGCAGCAAGCTAACCTACTGGTAGGAGCATCTGCCCCATGGTGGTCAGTGCACGTCCTAGCAAGCGGTTGAGCAGCTAGGACGTGTACTGTATATCATTAGCATATTATGCTTTGATTGGTTGACTGGACGACCGGACACTTAGCATATTAGGCTTTTATTATATAGAATCGCTATCTATCGTGGTTGCCACTAGGAGGCAGTGTGATCAGTGCTTAAAGAAAAGGCTCCTGGAGTCAGACACACCTGGGCTCAAATCCTAGCTCAGTCACTTCTTGTGAGCTTTGGGCAAATAACCCAACCTCCTTAAGCCTCACTTTCCTCACCTGTACAACAGGCATAAAAACATCTCTCAAGAATTGTCATAAAGTTTAAATGATAAATGAATTTTAAAAATGCTTAGTGAACCAATGAGCACATACCACATGTTCAAACTGAACATTATTATTACCACTGAAACATTTTGTATGTCTACATAGGTACACATCAACTCAACAGACTGTTTTGAAGATCTCACAGTGGCAGACATCCCTGAGAAGGAAATGACTTTTGGAACCCAGGCTGAGCTGGTCTATGCTCATCAGCAAAACTATCAGGAGCTCATTGGATCACAACCCAGAGGAATTTAAGAGTCATTCCCAAAGCACCCTGGGGATCCACTGGTCCTCCCCAGAGTGGCCCTCAGTTCCTAGGCTGCAGTCTCCAGTGCCAACACAGTGGTCCCATGGGGGTGGGAGTAAAAGGGTCGGGGCTGACCCCTGCAGACACTACAGATTTTGAGACCCTCCCCACAGCACTTTGGGACCATCACAGCCACTCTGCTGCTGTGCTACGGGCAAAACTTTGGGTTTGTTTTTAAAAGCAACAAAAAATATCACACCAAATGCCATTTAATGAATCCTCTCAGCTGTCACTGTCACTAAATTGATGTGTTCTTGCGATATGGTTTATCTCTTGGCAAGGACCCAGATGGGGTTACTTCTCAGCCAACAGGTGGCCTGTTTATTATTCCATAAGTTTGGTAGAAATCAGTTATTTGAAGAAGAATGGAATAATAAAATCTTTTTTTAAAGCAACAGAGAATCAACACTTAGTGCATGAATGAATAACCATCCAACCTGCCCGTATTTCACTTATGTTCTGTGGGTAAAAGCAGCATGAGCCATAAATCTAAAACGGAGAATTTTATTATTCTAAAACAAAGCCTTGTTTCTCTAAAGCAAACTTGCAGGCAGCTAACCTTTAAGCCACTCACTCATGTGGCTAGTGTTTTTCCAATCATTAGCCTAAGGAAGATAGCAAATAGGCAAGTTCTGTCTTCAGGTTCAACTTGTACCAGGGCTCTGATGTAACAATTTTTTGCTTGTAAGATGTCCTATGTGACAAATGTGGCATTACAAATTAAGAAGTCTTTTTGTAGAATACAACTATATTACACGACATGAAAAGATTGGTAAACAGCATCACAAACTGGCAGGGAGACGAATCATCACTATCAGAGGTATTTACGGGCACCCACTGTGACCACTCGTGTTGGCTGATGTTACATGTCAACTTGACTGGGTCATGGGGTGCCCAGATATTTGGTTAAACATTATTCTGGGTGTGTCTGCGAGGGTGCTTCTGGATGAGATTACCATTTGAATCCACAGACTGAGTAAAGTAGACTGCTTCCCCACTGTGAATGGGCGCCATTCCATTCATGGGAGGTCTAAACAGAACAAAAGGCAGAGTGGGGGGATTCAGTCTCTCTACCTGACTGCCTTTGAGCTGGGATATTGGTCTCCTGCCTTTGGACCTGGGCTCAGACTGGAACTTACACCATCAGCTCTCCGGTCCTCAGGCCTGTGGACCTGAACTGGATTGCACTATCCGCTCCCCTGGAGCTTGTGCTCTTGCAAGAGCTCTCCTGCCACTTCCTGACTAGATCTTGGAACTTTTCAGCCTCCATGATCATATGAGCCAGTTCCTTACAATAAATGTCATTAGATGCAAACATACATGCATAACATACACACATTCCACTGGTCCTGTTTCTCTGGAGAACCGTACTACACCACTACAGTGATCTCAGATGAACAACTGTACGTGCAGAATCTGTATCCTCTCTCCACTCTGTCAGGGAGTGCTCTGTGGGCGGCAAAAAATTTTTAAAAAACCACTGGGAACAGAAAATAGGGAGAAAACCATGGGAGAGACTAGCTTTCAGGGACTTCCGGGCCAGCAAAGCACCACTAGAAAGGGGCCAAGGGAGCGAGCCATGAAGAAACTGAACTTGACAGGTACTTGTAATCTTATGTCAAATGTACAAATACTTAAAATGCATAGTTTGTTTGGTCCCAAGGATACAAGTGGGTTTTCTTATTTACCTTAATTTCCTACTATATTTCTATTGAATTTAAGATTTTATCTCAAAGTTAAAGTTTAGTGAAATCATAACCTTGGCTTATAGTTTATATAATTTGGCTTCAGCTGCACATGGATGAAAATTCTCCAAAAGAAGAAAAAGAAAGACCAAAAGGAAAGGCATCAACTAACAACGAAGTGCCACCCACACAGCTCTCACAAACTGAGTTATTCTGGATAAACAGTGTCTTCTCACTGAGAAAGGTGAAACCATTCAAACACATTATTTCATCAACCCTTACAACATTCTGATGCATGAAGCCAGACAGAGCATCTACTCTTGCAACTCCTAATCTCACAAGCCTGGGCCCAGGGCCTCTGTACCCTTGTTGTTAGTGTGATTATTTTGGTTAAGGGCTCAGAAAAGAATGCAAGGAAAATTCTAAAAAAAACCCAACACAAAACAATAAGGAATGTAAAAAGCTGAAAAAAGGATGTAAACTACCTCAAAGCAGCTGATGCAGAGAATAAAACTTAAGTGCAAAGAGACCCGAGAAGCAGAAAGGGAGGAGGTATAGAAGGAGGGACACTGCTTGTGAGCTTGTACCTGCCATGTTTGCCTGGCTGGTCCCCAGGGCTTGAAGTATCAGCTGCAGCTCCCTGACAGCTGTTGCTGCCTCTTCTCCACAGGACATATCAGGCTCCAGGACCACTTCCAGAAGGCCAACTCCTACCAAACGAGAGGCAGAGTCAGCCTGACTGAGCTATCCAATCTGACCAGCAGATAAATTAGGCTGAAATCTTTGGAAAACCATGCATCACTGAAGGACTCTCAAAGTAGGTCCTAGCCTCGGAATTGCTTCTCTCTTTTCCCTCACTTTTTAATCTTTAACTTTGGGTCATTTCTTCGGCTTAAGATATCAAGCTGTTGGGTCTCACGAGGCGGCTACATTTGTCTCGTGTTAGGGGTGGGTTGTTAGCAAGCCCAATAATAATCACAGTTCTCTGATCAGCTGTGCCAGTACCAATGCAGATATTCTGATCTCCACTGTCAGGCTTCTGGGCCTGTGTCCTCAATTTGTTTGCGGAAACTGGAGGGGAGAGGGAAGGCTGAGAGGAAAACTAATGGAGAATCTCTAAGCCTACCCGCCCTGTTCAAGTCAATGAGCGTCTGGGACCGCAGGTCATCGTGAAGGCTCTTGCCACTGTCTTGCTCCAGCTGGATCTGCTTGATCCTCACTGTCTTGTTGATCACCTGACTCCGAGTCTTCCCCACACAGACACTGTACGCCAAGCTGCCCTTCACAGCGATCGGGAGCCTCTGCTGGGTAATTTGGTAGCCTGCCTGCACACAAACAGGAATTACATAGTCACCAGTCCACAAATAAAAGCTGGGTCCAGTTCCCTATTCCTTTTAAGGTCACAAAACTAAAGACTTAACTAAAAATACAACATAAAAAAACAAAACAAAAAAAAAGCAAAATAAAAAGGAGAAGAAAAATTATTTTATGCCTTTCAGCCATAATTTAGCCTGGCCTCTTCTGGCTTTTCCTATCCCCCTTTACCCTCCCTGGATATCTCCTGCCCCAAATAATGGTGCAATAAACAACCCGAATCCTATCTTCCCTACTGAAGTACCATTTGGGGGAATAACAATAATCTCGTTGTCAGAGGCCTCTAAGGCAGTGGTCGGCAAACTGCGGCTCTCGAGCCACATGCGGCTCTTTGGCCCCTTGAGTGTGGCTCTTCCACAAAATACTACGTACCCTAATTAAGTTAATAACAATGTATCTACCTATATAGTTTAAGTTTAAAAAATTCGGCTCTCAAAAGAAATTTCAATCGTTGTTTTGTTGATATTTGGCTCTGTTGACTAATGAGTTTGCCGACCACTGCTCTAAGGGAATGTATTGTATCCACTTAATTCATTAGCCTAACCCTACATCTGATTACTGCTCCTGACAGACCCTCCTTACTGGGAAGTGCAGCGTAAGTTTTTTGCTATCTACTTTCAGCACGGCTGACAGCAGTTGCTAGTACGCATAAGCTTGTTTTGTTCCTGTTCTTTAAGCTAACCAATTGTGCCAGCTGCCCCCTTTGACCCAACTTTCCTTATTCTTCTAGCCAGAAAATGCTCATATGCAGTTAATGGAAAGCACTCGGTACTAAAATGCTGATGGATATCACAAGGACTCCCTCACCTCCCTCCAAGTGGAGAGGAAGAACTGCTTTCAAATACACACATGCATTGACACACGCTAAAGAGACAGCAGGTCAATAGGGAGAACTGGAGAAGAACGGAGAGTAACAGATGAAGCATCTGCTTCAGCTTCTGGGGTCCCTGATACTGTGTTCTCAGTTCGGTACACCTCTTGATCCTCACAACTATCCTAGCAAGAGGTACAGGGCACGGAAGGGATTAAGGGCCTTGCCCCAAGTCATTGAGCTAGTAAGCATCAACGTCAGGATTTGAACTTGGATGGTCTGGCTCCACAGTCTGTGCTCCTAGCCACCCAGCCAGCGTTTTCCAAACTTTAGCTGCTTCGGAATCACCTGGCAGGCTGGTCAAAACACAGACTAGCTCCAGCTGAAGAGTTTCTGACTGCAGGTTTGGGATGGTACCTGAGAATTTATATTTCTAACAAGTTCCTAGGAAATGCTGATGCTAGTGGTCTGGGGAACCACACTTTCAGAATCACTGCTTTAGGCCAACTCATTCTCTGTGCAAAAAGGAAGTCTCAATTTATAAAAGTTTAACTCTGAGTAGGGCTGCCAAATAAAATACAGGATGCTTAAATTCAAATTAGAATAATTTAAATAAACTGCTTATTCGGATAAATAATGAATTTTTTTAGTGTATGTCCCATGTAATATTTGACAACACTAACTCTGGATCATCTGAGCTGCCTGGGCCAGAAAGAATAGAAAGACACACGTAATCAAAACTTCCCATTTTAGTCCCATAGTACTAAGTCCCCCACCTTTACCAAACTGGTTATCACTCTTAAAAGATGTAAAAATGCCAGTTCGTGCTCTCCATCCTCTGAAAAAGGAGGATCTGCTAAAAGGCTGCAACCAGAGGGTCCAAGCAGCAGCTGGACAATTCAGGTTCTAGTTGTATTTTTTATTTAATTCTCCCCCCCGCTCTCACCCACTAAAAACCAGCTCACCCCAGTCTCCAGTTCAAGGAGAATGGGAAGCAATATCCTCACCCCCATTTTTTTTTTTTTTTAATCTGAAGAAGGGCCATACTTAGTATCAGAGGCTCCGATCAAATGAAACATGATTTGGGGAAACTCATTCAACACTGCAGTTTTGGTTCTGTTCAATGTTATAAAAAAAAAAAAAAACTGGCTCCAGTTCACACTGGCTTCTCTAAAAGAAAAACACTTCCTAATTTTAAGGAAAAAGCAGGTTAACATTGGCTTTACTGCTCAGCCGATTCCTGTTGTGAGTCTAGGCTTCAGGCGCATGGTTCTGCTTACTGCCGTCCACTTACTTGCTCCTTGTGAGATGACAGAAATGTCTCCAAAGGTGACGGTCCTATTATTGGGAACTTCAACTTGAAAGAGGGAAGCTCTCGCTGTGTCTACAGAGCTACAGTACGCATTTACCGCATTTACCGTTACATCAGCCCCAGAGTTAGCTTTTGTCCTAACAGGCAATTAGCGCCAAACACCACGGCTGGGCTGAGCCTGGGAACACTGGCTTCTTCTACTCCCCATTCAATTATGAGCGAGCCACCAGAAGCATGAGGGTAAGCAAGGAGTCAGCAATCAGGACAATTGCATCCAATCTAGTAAACATCGGGGGGCACCTGCCTTCATCAGGTCGGCAGAACTTCCTGCTGCGATGGACAGACCTCTGATGGGAAACATGTGAGGCACAGCCCTCCTCCCCAGCTCCAACCCCCCCAGCTCTGAGAACTTACAGAGGGCGATTACAAAGCATACTTACAGGGAGGTCTGCATAGAAGTAGTGCTTCCTGTCAAACAAGGACTTCTTGTTTATGTGGCAGTTCAGTGCCAGGCCTGTCATCACTGCCGCCTCGACGCACCTCCTGTTGAGAACCTATGGAAACACGACACACAGCTCCAGTCTGAACAAATGCTTCTCCCACACACTGACATCCTCCCTGAATATTCAATTTGGCCCTTCAACAGGCATTCTCTCTGGTTCTCTGTGTGGGCAGCTCCAGTTCATAAGCTGGCTCTGTTATTCTGGAACAGTGAAAACTTAATATATATAAAAGATAATGCATGCGGCAGTGGGTTCCACTGGGCAGGTAATGAACTGGCACCTTAGGGATCCTTTCCTCTATCCCTGGCATCAAAGTTAACAGGAGGGTCCCAGAAAAGCTCAGCAGAGTGGTTACTACATGGAATAAATTTAACCTCACTCCCTCTGCAAGCAGAGCAAGGAGCCAGTCAGAATGCATGAGAAGCACTGATTCCTGGGAAAAGGACCCAAGAAGCAGCCCACCAAACAACCTGCATGAGGTTGAAACACACTTTGACAGATGAACTCTGGAAATTACAGGGCTACAGCTATTTCCTCAAGGGCTGGGAAAGGGGCATACCTGCTTTCAGTCCAGGTCTGGCCAACTCTGAGTGTGCCCGATACCCTGACTCTCCCCGAACTGCTGGTCCCCCAGGGTCTCTTAAAGCTCAGGGCCTCTGGATCCGCCCTGCCCCACCTACAGGTGTGGATGGCCAAGAAATGGCAATTCCCTAGCCCCAAAGGACATGAACAGCTTTTAAGAACTTTGGAGGAGGGAGGGATGGAATAAGACAGACAACTAGAGAGGAGAAGGAGCACTAAGTTCTGGAGCCAGGCCCACAACCCACCTGTGCTATGTGGATATACTGCCGAGACCAGAAGCTATTTCCTCATCTCTGAAACAGAGATTTCATGTGAGCTTGTGGAGTGGCTAGAGCAGTGGTCGGCAAACTGCGGCTCGCAAGCCACATGTGGCTCTTTGGCCCCTTGAGTGTGGCTTTTCCATAAAATACCATGGCCTGGGCGAGTCAATTTTGAAGAAGTGGCGTTAGAAGAAGTTTAAGTTTAAAAAATTTGGCTCTCAAAAGAAATTTCAATCGTTGTACTGTTGATATTTGGCTCTGTTGACTAATGAGTTTGCCGACCACTGGGCTAGAGTAACAGCCAGAACATCTACTCTACAGCAGAAATTCAATTTTAGTTCGTTTTCCCCACTGTACTTTGGGGAAAATTTTGAGGACACTGTGCTTGCTGATGAAACATTTCTATTTTTATTAGAATATTTATCATGTGCTTTAGTATCTGTAGTGTACTCTTATGCATATAGGGCTTCCCAGTTCAGCATTTTCACATCCAGCATTGTATTCCAGCCTCACAGCAATCCTTGTAAAGAACGAACTTATATTATTCCAATATTTCAGAAAAAGAAAAACTAAGACCCAGAAAAACTAAGAGACTCACCCAAAATCACAGAGTTGGCAAATGGTAAAGCTAGCTCTAAAATCCACCTGTGCCCTTGCCTAGAGGGTGACAAACAATCCCTGTGTTTTGGGGACTGCCTCTCCAGGCTTGGACAATGAGTGAGGCTCCCCGACACAGGCATAACTTGTTGACCAAACACAGATTTGAAAAACAAATCTGTACAATAAAACTAAGAGACATCTCTACTTACTGCAACACACAATCCCCAAAAGATAATCCCAACAGCCAATCTCCCTCCTGGGAACACCACCACCTGCCTTTTCTCCCGGAAGCCAGGTAACAGAATGGAGTCAGCCATCTCATAGCCTCTATTTGGAGTTCTGCACTCTGGGCCAAATCATATTGCCAGCTCTCACTGATAATGGCTTTCACGAGAAGATGTGTGAGTGTGGGGAACAGGGTGCTCTAATTATTGATGTTTTCACTTGCTGTTTGGCATTTTACTGAACAGTTGTTACTGTAATACAAATATAACTGGTAGACACTGCTGCCAAGTTCAGGCCTGATGATTCTGGTCAAGGCACACAAGACTGCGAAGCTGGTGTCCCTGCCTCAGGCCCTAGCATGGGCTCGCTTGTAAACTGCCTGTCTCGCTAGTCTGTACCAGTTCTTGCCTTAGCACTGCCACTCTATTTCCAACTACTGCCTCCTCTCTCATCTCTGTCCAATCTGCCCCTTTGGGGCCAACCTGCTTCCTCCCAGGAAAGAAGAAAACTGGGTTTATTTTGCTTGCCTATTTCTAGGCATACATTGCCAATAAACACTCTGTGCCTGGCAGGCACTAGGAAGAGAGCAGAGTTGAGGGTGATCATGGACTCTTGTGCCTACGTGCAACTGAGTACACAGACACATGATAAACCATTAATTTCCAAAGAATAAGAATGCAGTAAAACACACAAACACGGCAGTGATATTGAATATACTTTAATCTGCTTTTGATGATTTAGAAGGCTTGAAGTACTTCAGGGTCAGAATTATAAGCATCAATCATCACCACACTACAGTTGCACAGAGGGACTAGTAAATAGAGAGTGCCAGTTAAAAGAATGCCAACCAAAAATAATTTATTATGATCTTAGTCAAGCTGCTTATGACAGATGGAGGTCTAGGTCAGCATGTTCTGAGGATAGATGCAGAATTGGGAAATTCAACTTGGGCTGTTTTTATTCTACAACATTTCTTAAGAGTCTAAAAAGTATTAGGCTTCAAGGATACAGAAGTAAAGAGGGCTCTGTCACTGGCCTTAATAAATCTGCAGTGGGAACAGGAACCTGCCAGCATCTCTAACATCCTTCTCAAGTTCACCATCCAAACAAGGATGATTCTGCTAAAATGCAAATCTTATAGCATTCTGTTGCCTAAAATCACTCAACAGCCCCCAATGTCTACATGATAAAGGCCAAGCTCTTACATGATCCTGCCTGCATCTTCACTTTCATCTCCAATCACACCCCTACACACCCACACATATGGTCCAGTTCCTTTATACAAACCATGCTGACCTGGTGACCCTCCCTATTCTTAATCCATTTAAGATCTACTGAGATGTCACCAAATATCTGAAACTTTCCTTATATTCTTCCCAGGTACTGCTCTGACCTTCCACACCCTTCCATTTGTGTTTGCATCACGGTCCATTGAATTTGTTTACATATATTTCCATTACACTAAGTTTCATGAGAATGGCAATTGTCTGTTCATCCTGTATCCCTGAAGCCCAATACAGAACTAAAAAATAGTGGTGCTCAATTAATAGGTGTGAAACTCAAATGAGGAGGGAGGTGATGGATATTGACGGAAGTTTTTGGAGAGGCAGCGATACCTGAATCTCCTCTAAGGTATTACCTGCCACAAAGGTCTTAACTGCCTCAAACTTGTTTCTGGAAGTGCCCTGAAGCAACAACCAATCATGTATGATGTGATTAAAGAGGTGACTTGAAAACTCAAAAGACTAACTCGTCCTGAAGAAAGCATGGTCCAGAATTGTCTTTGCAATTGAAATAAGGTGACTACAAAGGATCTCGGGATTAGCCACAACAGCCTTCATGTGGAAGGAAAGCAATGAACCTTGTAACTCACACAACACACCTTTCTCAACTGAGCCTAAGGAGACTTTGTTCTGGCTGTAGGAACACGTATTTATCATGCTCATGCACTGCACTGTGTCAGCAGGTGTGCTATGCACATCACATACCTTTTGCCATTTAATCCTCGGAGCAATCCTAGGGCAGACACTATTATGATCCTCATTTTATAGATAGTGACGGGAATTAGAGAGATTAAGTCATTTGGCCAAGGTGACACTTACAATAAGAGGCAGAGCTTGGAAGTAAGAGCCCCAGAACCCAGGCTAGTACATTCCATCTTAAATCTTCAAAGAATAAAGAGTGCTAGTGTAAGCTTTCAAGTCTACTAACACCTGGCCATAACTCAGGAGCAGCAACACAAACCAAACCCTATTGGAGAAAAGTTAAGGTAGATATTGTTTCTAACATTTTTTTCTTGCCAGTTTCTATCTCTATAGGTTTGTTTTCAGATGGTGAGCACCTAGAGGGCAAACACTATGTTCTTTTAACTTTGCAGAACACTCAACATACAGTCTCTGGCATGTGGAGGTTTGATAATGAGTGGACCTACAGGCTTTCTCCATTAGCAGGGGAATGTTTTATTGCTAGACTCTAAAATCCCTAGACACAAACACTCATGAAATGCCTTATCAAGTAAGTAAATGGCTTCAAGGATACAGAAAGAGGCCAGTTCTTTTATTTAATCAAAAGATAAGGAAGGTATGATAGGTAGAGGCAGGAGATGAGACAGTCAATAAATTTCATGACTACAGAGACAGACTGTGCAGATCATGGTCAGGAAAAGGATATGAGGGTGGATGTCCCATCACTACCCTAGTCTAGTCCTCCTCCACTCCCACTTACTCTGCTAAGCACTGTCTCCCCAGCCAGACTGAGCTCCCTGAGGGCAGTCATTTTATCTTATTATTCTTTGCCCCATTATCTACATCTGATTAACTGAGGTAATGGATAATTTAACATTCCCTTTATCAACATTCATAAGCTATGAAATGAAAGCAAAATTGTTCTATAAAATATATGTGTCAGGAAAAAGAAATCACTTAGTATGTAAAATAGGACATATTTAATGCAGAGACTTTACACTGGTGATAGAAGAGCTGAGACATCAGAGGGCACAGGGGGGCCACTTAGGAGATTCTCAACAGCAGGAAGCCAGTCCTACCTCAGGGCTGAGGACGAGGCACTCGGAGAACACTGGACACATGGTAGATTTGACTCCTACTAGCTGGAGCCCTGGTAGAGGCCCACCCACTACCAGAGATGTTGTCAGAGAAAAGGGAAGGAGTAAGACCCTGTAGCTGCTTTCCTCCCCGCTCCAGTCTTTCATCAGATCCTGCTCTTGGCCTCACCACCTCACCAGTCAGAAGCCAGGTAACCTGGGAACTAGAAACTGGAGGTGGAGGTGGAGAATGCACAGATGCAACAGGGACCAGAGCATTCTGAGCCCATAAAGATGTCAAAAAATAAAAAGATAAATACCAGTAAGCGATTGTCTTACTCTGTAAAATTCAAACTGAATGTAATCAGCTATGCAAAAGAGCATGGAAATAGAGCTGCAGAGAGACAATTTGGGCCTCCTCCCACTGAGTGTATGGTCAGACAGTGGAGAAAAAAGAAAGAACAACTTCTTAAGGTGCCAAAGAAGAAGGCCTTAAGAGGAAAACCAGCAAAATGGGCAAACTTGGAGCAGAGGCTTAAGACTTGGATTATGGAGCAGCGCCAGAGTGGCTTATGTGTGTCAACCAAGCTTACTCAATGCCAGGCAAGAATGTATGCAACGAAATGAACACTGTTGATTTTATAGGAAAGGCAAAATGGTGCTTCAATTTCATGAGGAGAAAAGGGTTGGCCATAAAAACATGAACAAAGTTAGCTCAGAAAATGCCAGTTTATGAGGATGATCTCACATATAAAGACAGTGACTCAGAAAACAGCAGTGATACAATAGAAGTTGAAGAAATCGATATGTCTGGAACTAATAGTGATGAAGAAGAGAGCAGGGATGCAACAGAGGCTTAATAAAGTGATATGCTGCATAAATCATAGTACTGGTATATAAACATTACCTGCAGTAATTACTAAATAAAAATATGTTCTGTTTTATGTTTAAAATATTGATTTCTTAATTTTGGGGTGGAAAAGTGGGGGGCATCTTATACACAGAAAAATACAATATGTCAAATTCTAATTACAAATAAATCTATTCACTAAAGCCAGTCTCTGGGACCTATAACAGGAAATAGTTTGTGATGTGCTTCAAAGGAATAAAACTACATGTCTCTCAAAATAGTCTGTAATTCACACCATTTCTCTCCTCTTCCTATTTTACCCTCTACTGGTGAGCTTATGATGCTATGACACCAGAGTTAGTCTAACTGGTATCAGTACCTCCTTTAAAAACTGACAATATGACAAGACTACTGTGCTCACTGAAAATCCAGTCAGCAATTCCTCTGGAGCATTAAAACAAAGACTATAAGTTGATGTTTTACAAAAAGCCCAAAAGGAATTATTCTGTGAAACTAATGCTACATATGACAAATCTGATGACTGAGATATAACATGATAAATGCCTTAATTTATGAAGAGGAGGTAATTAAGATTTACTAAGTGAAAATAAGGCAGTAAAATGGGCCTTTATCTTACTGTTAACCATAAATATGTCTCAAAGCATGCACTCCCTCTGATTCATATTCAAAGCAAAAGTTGCCACACAGATAAATTTTCATTATGGTAGAGAAAAGTGTTCCCCCATTTCCTCACCCCACACATCCCTTTTCACCACTGAGCTCTTTATTCATCAGCCAAAACAAATACAAATACTCTTGAGCTATGATAATTAAGCTTGCTAAAACTGGTCAGTTAATTTTTCTAAAGTGGAATTTTACCATCAAAAGTTACTAGTTTTATGGAAATATTAAATATTTACATAAATATACCCACATAAATATGTATGCTCTTTATGCCTAAACATGGGCATTGCCTAGGGAAAAGGAGAAAGAGAATGTTTTATGTTCTCTTGTTTAAATCCCTTTTTCACAATGGAGAAAAACATAAATATACATTTCATAGGAAACAATTTGTGTTCAGAAGAAGAGGAGTGTCATTCCTGTTGTCCTTGAGCTCCAATGCTCCTCTCCATTCCCAGTCCTCTTGCACCATTTCCACTACCCAGGCTAATCAGGATCAAGGGCAAGGATATTTTCTTGCTCCTAAGTATCAGAGACTCATTCTTCTCATTTGGGATCCCATTCTCCTCCTGCGTCTCCTCCTGGGGAGGGCAGCCTAGACCAGTTTGGCCTATGGCACTGGAACAATCTCTCTTGTTTTTCCAGGGACCACTGGAATACTGAGATCTAGCATTCATCTCTGGGCTTGAAGGAAAAAGGAAAAGCCCTTGACCTTGGCAGCGCTAGGCCTGCCTCTGTGCTAGGTGAAAAGAGTTCTCACATGACACTGCCTGATTTGCTTAGACTTCACTTTGGGGTTGGAGGCCAATGGCCCAACTACTATAGTGTTCATTTGAGGAGCCTCACACTCAGCCAGTTAGCCATGTTAGATAAGAAAGTTTGAGTTGCTGGCAGCCAGTAAAAAACAAGATTGGGTGTGCAGGTTAACTGGTCTCTATTCCTTTTTCTCACAACATTCCCAACAGTTACTAATTTGGCATTACTCATTGGCAATTAACCTGATCTCCAAGAAGACCTCTACTGATTGACAAATTGGGTCAAAATTGAATCAGAAAGACCTGAGTTGAAATCTCATCTCTATTACTTGTTAGCTGCATGACCTTGCACAATTTATCTAACCTCTCTTGGCCTCACTTTCTTTATCTGTTAGGTAAAAAAAAACCCAACTTATTTTTCAGGATTGTTCTGTGAATTAAATAAAATTACTCAACAGACTAGTATTTAGTAAATACTAGTTGCAGAATGGAAGTGTTATTAAATGCAAGATGCCCATCTCAATTGAATCTTACATAAGTAAGCTTTTCTAGTAGACAAGGGAATCTAATGTGGAAAGGTCCATCAGTCTGGATTTACAATCCAAAGTAAGGCACAACAGATGCTAAAATTATGCACTATGTCAACATAATATTTCCCCATTAAATAATAACTAACACCTTTTGTGATATCTCCAGTGGAATAGGGATCATATTTCTTAATGTCTCCGGAAGTTTATATTATTGCATTTTCCATTTTATAGTGAAGCAAAATTTTCCTGGATAACATTGTATGCTTGCCTGTGGCTGACAAAAGCCCCCATTCTCAAGTGAAAGAAATGACCTTCTAACAAGTTGACAGTTATAAAATAGTTAACTTGAGGCAATGTTCACCCCCATCTCACTGTTGCCCCCACATATCTATGACTTCCTTGCTTTCTAAGACAGCAGTTACTTTTGAAATTCAACTAGCGTCTGTGGAGAAGAGATGTATGAAAGCATGAAATAGACATAGGGATCAAGTTTTTAGAAAAATCAGTTCTTTTGAATACTTTTTGAATAAAACTTTGGGATGGGATCAGGATTGTTAACTTGGAACATTTGTTTTTCTCTTGTTTACAGTTTTTAAGAAAAGTATATTAATATTAAAAAAGCTAAGCCATACAAATCTAAAATTCATTTTAGATTGCCAAGTCTTTCCTAACCAATCCTAAAATTCACTAATAGGGTTCTATACTTGGAGAGATTTAAGGAAATGACAAACTATTTCATGTTACTGAAACCTCAAGAATAATCAATGAAAGAGGTAAGAAACATTGATTTCATGAGTGAAAAGCTCTAATGATCCAAATAAGAGCTTTCATCTTTATATAAAAGATCAGAAGCAATTGACTTGAACCAGAGGACCTCTAAGAAATGCTAGCTAGGTACTCACTATTGATATAGATAGCGAATTTGGTGGGACAAGGCCTGCGAATGTCAAAAGCAAATTCCTAGAGACACATGCCATTCTGTCTAAAGGACTCCTACTATGTTCATCAGTCCCAGGAATGTCCCGAGGACAGCCTTTAAAAGAGTCTATCAGGACACAGATATTTAGGAAGAAAAACCTACCTTTTTTTTCCCCCACAAACACATATAATTTATTTCAAGGAATCAGCTTACATGATTGTGGAGTCTGGCAAGTCTGAAGTCTATGTGGCAAGCTGGAAACTAGGACAGAAGCTGCTCTTGAGATTTTGAGGCAGAATTTCTTCAGAAAAACCTATCTTGAATTTTACATATAGGAATCCTATATAGTAACAGCCTATTATGCAAATTGTCCTGTCGACCAGGAGTCTGACCAGGAGTTCGACCAGAGGGCAGGGCTGGCCGGCCAAACACCCATAGCCTCTCCCTGGCTGGCAGCAGTGACAGGCAGCCGGGGAAAGGGAGGCCCTGGACAGCAGCTGGCAGCTGCTAGAGACCCTACCTGTGCACGAATTTCGTGCACTGGGCCTCTAGTACAGTGGTTCTCAACCTTTCTAATGCCGCGACCCTTTATTTAAAAATATATTTTATTGATTTTTTACAGAGAGGAAGAGAGAGGGATAGAGAGTTAGAAACATCGATGAGAGAGAAACATCGATCAGCTGCCTCTTGCACACCCACTACTGGGGATGTGCCCGCAACCAAGGTACATGCCCTTGACCGGAATCGAACCTGGGACCTTTCAGTCCACAGGCCGACGCTCTATCCACTGAGCCAAACCGGTTTCGGCTGCTGCGACCCTTTAATACAGTTCCTCATGTTGTGTTGACCCCCAACCTTAAAATTATTTTCGTTGCTACTTCATAACTGTAATTTTGCTACTGTTAATGAATCATAATCTAAATATCTGTGTTTTCCGATGGTCTTAGGCGACCCTGCTAGTGGTTTTCAACCTGTGGGTCGCAACCCACAGGTTGAGAACCGTTGCTGTAGAGCCTAAGACCATCGGAAAACAGATATTTAGATTATGATTCATTAACTGTAGCAAAATTACAGTTATGAAGTAGCAACGAAAATAATTTTAAGGTTGGGGGTCACCACAACATGAGGAACTGTATTAAAGGGTCGTGGCACTAGAAAGGTTGAGAACCACTGCTCTAGTATATCTAGTAAGAAGCTTCACAGCAAGCCACGAAATCATGGAAGTTAAAAGGAAAAATAAAAAAGCCAAGCCAAACGGTCACAGGGCAAAAGCCCCTGGTCCCTTAATTATGTTTTCTTGAAAAGTAGGTAAAATTTTAAAAACTGGTCTGGACTTTTTAAAAAAATGTCAATGTCCTGAAAGAAAAGAAGAGAGGGAAACAGAAAAGGGGGGTCGGGGAGAGAAGGGAAAGGAAAGAAAAAGGAAAAACGAGACTAAAGAGTCATGACAATAAACAGTGTATACTGTGTATGATCTTTGACTGGATCCTGGATTGGGGAGAAGAAAATAAACGTTAATGCTGAGACAACTGTGCAAATTTGAATGTGAACTGGGTCTTGGATAACAGTACTATATTCATGTTATATTTAGGAATGAAGTGCCATGAGTGTGCAACTTACTCTCAAATGACACATCCAGGGGAAAAAGATTCTTGGTGCAGGGTGGATGTTCACTGTACTAGTCTTTCAACTTTTCTATAAGTTTGATTTTTTTTTTTAATGGAAAGTATGGGGAAGGGAGAAAGGAGAAGATAATTCTCCACATGAATGGATGGTGAGATGTTACAAGCCTTAAGGTGGTAAGAGGAGACTGGAGCTATTTAAACTAATGCAGCTCACAAACCACATGTGAATCAGAAGTTTTCGTTCACTGTTGCTGAAAATCAGCTGTAGAAAAGAAAACATTGTATATACTAATCCATCTAAACTTTCCTATGCCATCATTAAGTGATGAGACATATTAAGGCCCTTGTGTAGGGGCTGAACTATGGTGCAACCCTCTTAGTAACATGTGAAAAATCCATTAGCGAATTCTGTACTGTCATATATATCCTGCATATAGACAATATATACATAAAATCAAGAACATGAAAGGAAGATTTGTTCTTTTACCTGGTAGAAAAATAATTTTCCCCAATGATATCTTTTCTATTAAAAATACTTTTATTTCCCCCTAAAGTTGTCTATTTTGTTTTCTGTTAATGCTTTCATTCTGTTGTCTTACCTTGTACATGTAATTTCTCAATATGTGCTTCTTTGAAAGACTTCTATGACTGAGAACTTCATATTATTGATACTCATGCTGTTGTGATATGTGTCATTTTAAGTTATTTCAGGTGAGTGTTACACAAGTAACACTCCCTGCCCAACCCTACTGGTCACTATGAAATGAAAATAGCTTGATTTATCTTTTAATGATGCAAAGTCAAGAATATGACTTTCATCATACTAATAAATACCATTTATGCACCATTTGAGAGTTTATGAAGTGCTTGAATATATATTTCACTTCTTTGCATAGATGGAGCAATGGAAGAGAACAAGCAAGAAGACAGATAAGAGAGCTTACTAGCGTGATTAAGGAAACAAAGGTTATGAGTGACTACAGGCATCTTGAACATTTACAACCAGCTATAAAGAAAAAATTCCCTGTTGTGTTTTGTTGGAAATGAACAATTAGCACATATTGCAGAAGGAAATGTAGTCTGGTGCTTTAAGCTAACAACTGGAACCAGACAAGTCTTACTTCTTTTTTTAACTAGGCCCTGAGCTCCCTGTGTTCTTGGGCAAATCAGTAGGCCAACAGTTTCTTCTATCAATTGGGGTTGGAGCCCCTGACCTTGCTCACTGGGGTGGCCGATGAGTTGGCAAACATCACTGAAAATTCAAGACACTATTGATAATCACATATTACTGCCTGTCTGCATCTCCTAAGAAAGCTGCAGAGCATGACAAATTGATTGATTGACTGATTGATTGATTGATTATGCTTCTTGCTTTTATACTTGTGAAAGGATATTCATGCATCAAAATCTGGAATACAATACTTTAAAGGCTCCAGGGGAAAACTAATGTCTTTTGATTCTCACTTATGCTCCTTGCCCCAACTCCAGGCCTATAATAAGGATGCAACCGGTGGTGGAAAGCTGGGAAACATGAAAGCTCAGTAGCAAGAAGTGCTGCAAGTAACAGAATGCTCTGCAGAGGGGCCCAGCCTGATTACACTAACTATGCCAATATCACCAAGCCTACGCTTGTCATTTCTGGGATGCCAATGGCAAAATGACTTCTTAACTTTGCCAAGATTTTAAAGAGCTAAGGAAAAAAACTTCTCCAAGATGCTGCAATGGAGAGAACAGCCAATTCCTCCCCCCCTACTAAATGTGAAGCTGAAAATACATATCAAAGTGACCAAGTAAGAAAGGCCTATACCAATTGCCTCAGAGGACAAGTATATACTTGTGGTGTGGAGAAAGAATCCCCCAGAATCCATTAATAAAAAAAGTGTCTCACCTCTACTCACAGACACAATAAAACTGGTATTCAAGGGCACAACTGGGCATTCTCCATCCTCCTGCCCCCATGTTTCCATGTGGCTGGATTTTGCTCTCGACTCCATATTGCTTTGTCTCCCAATGAGAAGTGGCTTTTCTGACTAGTGACTTTGAGAAAAGGAACATGTGGGCCAGTATCTTCTGGCTGAGCATTTTTATTATAGCCTCTAGTACAAATCATCAGAACAAAGTCTGCATGAGCGCCTTCTGATCAGCATGCCCACAGAGATGGTATATGCTGGTCTACTCTGGCCATATGATAAGCTTTTTCCAAGTGGAAGGCTTACAGTTTGGGGTAGCTGAGTTCAACTCAGGTAGAAAGCACTAGAAGCTATTTGCTATATATCAAGTTGCAGTTTTAAATCAAGCCATTACTGATAATAAAATTGATAGGTTCATCTCCATCTGTCTAATTTCTCAATTAGTTCCGACTCAAAAGGGGAAGGAAGTATTATTTTTATACTTCCTTTCTAGCACTCATAAACCAAATCTAGAAACCCCACAGCATCACCAATGACTTCACAAAAAAGAAGAAACCCAAGAGGGTCAGCTGCCATGGCCGGGCATGCATTTCCTGTGAGGGTACAGCTTTTACAGGTCTGCTGCAGTTTTGTATGTTCTGAAACTGTCTGTGGAAGAAAAATGAATGGTGCCCAGCTGCATGATTTGAGGCTGCATTTTTATTATAGGCTTCTAGTATAAATCACCAGAACAAAGCCTGTATGAGCTGCCTGAATGTCAGTGACAAACACAGTGTCACAGAACACTGTTAGGCAATTTTTTTAACTACTACATATTTATATCAACAAAAGATCCCTAAGCTTTCGTCCTCCTAGGTATCTTTGGCCATGTGTTTACATTTTATTTTCTACACATTCCCACCTCACTTTCTAGCATTTCAGACTTTTGGGAGCAGTAGTGTACCACATCTATTTTAAAGAGTTGCGAGTTCTAAGTATAGCACTGTCTCCTCTAACAATGGCTCGTTGTTGTGCTCAATCGCATCCAAGCACATATTCTGAGGGGAAAACAAACCTGCATGAGGGGATGTGGAAATGTGAGAAAAGCCCTTTCCAAACACAACACTGAAGGTTTCTTGCTCAAAAATGAATCTCTAGGGAGAGGAAATGCTGCCTTGAGATGTTCCCTCACCAGGAAGGAGCACAGGGCCAGGTGAGAGAGATGCTCTGCAGGCCTATGGGAGTCACTGGGAAGAAGGCAGACGAGGTCCCTCAGTTCTCCATAGGTTCTTCCACCACAGGTGCTCCTCTCAGTTCAACACTATTGTTTTTTGTTGTTCCTTGACAGGACCGAGATGGTATCATCATTTCCACACAAAGGTAAAGGGAATGATTCATGAAGGATGAAATTTGGGGGGAAATGATAACCTTTCAAGGCCATGGGTGAGAGTGTGCAACTCTGCACAAGTTAGGGGAACTTGGAAAGAGCTCAATCACGAGAGGTAAGATGAACCGTACAGATCTCAGCCTCAATCAGTGTGCAGAAGTGCAATACACAAAAAATCACCATAGAAGAACTGCAATCAGAAGAGAGGGATATCCTGGTGGCAAAGGAAAGGAAGTCATAGAGATGTAAACATGCCTCTCCTGGCCCACTCTGAATCTCTGGGTCATGACCATTCATAACCTTGGCCACAGTCCCAACTATGTTGTCACATTCTCTGTTCCTTTTTATAACATTTCAATCTTAATAAAGTCTCAGCCCAGACTTTAGGTTGACTGTCTAGAATTGACTGTCTTAAGTTTACTCTCAGGAGGGACTGGGGTTCAATTGTATTAACTCTTTGGTCCAAGAACCCCAAAGCTAAGAGATAAACATGAAAAAATGGCCCTGGCTTTGACCTAGGGCAGTGGTCAGCAAACTCATTAGTCAACAGAGCCAAATATCAACAGTACAACAATTGAATTTCTTTTGAGAGCCAAATTTTTTAAACTTAAACTTCTTCTAATGCCACTTCTTCAAAATAGACTCGCCCAGGCCGTGGTATTTTGTGGAAGAGCCACACTCAAGGGGCCAAAGAGCCGCATGTGGCTCGCGCACCACAGTTTGCCGACCACGGACCTAGGGCATCTACCAAAAGCCAATGTAAAAGCTCTTTGGAGAGACTTCCTTTCAACCCAGCCACAAGATTCCCACTAATGAATCCCTGTCAAACATGGCTTCATAATCCAAATTACAAAATAAAAAGAAGATCGCATATCATTAGCCAGAATCAGCAGACACACAAAAAAGCAGAACAGAGAGCCCAAGAACTTCAGGCAATAGAATTATTAAACACAGACTATAAAATAAGTAGATTCAAAATTGTTAAGGAAATAAAGAACTAAATACATAAAAAAGGAAGAAGATATTTTTAAAAATACAGAAAAGATTTAAAAGAGAAAAATAGAATTTCTATAAATGAAAGGTACTCTCAGTGAAATAAAAAAAAAATCAGTGGGTAAAGAGCAGAGTAGACTTAATGAAGAGAAAATTAGTGAACTGGAAGAAAGTACAGAGAAGACTTTTCAGAATGAAGCATAGAGAAAAAAAAAATCTTAAAAGAATTTTCCATTAACTAAGAAATGCCCATAGGCAGAGCTACTCTCTTAATAGTGGGTCTGGGGAAATCCAGTGCCTGGTGCTCTGAACTGGAGGCTAATTAGGTTAGATCTCCTTTTGTCCATCTCTTTTTCTGAATTAGCACTTTCCCCTCTCCCCAAGTTTAGTTCTCTCACCTAGTAGATCCTATATAATTAAAGCCTATGTGGCATCACACCCTCGCGCTACTTCGCCACAAGATGGCCACCCTCATGTAGTCACAAGATGGCCACCACAAATGGCCAACACAAGATGACCACCGCAAGATGGCTGGCAGGGGAGGGCAGTTGTGGATGATTAGGCCGGCAAGGGAGGGCAGTTGGGGGTGAACAAGCCAGCAGGGGAGGGCAATTGGGTGTGACCAGGCCGGCAGGGGAGGGCAGTTAGGGGCGACCAGGCTGGCAGGGGAGGGTAGTTGGGGGCCATCAGGCTGGCTGGGGAGGGCAGTTGGGGATGAGATCAGGCCAGCAGGGGAGGGCAGTTGGGGGTGAGATCAGCCAGCAGGGGAGGGCAGTTGGGGGTGATCAGGCCGGCAGGGGAGAGCAGTTGGGGGTGATCAGGCCGGCAGGGGAGAGCAGTTGGGGGTGATTGGGCCGGCAGGGGAGGGCAGTTGGGAGCGATCGGGCCAGCAAGGGAGCAGTTAGGCATCAATCAGGCCAGCAGAGGAGCAGTTAGGGGGCAATCAGGCTGGTAGGAAGAAGCAGTTAGGGGCAATCAGGCAGGCAGGCAGGCGAGCAATTAGGAGCCAACAGTCCTGGATTGTAAGAGGGATGTCTGACTGCCGGTTAAAGGCAAATCCTGTAGGCAGTCGGACATCCCCCAAGGGGTCCCAGATTGGGGAGGGTGCAGTCGGACATCCCCCAAGGGGTCCCAGATTGGAGAGGGTGCAGGCTGGGCTGAGGGACATCCCCGCCCTCATGCAGGAATTTCGTGCACCAGGCCTCTAGTATTGTAATAAACGGCACATACAATCAGTGTCAATACTGAATAGCCAATGCCTCTGTGTATATATAAGCATGTGAATGTACACCTATAAACAAACAGGGGTGGGCAAAAGTAGAATTACAGTTGTGAGCACATGAAACACAGAGTTCATTCTTTTATTACTATTAATTACTGTATTATTTATTTGTATTACAACTGTAAACTTAATTTTGCCCACCCCTGTATTATATATACATTTAGGTGTTAATGTTCTGAAATATATACAGACACATATACATGCAACTATGGTGAAAACATAGACTGGAGTCTGAGCATTAAACTGAGAGTGAGGAACCCAAATTCTCAATCTAACTGGGACAATAAGTAGTTGTGTGACCGTTGGCAAATTACAACAACTATCCTCTCATCTATAATTTATAAGGACTAAACTAAATTATTTCCAGGATCTCTTCCTACTGTATCAAGAAGCTAACCAGCTTTCATACCGTCCATGTACTTTATTTTGTAGGACAGGTCTCTACTAAGAGCCTTGTTCTTATTTACATTAACAAATGTGATAATCTGACTTTCTGGGCTAGAGCAGATAGAAATAATAATTGAGTAGTGAAAAATGAGCAAGGGATTCCTAGAATCAAATATACTGACAATATCTTTAAAAAGGAGGAGAGAGGTAGATGAGGAAACCTTAAAAGAATGGCCCTCATTAGCCATTTACTGTAGGATCAGATAGCTTTCCACACCTCAATCACCCTTGAAGACACCATTATATTACAACACTAAGCCACACTGATGTTGCTGATAATCTTGAGTAATTAAGAAAAGATTAGCTTATGTTCAATATGCTCTATTTAAAAAGCAGGCAAGTATAAAATGCATTTTAGAAAGATTCCTGTAAAGAGATTAAAAATATCAAAAGTGTTTTAGACTCCTGGAAAATTCTTTCAGATGGACTCCCCATGTATGCATATGTAAGTATGTGCAATTATATAGAGAAACTAGAGTCCTGGTGCACAAAATTTGTGCATGGGGGGGGGGTCCCTTCAGCCCAGCCTGCACCCTCTCCAATCCAGGACCCTGCACAATCCGGGACTACTGGCCCCCAACTGCTTACCTGCTTGCCTGCCTGATCACACCTAACTGCCCCCCCTGCTGGCCTGGTGGCCCCCAACTGTCCCCCTTGCAGGTGTAGTTGCCCCCAACTGCCCCCTTGGCCTGATCGCCCCCAACTTCCCCCCACCCACCAGCCTGGTCACCCCTTAGTGCCCCCTGCCAGCCTGGTCGCCCCTTACTGCACCCCCTGCTGGCGTGGTCACCCCCAACTGCTCCCCCCACCAACCTGGTTGCCCCTCACTGCCCCCCTCTGCTGGCCTGGTAGCCCCTCACTGCCCCCACCCCCCCTGCTAGTCTGGTCGCCCCCAACTACTCACCCTGCGGGCCTGGTAGCCCCATGCAACCTGCTGCTCAGTCATTTGGTCACCCCTCACTAACCCCCCTGTAGGCCTGGTCGCCCCACACTGCCTGCTGCTTGGTCGTTTGGTCACCCCTCACTAACCCCCCCGTTGGCCTGGTTGCCCCATGCAGCCTGTTCGGTCACCGGTTCAGTTGTTTTGGATGCAATGGTCGCTTAGCCTTTTATATATATAGATATTTATTAAGGGTGTTACATACATTGTTTTATGCTAAGTACTGTCAAGTGGCCCAGAAAAGATCCACGAATTGCTTTTTAGAACCTTATAATCAAACACAGAAATTGTGAAATTGCTATAAACATCATACATGAAGGATGGTCCATCAACTATATAAAACAAACATATAGGGTGCCCCCAAAATGTATACACACACTTTGAATTATTACAAAGGCAGTGTTTATTAAAATACAGTTCATTTTCAAAATTGAGCTATAAGCTATTAAAGTGTGTATACATTTTTTTGGGATACCCTGAAGTGTTATAATTAATATAGTTAGTTTTGGGGAGATAAGGACACATATGTAATACTTTAATCAATAAATAAAATTTAAAAAATATATAGCTAGTTTTCATGTGGGAAATTTTGTATGTAAGTCTGGCAGAGAGGTGGGGGAAGTGAAGATGGCTGTGAAAAGGGAGGCCTTCAAGAATTCACTGAAAGCTGGAAAAAGATTGTGACAGGGAAGGAGTCAGACACTTCCCACATGAGGGGAGGGGAAGCCATGCTGCCTACTGAATGTGAAAGTCCATCACTGTCATGAGTCATTGAGTTCATGGGAAACATCCAGTTAATGACATCATAAGGCAAGTCTGGATCATCAGAGAGTTTAAGAGCTGAGAGGGAACCTTCCCACATTTGTGTGTATGAGCTCACAGACTCAGCTCTTTTAAAGAGGCAAAACCCATCACCCCTGGACATTCTACAAATGAATAAAGAAGAACAACAACATAAAAGCACCTTGGAGAGTAACTGGCAAGACTAAAGTCTGAGAACACAATGTAATTATAAGTTCTACAGATTACATTAAAGCAAATCATTGAAATGGAAAAAAAATTAATAGAAAACTGTCATATTTGTCTTCTTAAATAACGAAACATCATCTAAATGTGAACAGACAGAGAGGTAAATATAGATTTTATCATAATGTATGCATTAAATACTTTTTCCTATTGCTGTTTTCTTGAATTTCTATTCTGCGTAGAAACTTTGAGTTAAAAATAACTTTTATAATAAATTTAGAATTAAGGGTCAGGAAAGCATTTCAGCCTGATGTTCTCTAGAACCAAGTCAAGTATTTCTAAATCTATTAGGTCCTTCAAAACAAAAGTTATTAACAATATCTTCTCTGTTCAGAGCTAGAATATTGCAGATTTACCTAGCTTTAAATAAATCTGTCAAAAGAAATTTTAAAAATAAATTAATCGCAAAGTACTTTACAAAAGCATTCACATTATCATTTCTTTAAGGGACAAGATCCCTGATGGTACAATCCGCAGAACACATCTCCCGCATGAAGCACGTTGTTTGTTAGTTCCCAGAGGGCAGGCATCACATCAGATTTATTCACATCGCATGTTTCCCTGTTTATTCCCCTTCTTCTTGCTAATAGTGCTATATACTCTTGTGAATAAAAGAAAGTTTTCTACAATGCGGTAAACAATGTTTCAGTTTCCATTCCACAGCTGCCAGGGCCAATTCCAAACACCTTTGATATGGAAAGCCCGGAATACTTTTTAAGACAGGCTGATCCTAAGACAAGAGAATACTCTAGTTTATGTATGTGGAAAACAGCTTTTAGAGCTCTTTTCCCAGGAAATAAGCAGCATTCATAATTAGTAGGGGGTTCTGTGTTACATGTAGATAAGAGCTACCAGACAAGCAAAACAAGGGCAGAGTCACTAGTTTCTAATTAATCGCATTGTGGCACAGCCTGACATGATCAGAAGTTACCTACTGACCACAGGTGAACCACCTATCAGTGGGCATCGGCAACAATGTTCTCTTTGCATTCTCCTGCACAGGGATTGGCACCAACAAGGGGCAAGGATTTCAAATAACAAAGCATGTGTGTGTGTGCAATGCATAAATTTCAAACAAACTGGATGCCTTACTAAAACTGCACCATTACTGGAAACATTGGCAAATTATGAAACAAATAGACTTGTAAATCCCATGACATTTTATCAAACAGATATATTTTCTCCCTATTTCACATCCATATACCAAGTATTGTAAGTAGAGAAATTAAAATGACATGACAAATAGGAAATAACTAAGTCTAAGCATATAGCCGAGGATCTTGTCTATAGCTGTATAGACAACTAATTGTTTAATAAATTAAAGAAAACTGTGTATCAGAGTAAGAGGTTTTTGTTTTGTTTTAAACTAGGGCAAAATAATGAGTGAGGCTGAATCCCTGCCATAAAAACAAAGAATGCTGTCCTTAGTTTAGCTGTAATCCTGCCTATAAGCAGGGAAATGGGCTGAATGACCTTTTCAGTCTGAAGATTTATGATGGGATTCCATATAATTCTAAAACCAAAGGTAAAATAAGAAGATAAAATGCCTGTGGTCCTAAGAAATATTCAGAAGAAGTGCCACAAATCAGAATGGGGGGTGGAGATGGGGGATAAAAATGAGTATTATATCTAGAAACACAGACATTTATATATGCACTAGGGGCCCAGTGCACGAATTTGTGCACCTTGAAAGGAAAGGTGGGCTGCGGTGGGCACAGAGGCGGGTTTAGGTCCATCCTCTGTGACCCCACACAGCCCCTCCCGCCACAGCCCCCGGTCCCCTATCTGCCAGCAGCCCCGCTCCCGCCGCCGCTGATGGTGCCGGCCCCGCTCACACCTGCTGCTGGCGTGGAGTGACTGGGACTGGCACCAGCAGCGGGTGCGAGAGGGGCCAGCACCATCAGCTGGTGCGAGAGGCAGCTGCCAGCCCCAATTGCCCCTTAGGAGCAGGGGGAGGTGGAGAAGCCCTGAGGGGTGACTGGGACCGGCAGCTGCCACTCGCACCCGCTGACGGCACCAACCAATTGGGGCTGGCGCCAGGCACCGGCAGCAGGTACGAGCAGTGGCTCCGGTGCCAGCAGTGAGTGCAAGTGGGGCCGGTGCTGGCAGCAGGTGCAAGCGCCGGGCAGAATGGCAGCGCGTGGGAACAAAGAATTTTCAGTAACCACCAGAGGCTCGCCCCGATGACCGTGACCAGAGCCCTGCCTTGGTCTGGCACCCCTGCTTACCTGCTCCACCATCCCACTGCGGCCGCTGGCCGCCATGTTCCATACTCTGCCACCTACTGCCAATGCCCGCCATGTTCTGCACGGGCCCCCTGGTGGTCAGCGTATGTCATAGCGACCAGTTGTTCCACCATTCGGTCTATTTGCATATTAGGGTTTTATACATATAAATTTACAAATAAACACACATAGCCAAGCTCAAAAGCAAAAGAGGAAATCTCTGAAGCTCACAGCAGTCGGCTGCAGGAGGGAGGACCTGCAAAAAGGTTAAGACTGTGAACTTGGAAGCCAGACCACACACACCTCAGAGACACTGTAGGTTCGGTTCCACATCACCGCAACAAAGCGAGTAATATTTTTGCTGGTGGAGGATCTTGCCTTCAATTTGTAAAAAACAACAACAACCCTGCAACATCTGTGAAGCTTAATAAAGTGAAGCACAATAAAACGAGGTATGCCTGTACTGGGTTTGTCCAGCCTCACCACTTACTTTCTAATTGGGATGACAGGAACTGTGCCTCACAGAGTTGTTATGAGGTTAAAATAAGTGAATACATAAAAGGAAAGCACCTGAACAGTGCCTGGCACATAACAAGCTCTCAGTAAATATTAGTTGATTTTGCTGCTATCATTATTGTTAATCAGGCTGAAGGGACACCAGATGATGTTAATTTAAAGCACCTTAGGAAAAGAAGTCAAGGCTGTGAGCCCATTGGGGTAGGCAGGTGGGAACCACAAACTCCCGGGACAGTCAGAATAGCTCCCACCAGCTGCAGGAGCCAACATGGAGAAGGCCGCCCACCTCAAGCATGGGTGAAAGGAGACTTGAAAAATCAGAGTCCCTGGCCCTGCACTTGGCTTGGGTGTGGGGCTTGGATGTTGGCACTATCCAATCTGTGTGACAGCCGGGGATGAAGAAATTAACATAGAACCTTTTGTTCAAGAAAGCCTAGTGGGCCCTGGCAGCGGCCACCATGTATTCATGCCACAGAGACACCTCCACAGTCCAGGGGAGAGTCTTCAAGTGGAAAAATCACACTGAGCTCTGAGCCAAATAAATAAAAACAAATCCACACCTGGACATATCCTGGGTAAAACTATCAGAGGAAAAAAAAAACAGATTATCTACAAAGGATGCAGACTTCTCATCAGCAGTAATAGATGCCTGAGGACAATGGAATCATGTCTTCGAAGTGCTGAGGGGAAATACTGTCAATTTAGAATTCTACACCATCACTCAAGAGCTAGGGAGAAACAGAAACGTTTGGGGGCACAAGAAAACGAAGCAAGGGCATCACCCAAAGACCCAGAAGCAAGAGATACTAATATAGGCAGGAAAGAGTGCCAAAAAGGAGAGGGAGATGTAAGAAATAGTGTTTGCTAGAAAAGGAAGAAATCAGATGAGAGCTTCCTCAACCCTCCACAACCTAACCTAAAAAGTTGCCTTTACCAGTGGGCAGAGGGGAACACCTTCCCTCAAGTTACAGTAGGAGAGCTGTCTGTGCTCTGGAGACACTCCCTCTCTTCCTCTTCCCCTCTCCTTCCCTCCCCTCCCCTCCTCTCCTCTTCCCCTTGTAACTTACACAAGAGATCATTTGTATAAGTTACAAGGTGAAATATTTTACAATACTTTTATATCTTACTCTGTCTCATAAGGATTTACTCATGCTTGCTACTTTACAATATTTCTATTTAAGAAAGAAATACGCTGTCCCTCAGTGCATCTCCAAGATAAGCTGAATTACACTTTAAGTCCAAAAAGTTGGGTCACTTCACCCTCAGGGGAAATGGGAAACTTCACCCTCAGGTGAAAAGGGAAACGCAAGACATGCATGAGCTTGGGTGTGAATGATCTAGAATGTGGATGAACTTATTCCTCCTAAGAACAGGGTAGGGTGAGCAGATGGGTACATCTATCACTGTTTGGACTCTGGGAAGAAAAAAGAAAAGTTTCACCTGCAGAAGGCTGAGGAACCAGTTGAGGTAATATTTGATTATTAATATTATCTTCATACTAGAGGCCCGATGCACGAAGATTTGTGCAAGAATGGGCCTTCCTTCCCCTGGCTGCCAGCACTGCCTTCACTCCGGCCGGAGCTGCCTTTTCGCTCCAGCCCAGAGCTGCCTTTCCGCCTTCCCATGCTGCCCAGTGGCTGGGGCGGTACGGAACGCCTGCGTCGCCGCCATTGTGATGACACCAGTATACCGCACTGCCCCTGGCTGTTTGGCGCCTGAGTTTGCAAATTAACCCACCATCTTTGTTGGGTTAATTTTCCTACTCACTCTTGATTGGCTGGTGGGCATCACGAAGGTACAATCAATTTGCATCTTACTCTTTTATTAGTGTGGATAAAGTTTTTTAAAACTTGGTTGAAAACACCTTTGACTCTTGAGAGTTCTAAACCTTTCACGCATTACTTTGTTTAAAAAAAAAGGAAAACGCAGAAAGAAATAATAGCCAAAAAAAGAAAACAAAAACCATCCGACCAATTTAGGATTTAAAAAGAAGAGGCCTCCCCTCATATGGCCAAAAATGTTCCAAAGTATAGTCTTATAATCCTTTTTTCTTGCTTTATCAATTTAGACCAGTGATGGCGAACCTATGACACGCGTGTCAGCACTGACACGCGTAGCCATTTCTGATGACACGCGGCCACTGAGGCGGCCGCATGCCGAGGATGCAACATTTGCTGCTCCTGAAGATGAAACATTTGCGAAATAATGTTTTTTCCTCAAAGTGACACACTACCCAAGTTATGCTCAGTTTTTTGGTGAAGTTTGACACACCAAGCTCAAAGGTTGCCCATCACTGATTTAGACCATGACTTCCAGTTATGGTAGAAAAGAATTTAGTTCTCTTATTTTTCAATATCCCAGTTATATCAGTTTTTGTTAAATCAGTAGTTGGTGCCTTTATTATTATTATTATTATTATTATTATTATTATTAGTTTATGTAAGTATGTTTCTCTGCTGAACTGTTGAGTATACTATGGCTATGTTTCCTTTCTTAAACATTTAGTTTTTCTTGGAGTTAACAGGTCTCTTTCATATGCTTCACTTTTTATTACCTATTGCTATTCTTCTAAAAGACTCTAGTTTATATGTAAAATCTCTTTTCCACACAAACATTAGCTATCTTCTGTTCCCAGTCCACCTCTCTTTTTTCTTAAAACCTCTCTGTTCTGGAGTCCTCCATCCTCCCCTTCCATTGGGCCCTCTGTGCCTGCTGCAGAGCTGCCAGTCTGGAACCTCTCCATTACTCCAGCAGTTCCCCATGATAATGGAAATTTTTGGAGAATCTGCCTGTCTGAAAATACCATTATTTTACTGTCACACTTGATTTATAGTGCTGGGTACCTAGGTTAGAATGACTTATTTTTTTCCCCTAAGGTTTTTTTTAAGGCACTGTTCCCTTCTCTTCGAACTTTCAGTGTTGCTTTTAAAAAGTCCGATGCCTTTCTGATTCCTCATCCTTTGCACGTGACCTTTTGTAGGGAGCGGCGATAGGGTCAAGCCTTGGATTGACCTGTGGCAGAGCCACATACAAGTCCCAGCTTGAAGGGCAAAGCCCTCCTAGCACAATTAAGCTTGACCTTATAGTCCACCCTTGTTCCCAGGTAGCTAATGGGCTATGGGAGATGCAACAAGTGCTGCCAAAACAAGGCTTGAATAACTAAATAGATTTGAAACTCGCAAGAACATTGTAAACAGGTTGACCACTCCCCTTGTTTTGCTTTGTGTGATCTGACTATAAAATAAAGCTTCAGCTTACAGGCTGTGTCACTGTTTCCTCATCCAGGCACAGTGATCCTACCTAGATTAAATGTATCTGTCTTCTTTAATCCTTCACTGCCCCTCCTCAGGTTCACCCCTGGCCATACTGGACACAGTTGAACCTTTCATTTCTTCTCGTAAGTTTTAGTATCTAATCTTTACCCCTGGCATTCCTGCACTCTGGGATGATGTACCTGGCCTGAGAGACTATTTTTACTCCTTGCTCTGGGTTGTTGGCAGGCCCTTTCCGTTTGGAGACATGTCCATCAGTTCTGGGAAATTAATCCGTGTTATTTGTTTGATAGTTTCCTCTTGTCTATTTTCTCTCTTCTGGAACTCTTATTAATCAAATGTTGGACAAAATGAGATTGATCCTCTCATTTTCTCCCCCCCCTCCCACCATTGTCTAATTCCTTGTATGTGTGTTATACTTTTTTACTGAGAAACCTCTGCCCCTGACCTCCAATTCTTCCCTAGGGACATGTCCTTTCTGAACAAGTTTCTGCAGATTCCTGCTTGGGAGAGAAGAGATAGCAGTTCCAGGTCACTTGAGGTCCTCAAACAGGGTAGGTAAAAGGACTGAGTAGCCCCCAGAGTTCAGTAAGTGTCTGACCCCAGTGCCTTTTGCCTACCTGGGGTCTTCAGGAGGAGTGTGTCGCCAGCTGACTTTCTCCCTAAACTATACATTTCTGTGGAAGTGTATAGCTGCAGAGGGTCAGGGAGAGGACCTTAGGTCTAACTGCTCTGTTTGCAGACTGAACTGACCCCTTTGTTTTTACCTCCCTCTGCACTTTCCATCCTGACCCTTTCTGAAGCTGCATAGGACACACCATCTCATTTCTCACTAGTGTCTCTTTCTGCAGGCTTTCTGTCCCTTTCTTCTGGAAGAGTGAAGCCTGCTCTGCTAGTCAGATCCTTCTCCATCTACCATCTCTCACGCACTTTGGTCTTCTCTACTATTCTCTTGGACGTTTGTAACCTTTAAATTATTTTACCATTATTTCAGTAGAATTTCTTTGGGGTGGACAGAGAGGCAGATTAAATGTATATGTTCAATATGCCATATTAATCAAATGCCTTTTTAACTGCCCTTTCTTCATTGGCTCATCAGCATTTTAAGAAAATTATTTTACTGCAGTAAGAACATGTAACATAAAATCTTCCCTCTTAAAACACATTTTTAAGTATATAATACAGTAGTGCAGACTATAACTCACTTAAACATTTAAATATTCTCAAGCCTCTTCCATATTAAGGAAATCAGGACTAATAAAAAATTTCCCTTGATGCCATGTCTTCTTGTACCTACTGCATTCTCTTTTCCTTCATAGCCAAACTTCTTTAAAGAGTTGTCTCACCTCTTCTTTCATTCTCTCACCTCTTCTTCAGCACTCGCCAATTTTCCAATCTATTGCCACTACCTTCTGAACTCATGCATTTGTAGCTGAAAAACTGCATGTTTTCAGACAAAAACAATCTCTCCATAGACAAATACTCTAAGCTGGAGGGAGGAGCAGACAGACACCCTATAACTGTCCTTTATGAAAAAGCAGCCTTTTCTAAATTAACTGTCTTCCCCCAGAGTGACCCAATATCAAATGAAGATGACCTTAGATACTGTTTGCAGGGAAAAAAAGCACAAGTAAGGGAATGTTCTGAGATAAACTGTCCCAATACAACCAAATCCCTGGAAGAGCAGGCACATTGGAGGCACTGCTCACAACCTGCCACTATGGGCAGTGACCCTAAGAAAAGTAAACCTCTGTCCTGACACGCCTTCCAGCGCTCAGTTCAACCAGCTTTCATTTGGATTTAAATGTATGGAATTCACCTACGATAATCCTCCCACCCCTCTTCACCACCATATATACATATTCTCTAAGGATGAAAGGAAACGCCACCTCCAAAACTATATGTTCTAGACAGACTTTGAGCCATTTATTAGCACCAATAGTCACACTGTTCCTTCCATCCTAGAGTTGGTTGAAATTCAGCCAATTCTATGAAAGTATATGCTAAAATTTTGCTGATGAGTACGCTAGACCCAGTCATTCCTTGGGCTTAAGTGAAATAAGTAGATAAATGAGTATTTAATGTATATTGTGGTTGAATTTTTTTCCCATTTTGACCACTTCTTAATTTTCAACAACCACAATCATTACTGACCTCATACTATAATATCATGTGATATATATGCTGTTGTTTCCTTTAACTGGAGTTGCCAAAAGCCAATTCCAGCATGTCAGCAGGGCTGAATCATCTGGAAATGGCTGAGGGCATTTCCCCAAACCTGAAAAGGAGGCATAAATGATTGCTTGCTGCCAGACAGCTGAGGGCATTTCAATCTACATGTTATTGCCTCCTGCTGGCCAAACACCTGAACAGCCTTAGGTAGTTCCCCAAATCTGACAATGGATTCTGTGTACTAAACCCTGACCTTTGATATATCTACCTTGCTTTAGGACAATTTGTGTTAATAAAAAGCAAGGGGTCCAGAGAGACAGAAGAACTTGGTTCCTTTAGCTAAGTCTTCTCTGGCCCCCCACAGCCTTCCAAAATTATGTTTCGTCTCTGGACTCTTGATTAATTTACACACAGCACCTTCTCCAGATTCCTAAAACCCTTCTAGATGCTGGATCAAGACCCCTGGCATGAAGTCCTCTTCCTTCATTTATCTGCCTAACTCTTACCTGGCCTCTCAGATACCACCTCTTCCAATACCCTTTCTTAACCAACTATACCCTACTCCAATTTCTCATAATAGTCCTTCTCTTACTGATTACCTGTCCCATGCTCTGCCTATTACCCTCCCAGGAGTAATCACACAGTACTCTACTTGTTTATAAAACACACTTCCCCAAATAGTCTTTGAACTCAAAAGCAAGGATCATTGCTCATCTTTATTTTCCAGTTTATAGCAGTGTCTGGTATTTAGTAGACATTCTAAAATGCATGTGAAATGAGTGAATAAATGGATGAATAAACATGCTATTTAGACTTAAAAAAATTTATAGAGATGGGTCTTTAGAAAATATTTAGTCCATCCTATTTCATCCAAAGTTCCCTAAGCAAATATTTCCTAAGAGCTGTGCCAAGATATTAAAACAAAGAAATCATGATCTATGTTCAATAAAACATAAACACTTTCTAATGTAAAGAGGATTAAATAAAAATCTTACCGGCAAAGTTCCAGGCAGAGATGCATCAAAAAAAGATACTAAAGAATTTGGAGGTGCTGCAAAGTGGACTTGAGATCCAGAGAAGAGTTTCGAGTTGGAGGAAATCTGGGCATGAATTTCCAAACCCACCACGGCTGCCCACTGGTGTTCACTAAAGAGAAAGATACAATGGTTAAGCAATAGTTAGATCTGTCACCATACATAAATTTCTATGAGCCTAAGCCACAAATGTTAATTTCCTATTTGTTTTTAACTTATTAACATTTTATTTCCTTACATTTAAAAATGTGTCATCTTGTATTAGTGATTAAATCAAAAGCAATTCATGATAAACACCTACAAGACCAGCAAAATAAAATTCATTTACAACGTGGCAGAGAGTTCACTGTACAAACAGTAGGCCACAGAGAAAGGAACAATTTGACATCTTAATTTAGAAATGGGTATCAGGTAGTGTCTGCTTGGCTGACTTCAGTGAAAAGCAGCCTTTTCTAAATTCACTGTCCTTTATGAATTAATCACTCAGCAAATGAAGAAAGCTGACCTTGTACACATTTTTAGAGTTAACGTCAGGATTCTACTAGAGAAATAATGGTAAATAAATAGCTGCACATCTCATTATTTAAAAAGAGAAATTCTGTTTATGTTTTCAATTCCTTTTTATAACAATGGCTCACAAGTAAAATTATCAGTGACATGGATGTAATCGATCACAACTAAATAATACTCCTGGAAATTTTGTGCACAGGAAAACAATAAACCATCAGATTTGGCTTTTTTTTTTTTTTTTTTTTTTGTCCCCAAATCACTTTCAGTTACTCAGATGTAGGTTCAAGTTCTTTTGCTTAGTTGCTTATGTTTGATGGCTATAAAATCTGAGAAGCTGTTAAAAGCTATAATTTCTCTTATCTGACCACCCCTCTGTTGGATCTTTGAATGTCCCATATACAGGTCTCTCCAGGTTCTTATAAGTGTCCCTCTGAAACCCGATTTGCAGATAGTCTATTCACCATACTCTTCTCATACTTTGTCTGTTCCTATCCTGCTTTTTTCCCAAGCAATTTTCTATATTATCTAGATTTTTGTTTACATGTTTTAGATTTTGTTTCAATCATTCCAACATATGAAGTTCTATATCTACAATATCGTGAGATTAATTCCTTCTTTTTACAGTTTGGAAGCATCGCCTATAATTGAGAGGAATTAAATGAAGACTTCGTTAGAAATTCTGCATTTCCCTAAAACATTATTCAAAGTACTTTTTCAGTTTCGTTATGTGAGAGAGAGAAAAAATACTTTCCATTCGCAGTGAGGTGATCTAACTTATGAAAAGTACAGAAATCAATCTTCTAGACACTTTCCCCCTCTGTTCCTCTAACTGAGAAGCACAAGTAATGCCAACCTAACTATCTCATAGGGTTAACCGAATATTAGACATGTGCCTTATATTTACGTATTTAAAAAGAAACTGTTTTAAGTCTTATGTAGTAAAGAATTAACAGCTGTTCAGGGGATAGCTAGCAAAATAAGCAAAGCTCTCTACACAACCAGAGCGAAGCTTTCTCGTATTGGCTGCATCCTCTTGTGTCTAGACAAACATGTTCACCATGAAAGGCCTCCGCAGAAGGTGGTGCTTCCTGACTAGGGACATGAAGCCACCACTATCCAGCGCTTATAGGTAAAGGCTCCCTTTCCACCTTGAGAACTCCGCTGGCCCATAGTAATGCTAAATGTCAGCTAAGTAAGATCCCGCTTCTAGCGTCACAGACCCCACTGCTGGGACGATTAGTAAGGTGACTGAATCCACTCTTCTGTCTGTGTAGCTTTCGACTTGAAAACACCTGCGACTTTACACTTGCGAATTCCCCCCCAATACACCGTATATCTATTTGAGGAGAGCGGTTTCTGTGCGGAGGCGGGGCTCACAGAGGACAAATTTTGTGCTTTCAAGGCTGCAAGTTACAGCCCAACGCCCACCCACTCAACGGAATGTCCAAACTGACTGCTGAGCTGAGTGGCCACCATCTTCCCAGTCCCGCAGTTGCACCTCACACAGGACTGGGCAGTATGGGATGAAATCGTATACCCTTTCCTCGGCTTCTGGGCCGTGACGAGGGGCTGCTGAGCCACTGAGCTCTGTCCCCTTTTCCCGCTGGACCTGGACCCAGTCGGAGCCCCTCTCCCGTGGCGAGGACCGCGGTCAATGTTGGCTAAAATCCAACGCCTTGCAGGACGGCACCAGCGCAGCACGGGCGCCGCCATTGCCCCTCAGCCGTCCGTCGGTTGACGCAGCCGCCCTCTGCCGCGAGGGTCTCTGGGAAGTGTAGTTCTGGGAAACGTGTAAAACTCTACAGGCTCCAACGGGAAGACTTCTATTCCCGGCGAGCACTGCGAATCGAAGGCTGCCGGCACCCTGGCGGGGAGGGGAGGGAAAGAGAAATCAAGGAGAGCGAGTGAGGGTTTCCGGGTCAGAAGGGGCGACTCCTCCTAGCGGGGAGTTGGAGAGGTTTGTGACTGGAAGCCTGTGTTAAGAGTTTGAGTGAGAGCAGGTGGTGAGGAGGATCCAAGGCTGAGAAAAGTGGCTGGGATTTTATACCACAGTTAACGTTTCGAATTGAAGTCAATGACCTTGACCTATCTCGAAGACTTCCTGAACCCCCAAACCCGCTCTATTATTTTCTCTGTCTACTGTCCCACTTCACACACCAATTTGTGCATTAATGCAACAAATACTTATTTGCGAGTCTACTCAATACCAGGCACACTCCTTAGGCACTAGGGATGCAGCAGTGAACAAGACAGTATGCTCATGGAGCTTACATACTTGGGAGGGAAGACATACAGAAAAGTTAACAAAAAGTGGATACTTTCATGCAGGTGAAAAGTGTTAATATTTAAGCAGAGTTGCTTGGAGACAAACAGACCTAGGTTGAGCCTTCTAGAGCATTTTAACTTACAGGCATAACTCGTTTTATTGCACTTTGCTCCACTGCACTTCACAGGTGTTGCATTTTTTTTTTTTTTTTTTTATAAAATGGAACTCAAGACCCTCCAAGAGCAAAAAGATGATGGCTCACTGAAATACTGTACTTTATTATGGTGGTCTGGAACCCAAACCCAAAATATTTCTGAGGTGTGCCTATACTTGCTTTATTATGGTAGTCTGGAACTAAACCTGCAATGTCTCCGGGGTATGCCTGTATTCCCCTTTATGTTCTTGGCCAGTATTCAAAACAGTCTTCTTATATGAGAGGAAGCCTTGATAGCAGATGCCATCATTCCAGCAGACTTCCTTTATTTTTCCTGCTTGGAAACTCATACCCCTTGTTGAAACTATCATTGATTTCCTGCATTTGTACACACAACTTAGATTAGTCATTCGGCCATTCTCTATTATGTCTCCCTATTTTAATTCTCCACATAGTACTTATGAAGATCTGATGTTTATGGAGAATTTGTCTTATTCAACACAGTATTACCAGAGTACAAAATAGGCCCCTCACAAATATTTGTTGAATGAAGGAGGGCAGTGTGGATAATGCATTTGACAAAGGATGGCATGGATGTCCTCTTTTTAGGAGGGAGGTGATGAAATAGTGTTGTGGTGGAGGCAAAGAGAAATTGACCTATGTGAGACAGCTTTAGAAAGTATGAGTGAAGGATTTGGTGATGGGTTGGATATGATGGTGGAAGGCTAACTCCTAGATTTCTGGCTTGTACAACTGGATGAGTGATAGAGCTAGTCACTGACATAAGGGAACTAGAAGAGAAGAGGGTTTGCAGAAAAATATGAGTTTGGTTGCCTTAGAGACTTACAGGAGGAGAAGTGAAGTAGGCATCTTTGATGCCTAACTGAATATGGAAAAGGGGAAAAGCCACATAGTCTGCATACTTCACTTCACACTGATAGATTTTCAGCTATTGATCAATAAGTAATCTATTAATTAGACAGCTATTACCTACAACTATTCCCATTAATACTCCGATACAAATATGATATGCAATTTAATTCATTTATGTAGCCAATTTCAGTTACTCTCCTTAAAATTGTCATTATTTACTTTTTCTATCCATTTTATTATTTACTTTTAATCTATTATTGATCCAAATTGCTACACCAGAAGTATTTTCACATGATCAAAAAAGAAAACGAGAGAAATGACAGAGACTGCAGAGTACAGTTAGAGATTTGTTCCGAAGTTTATCTCTAATTATTGTTCTTCTATCGTGTTCAGATCACTCTTTATACACTTCAATAGTTTCTCTCCTCTGAGTTTCTATATTTCCCACCTTTACTCTAGGATAGCTTGATTTCTCTTTCTCATGTAGCACCTCAGGTCTTTCTGGCCCTGACTTGGGGTCAGGAGAGTTCCACCTCTGATAGGCCTGCAGAGGAGAGGGAACCCTGTATCTCAGAAGTGAGCACGGGCATCCTTCAGCCAAAAGGAAAGGGAGCACCTTGCTACCTTACCATTACTGATCAGCATGCTTAGGAGGCAATTCACTCCCTAACAAGAAGAGCTGGGGATGTTTTTGAAAAACCCTGTAAGAGATAGCAGCACACCTGATGAAAGTCCTAATTTTATGGGCAAAATGCGCTATAATGGAAAAACATCTTATGCAGTGATAGCATATCACTTCAAAGACTACCACCCCACCACTAGAGGGAGAGAAAATTCTATGCATGAAAGTGGATTTGATTCCTTTTACAAATGGAAACCTTCCCGTTCATTGCATATTGCACAGCCTTTTCAAAATCCCAGGAGAGCTAATGGCTCTATTCTCCCCTCTAGATTACCTGTCATTTCCCGAAATGCCCACTGGTCTCCTCGTGCTTGATCTAGTGTCTAGGAGTGCACTGTTTTCTAAGCATCCCTCCTCCCTTGCTCCTTAGCTCATCAGGTGCTGCCACTGAACCTCCTACCATGGGATCATTTCTTGCCTTCCTCCTGCATGCCAAATCAGATACCTGTCAGAACTCTTACTGACAGACAGCTTTCTACCTGAGAGAGCTATTTTGGTTCCACCAAAAAGGTAGCTGTCATCTGGAAGACACAGAGATTTTCATTTTCAAGAAGCTCGAAGAGGTAGCAGGACAGGGTTTCGAGCAAAAAACATTTTCTTAGGGAGAGTTTCTCAGCTTTTATTTTATTCATGTAATCGACATCGTACAAATAAATTTAGAACAAGTTTTTTTTTTAAAAAAGAGATGTAAACCAGAGCTGAATTTCAAGTTGTTACTTATAAAATATACCTAAAGTAGTAAGAAAGTATATCTAAAACACTATGCTTGGTTTTATTTAGTATTCTTCAGAGAGCCTTTGAATATTAGAGTTGGAACGCATTGGCTTGCCTCTCTGTGTTTGACTTAAAATCCCCAGGTATCTAAAGGAACACATTGATTTCTGAACACAAATCATTTGCCCCCAAATCTACGTTGTGTTTAATTGTCGTCACTTTCTTTCTCATCCTTTCACTGGTTTGGGAATGGGGGTATGGTGAGAAAACATGGGATTCTAGGGCTTATAACATCCTCAGTAACCTGAGTACAATGTGAAGGAATGATATAAGTGGTTCTAAGTCCACCCCCCCTTTTTTTTAATGAAGTAAACAATTTTAATACAAACATTAAAATTTCAAGTAAAATTAAAAGATCATTCCTATTATTTATTTTAATAATATGACATGGCAGTGTGTCTAAAAATCTATTTATATACAACTTTGAATCTCAAAATTAACCTATTCTTTAATAAACTATTTTTGTCCTGTGACAACAAAGGCTTTAAAGATGGTTAGCAGACTAATAAACAGAATGCCCCTTGCAGTCTAACAGAGCTGTATGTGAACGCTTGTCATAGTACTTCTTTTTTTAAAAAAATATTTTTATTGACTTCAGAGAGAAAGGGAGAGGGAAGGATAGACAGAAACATCAATGATGAGAGGGAGTCATTGATCGACTGCCTCCTGCACGCCCCCTACTGGAGATCGAGCACAACCCGGGCATGTGCCCTTGACCGGAATCAAACCCGGGACCCATCAGTCCACAGGCCGACACTCTATCCATTGAGCCAAACCAGCTAGGGCCATCGTAGTATTTCTTAACACAATTGTAAGTTTGGTCCTTCTGTGGGACTGGTAGTTTCTTTCTGTTTTATAGCTGTAGCACCCAGCCTGCTGTCTTGACATTTTATGACATGTAGGGAGGGAGGGAGGGTAGCTGGGTCAGTATAAATTCTCTTTAAAAAAGGAGGGGAAAAACCTCACCTAAGGTGATGTACATACGAGAAAAAGTGACAGCAAAAATTTTCACATAGGAAGAAGTGGTACTAGAGGAAGTCCTATTTTTGAAAAAGTCCTGTTTTCTGAAAACATAAAGTTCCTTCTTAGAAAAGCCACATTTTAAGACCAAGTTAAGTGCCATTATGGGAAGAAGAAAGACAGGGAATAGGTGCATGCCGGGCAGCCGAGAGAACAGGATTCATTTCCTTTTATTTAACCATTAAGTCTTGATTCTGATAAAATACTGATGTGGAGGGAACAATTCCTTTCTCTAGAAGATTGCTTTGAGGCAAAGAAATCTATAACTTTTTCTTCCTTCCCAGGGCAAGGAATAGGACAGCCCTGTCCAAAGTCTTTGTAGAGATGAAGTGCCATCTGGGGGAGATAGGCCAGTGCATTGCTGCCATTCGGTTTGCCCAGCCCATAAACTGTAATCTCTCCACGTCTTAGCTTCTTCGGTCTGGTCTCAAGGAATGGTTTGCTGTTTTCCCGGATCCTTTCTTTTCTAGAAATATGCATAGTCCTGGAAGCAAACCAGAATTATGAGTAAGAAATAAGTTCTACTTCTACACATCCCTGTGACTCACCACTTATTTGAAAGAAGGTACTCCTCAGTCAAAAGAAGTGAGTCCCAGAACATGTTAAGCTTTGTGTCTCTGTAAGCTATGTTTAGCATGTGGTCAGATCCTTGCTATGCACTAAGAAGCTCTAACATTTGTGTTAGGGAATTGGGGATTTGGCTTTGAAAGTTAAGGAGCTTTTCTCTCTCACACACACACACACACACACACTTCTAAGCAGGATCTTATTTCAGAATAGTACACAAATAATGATCGAGAGCTTTTAGATGCTGTTTTTGTATGTCAGATGGTTCTGTTGGTTTTAAGTTTAAAGATTTTGAGGAGAATAAAGTCTGATATTAAAGAACTAGGCCACCAAGAACCATGGGCTTTGATGACACCTTTCCCACTCTGAATGAAAAATGAACTCCTACTTGATAAGTGAGGGGACAGTATACCAGAATCTACCAGGTGGTCCAGAGAGAACAGAAAGGTGTATCTTACACATCGTGCCAGGTAATCCGTGTCCTTACCTGTGAATTTCTGAACTGGGATCTGCCCTTGAACCAAGAATGGATGGGCTGCACAAAGCAATAAAGGCTGAAATCTCATGGGTGGCAGAGCCTTCAGGGCTCACTACCATTTAACGTATGGCTATTGAGAGGAAATTTTTCCATAAAGAGGTGCCAGGTTGCATTAAAAATCAAGCAACTCAATTCAAACACATTAGCAATTAAACGTTACAACTCCTAAGATAAATGCAAAGAGAGAGACAGAAAAAAGTTCCCAGTGACTCATGAATACTCATGTTAGAGGGAAAGACCAGCACAGACATTATTCATGTCTCCTTGGAGTCTGACTCTAGATTCTAATTCAATAAGATTTGAAACTTGACCCAACAGTGATTTCAAGTTGATGTTGATTTTACACTTAGACCAGCTTTGCTACTAAAAGGCATTTTCACTTCTCTCATGTAATAAAAATGAAAAGAAATGATGTTAAGAGTGGGACTGAATACCGTGTTTTTCAAGACAAAAGCAAAATTACATAAAATGCCACCCTAGCAAATCAGAGCCCATCTAGCCTAATATCCTATCTGTGTTCATTCTGTAAAGCTGTTACCATTTTTTGCCACAGTACATTGGTATCAGTGGGAAACATTTTGCAGTGATTCAGAACCCATGACTCTTAAAATTTTGTATAGATTCATTAAGTAAATGCAATATGTTTTGTTTGCCACACCAAAATTCACATCATCTGATGAAATGTTCTCACAATTTATGAGGGTCAGTTTGACATTTCACAATCTCTCAGTTTAGTGTCCTTAGTAGATGTCAACATGAAGAATCTTGAGTTTAGGAAAGAAAATATTTGTCTTGCTTAGTTTTCTAGACCAGCAACCAATTTAGATGCCTGGGGCCTTTCTCTTGGGATCTATGACAAGAGGACATTAGCTGCTGTGTAACAACCTCCCTTATAGAAATTCTGTTTACTGTAGCTCACTTCCCCAAGGAAGACCAAAAATATTTTGCCATCGGTCTACATTGTTTATTATCTCCTTCTGGAAATGTCAACTAGACTTATCCTTATGCCCTTGTGTTCTCTTTACCCAACAGAGATCTAAGGTGTTACTTACTTCAAAGTGATAATATCCCTTTGCATTGGTTCTGTGGGGCAATGGATCATATGAACTGTGCTCTCACTGTGTAAGTGAATAGTTGTTGTCCATGGAGTTGAAAAATATAACTGAGTAGGTGTGTGTTTTGTTGGATTTCTATGACTCAAATATTGTGTTTACTCTTTCTTTTTTCAAAAAACGCTATTACTTATTTTCAGTTGTCAAGAAACAGCAGGCTTGGAAGTGGTCATTTTTACTCTCTCTGGAATGGAATGTGGCGGGACAGGCCAAATCATGGGAAATTAATTCATTTCTGTTATAAGGCTCACGTGCCTGAGGTCCTGCTCTGCCTCCAGTTCTGTCTGTAGCTAAAGTCTGCTCCTTTTCAAGGGGATGCTTAGGAGACAGCCACCCAAAGATTATTTTCCATAGCAAAAGCCAGGTAAGACATAGAATGTAATCTTTGTTAATTAAGATAGAGGCAGAAAGGATCACTTCACTTCCTATATTTTTAAACCACATACTCTTGAAAGAGCAGTTAACATTTACTTTCTGAGGCCTCACATTGCCCGATAGTACTTCTACATTATACTACCTGTGCCTTTTGATATAAGATGAAAACTATAATATTCCCCAGGTATGTGGTCTCACATAAGTCTTATCTACATCAAGATCTCTTTTCTGTTATCCCCTGGTATAAAATCAACTAATAAGTTCAATTGAACAAATATATATAGGCCTGACATTTTCATAATTTTATTTTTTTTCATAGATTTATAGTTGAACATGCTTTTCTTTCAAGGTAAACATCTGCCCCCAAATTCCCTTGCTTTTCTTTTTTATATGCTTTTAAATGGAGGGCTTTTGTTTCAAAGATTCATTTTGGTGTCAGATAACTTCTTACATTACACCTAGAGAAACCACAAAAATCCAAAGACCAAATGTGTATTTTTATTTTATTTACTTTTATTTTTTAAAGCTTTTAAAAAATTGATTTCAGAGAGGAAGAGGGAGAGAGAGATAGAAACATCAATGGTGAGAGAGAATCTGTGATCGGCTGCCTCCTGCATGCCCCACACTGGGGATTGAGCCCGCAACCTGAGCAACCCTGACTGGGAATTGAATCGTGACCTCCTGGTTCATAGGTTGACACTCAACCACTGAGCCATGCTAGCCAGGCTCAAGTGTGTATTTTAAAGGTAAACAACATTTTTTGCTGATTTCAGAATATTAGTGATTTTATTTTCCCTACGACGGAACAGGGCGACCATAATAAAAAAATCTTCAATTAACATTGACTTACATTCAAAATAAAGCACAGATGTAGAAGAATTGGTTTAAAGAGTTATTGAGCAACATAAAACTTACAGTAAGCCAAGATATAACTAACTCCTGAGTTATCTGGGGTCTATAATTAATTTTAAAAAATCAAAACACTTAAAAAATAGCCTTCTCTATTGAATTCTAGTGTGATGCTGCTTTTTGTAGAATCATTTCTATAAAATGTGAGTTTAGTTATAGATTGCAAGTGACTCAAAGATGTTACAATATAAAAGAAAATGATACTCTAGAGTCTTTGTTCAGGGCTGTTTGGGGCTCTTTTAGAATGCTCAGTTTACTCAGAGGACTGCTTTTAATCGTCCGAAGCAAAAGGAATTTCATAAATTAAAATGGTTGGCCAGATGGAATTTCCTGATTAATTTTTTAGTGTTTGGTGTTAAACATAATAATAAAAAGAAGAGTTCTGAGAGTAAACCCAATTAACATTTCATAAAATTCATTGCTCTAGATATGGCTTACCCTTTATTTTTATGGTTTCCGCCCACCATCTTCCCGGAGAACCTGACTAGCTTGAGAAACCGAGCATTGCCAACTCCCCTCCCTCCTGCCCAGTTGTTCCTTCCCTTTCTCCTTTGCTCAGCTTCCTTCTGTTCGTTCTCCATCCATTCACCAGTCCTTACTAGGCTTCAGACACCATTCCAGGGCTTACTTTATCCTGTTCTTTATGGGTACTCGTGGAAAGAATAAGTCACTGCCGCTAGAATGGACAGGAGACTCTTAAGTCCATTTGTGATCATAGACTAGCTAATCATTTTATGAAAACTAGTTATTGTGATGTTGAAGCAAAGGTGGATGTTCTTACTATATTTTTCTTTTCTTTTTAAAAAACATTTTCAGCTTCATCGATGTGTAATTAACGAGTAGATTGTAAGATATTTAAAGTGTACAACATGACGATTTGATATATGTATGCATTGTAAAAAATCACACCATCACTTTAATTAACACACCCATTACCTCTTTTGGGGAGGGCAGGGAAGAACATTTAAGTTCTATTCTCGTAGCCAATTTCAATAATACAATAGGGTGTTATCACCTATGTTTCTACATTAGATGCTCAGATTTATTTATTTTATAACTGAAAGTTTGTACACTTTTACCAACCTCTCCCTCCTTCCCCCACTCCCTAGCCCCTGGCAATCACTTTTTTACTCTCTGTTTTTATGAGTTTTGCTTTTTTAAAAAAAATAATTTAGATTCCACATTTAACCTTTTGCACTCGGATGTCGAGATTAAAATTACTCTTTGAATGTATCAATAATTTGAAATATAAAAAAATCCAAATAAATAAGTTTGTATGAAAAGAAACTCGTTTTTTATTCTACTGCCGCGCTTTGTAAAATCTGGGGTATTTAAAAAATTAAATCCCGAGTAGAATAAAGGAATCAAGAAAAAAGCAAGCGAGTGCAAAGGGTTAAGTGGTACCATGCAGTGCTTGTCTTTCTCTGAGTGGCTTATTTTACTTAGCATAATGCCCTCAAGATTCATCTGTATTGTCATAGATCACAGAATTTTCTTGTTTTAAAGGCTGAATAATATTCCATTTATATATATATATACACTACATTTTCTTTATCCATTAATCCATCAGTGGGCACTTGGTTGATTCCATGCCATAGCTATTGTGAATAATGCTGCAATGCACATGTGAGTACAGATATTTTCAAGGTAATGATCTTGGGGTTGTTCTTCTTTGTCAGATATACCCAGAAGTAAGATGGCTGGATCATATGCTATTTTTAATTTCTTGAGGAACTTCCATTTCCCTATAGTTTTTGGATGTCCCCATTTGCATTCAAGATAAATATATTCATTTGGATATGAGGGTATTGCGACAAACGTTTGGAAAGAGATTCTGTCCTATTAGACTGAGATTTTTGAGGATAAGAACCATATCTTTTATGTATCATGTCCCTTCCATTCTCAAAAGTAGGCTAACCATACTGGCCACCATCTACCCACTGCTTCTGGGAATTATTTACCCTTCCCATCCACTCCATCCACGTGACTGCCAAGTGGAGTTAGGACTCCATGCCAGAGCTGGCTCCATAGTTTAGGGGATCCGGTGCAAAATTAAAATGCAGAATCCCTTGTTCAAAATGTTTTAAGAACTTCTAGATGGCCACAGCAGAGCATTAAGCCAAGTATGCCATCCTTCGAAGCATTGGTCTCTGTGTGACAGCACAGGTTGTATGCCCATGGAGTTGGGCCTGCTCTACACACACACACACACACACACACACACACACACACACACACACACACACAGAGAGAGCCATGGCTTATTGGGTCCTGGTGGGGGGGGGGGGGAGGGGACTATTTGACCCACATAAGATCAATTAGAACGCTTTTTTGGTTTATGTATTTGTACCAGAACTAAGAAAAGAAGCTTTTCCAACTGGGTAAAACTAGGACCTATCAGCAATCTTGTTTCCAGCCATGTGAAGAAAGCAATCAACGTGCTCAACAATCCCTCCACTGAATCTCAGACATGTGCAAGGAGTTTTGCTCATGCCCCCAATATAATCTAAGGTCCTGATAGCCTGCTAGTGTTCCTGCACCCTTGCAAGTTACCCTCCAGTTACCCTCCAATAGCCTAGAGGCTGGATCAGATGACCTTGTGAGCATTTTCAGGATCTGTAATTCTCTGAGTATATAATCAGGTTCTGTAAGACAGACTTCATCTATAACCGTAATGTGTAGGAACACAGAAGAGTGTGTAATTACTTATTTCAATTAGTCAAGGTGTAAAGAACAGTCATTTGCTTAGTCCTTGATCGTGTAGTGACCACTGAAATTTAAAAAACCTGTTTCTTTAAGGTGGCCATCAGCCAAGCAATTTTTTAGCAAGATGATTCTGAGAGCTTCCTTAAGGGGAAAATTTAGGTCTAAGCAAAGAAGACCTCATACTCCAGGAAACCTCCATCTATCTCCATAGTTTCAGTCACTTTCTCCGTTTCCCATAGTACAACTCCAAACAATTGTCTCAAAGAGGATTCAGAAAACACTGGTAAATGAATAGAGATTGGCTCCTGGCAGACCTCTTAACTGGCATTCTCCTGGGAGCTAGTTTTAAAGCATAACTTTAGGGGCAAAGCACAGTCAATTTCCATGGACTGGGGCCTGGGCTTTGGTATTTTCTGAGTTTTTTTTTGTTTTGTTTTTAATTATCACATTAGTCAGACTCTTCAAGGGAAGAAACAAGGATCAGGATTAAATAAAGGTCATAACTGAAGTTTAAATTAAATAAGTAGTTACTTCCTAAATATACACAGAAATTTAGGGGAAACTTAGCTGGATTTATTGTGCTATCTCAACTATATTTAAATAAAAAATGTATATAGATTAGAATCTGTCCCAATGAGAAATAAGCAATGCCTCAAATTCATGAAAAAAAAAAACCAAAAAAGTTTGTCACAGAATAATATTTAAGCAAATTATCATTCCTAGGAAGACTCTTTTGTTTAGGTCACCTCTTTGTAAGTTTATAGATGAAGATGCTAGATCCCAGGATGGTGAAAACTCATATCTTCACAGTGTGTACCGAGATCCACCAAGACCTCTTTTTCCCTAACTCGGGCTGTGCCCTGCCTCAGAGGTGAGAAATTGATATGTGTCATAATGATGACTTGCTCTTACATTAATATTTTTAGTTCTTCAAATTGAATAAAATTTAGCTTTTTATCTCCTAAGTAAAAACAGAATAAAGCTAAGGTGAGAGCCATATGACTTAGAAGGGAAAGAAAGTCTACGGAGACAATCCCTAAGGGAAGGTCTTCTACAAATGTCCCGAAGATTAGGTCCATATGTCTTTCTGGAACTTTTGCCAAGATAGTCACAGGATCAAAATTACTTCTTCATGGCCATTATGCAGTGTCACATCTTACAGAGCCAGAGGAATCCATTCCAGACATGCAGGACACACATCCCTTCAGCTTCTGTCTCAGGCAGGCTGTCAGCTAACTCCACAGCACAAATCACCAAGGGCAGCCAGAGCCTTAGAACTAGTCCTGCTAACCTGTTCCTTACTGTCCTAATGCAGGGGAGCCGGGCCCCCGTTCTGCATGTTGCCTTCCCCATGCAGCCACTCCCAGACTAGAACAAACAGGGTAAGAGAGGGAGCAGGAAAGAGAGGGAAAAGGTTTTGCCAGGCAGAGGAGAGGAAATAAGTCATATATCCAAGAACTCTGTAGCACATAAATTTCGACTTGTGCTGCCAGTCCTTTAACTGGCCAGAAAGCACACTCCAAATGCCACGCCTCCTCAATGTTCTCCTCTCTCTCTTCCTCCCTATGGTCTGTTCTCCACAGCTGAATGCTCCTGAGTGTTTCCACTCTTAGAAACAGTATGATTCCTGTCAAACCACAGCTTCAACTTTTCAGAAAAGCTCTTGAGCTTTCATTTCTGTAACCGAGACCAGCAATCTGTCATGTACAGTGTCATTTCCAACTGACTGTTGGAAATCTCCACCTGGATGCCCTGCCAACACCTTGAAATCAACATGTCCACAAGCTCAGCATCTTCCTTCCTGAATGCAGTGTTCCTTTCCTGAACGTTTTTCTGTTAATAATAAACCACTCTCAGTGATTCCGGCTACCGACAATTGAAATTACACATGAATCTTGCCTCCCCTGTACTGTCACACATGTTTGGTGATTGCCAGGTTTCTGGCCTTGGTGACTAAGCAGAGATGTTGCCTCCATAGAAGAATAAGCTGGTGTGTGGGACAGGATATTAAGTGCAGCTTGGGACACATTGAGTTTGAGATGTCAGACATCTGAGAGTGATGGAGCTACCAGATTGGGGTAGAACTTGGCCTCTGATCTTTTATTCCTGAGAGCACACATGAGGTTCCTGGATCAGAGGCAGAGATATTATAACTGCATGGGTTGCTCACAACCCTGCCCTTTCAGGATGATGTAATGAAAGCCAACTGTCACCCTCTGTGTGCAAAAGGGTTTTTGGATTATAGCAGAGGAACTCCAGAATTATGAATCTGAAACCTGTCACAAACATTTTCTCAAATATTTTCCTCTGGACATGTTATTGTTTTAGGCTTTACACTTAGGTTTATGATACATTCTAAGTTATTTTTTTAATGGTTCAAGTTATGGATAAAATTCCTCTTTTTAAAAGTGGATATTCAATTATTCCAGCACCATTGATGGAAAAGACTACCATTTCTCTACTGTGTTGCCTTTGCAACATTATAAAAACAATCAGTTGTTCATGTATATGTATTTCTATTACTGGACTCTCCACTTTGTTCTGTTTATTTCTATGTCTGTGTTTACTCCAGTACAACACTGTGTTGATTATTATAGCTTTATAATAAATCTCGAAATTGGTTAGTGTTGTCCAATTTTGTTCTTCTTTTTCAAAGTTGTTTGGCTATTCGAGGTTCTATCTGATTTCATATAAATTTTAGAATCAGTTTGTCAGTTTCTACAAAAATAATTGCTGGTATTTTGATTGAAATTTCATTGAATCTATAGATTAATTTGAGGAAAGCTGATATGTTAACAATATTGAGTCTTATTTAGCTCTTCTTTAATTTCTCTCAGCAATGTTAGTTTTCAGTGTACATGTATGGCATAATTTTGTCAGATTTATGCCTAAGTACATTAGATTTTTGATGCTATTATAAATAGTATTATTTTAAATTTTTAATTTCTGATTGTCACTAGTATATAGAAAAACAACTGATTTTTTGCTTATTATTTTCCACTCTTTTATCTGTTTCCTCTAGCATTCACCTTTATATTCAGAAAACAATCTTACTGAAAATCACTTATTAGCTTTTTTGTAGATTTCAATAGATTTTCTACATCAATAATTATGTTGTATGCAAATAAAATCAGTTTTACTTTTAAATCCAAATGCATTTTTTTCTTGCATTATTTACTAACTAGAACTTCTGGGACAAGTTCGAATAGAAGTCATGAGAATGTACATTTTTCTTTGTTCTTAATCTTAAAAGGCATATGCTCTTCTAAATTGGGATTCTATTACCAAGAGAAAAGGGGAAAATGGTAGGTAATGCCATTTCTGTCATAGCTCCTAAGAAAAACAATATTCTCTAAGATGAAAACCAGATTTCACTTTTTTGGTCTGATTCTCCTACTTCTCGACCTTTGTTTCAGGATGTTGTTTACACAAAGTAGAAACAAAAGTAAGTCAACAAAAGCAGAGCAGGACCGGGTGCAAGCCCCTTGGGCATGTTATTCACTCTCTCCTATATTATTCTCCTTCATTTCACTCCAGAAATAAAGGATAATAATATCTTTTATAGCTCATGGTTGTTGTGATGATCAAATGAGGGCATGTAAAGGAACACTATTGGAAAGATATATAGTAGTATGTGAATGTGAAAGATTATAACTCTCAGAAAGGAACACAGAATGTCCTAATAAACCCTCAGCTAGAACTTGTTGCTATTTTTGACAAGGAAAAATGAAATAAAGCAAGAATAGAAAAAGCAAGAACGAGGTAAGATACTGCTCAAGTTGAGCAGAAAGGAAGGTCATGGAGAAAGCTCTGGGCAGTGGACGGAGCAGAGGCCTCTGAGACAGACAGACAGAATTATAATCACACCCTGATTTCAGAACTTATTGGGCCATTCAAAATGTGGAAAATGCCTACCTTGTAGTGTTGCTGTGAGACACAGACTCACAGAAATAAAAATAAAGCCCCTGGAACATAGCTGGTATTCAATAAATGACAGCAATTAACAGTGGTTAGGGGTTTGCTGCCTCTGGGGCCAGGTTATCTACCATTTACTAGTATGAGTTTTGTGATTTGGGACAAATTATTCAACCATTTACTAGTACGAGTTTTGTGATTTACTAGTATGAGTTTTGTGATTTGGGACAAATTATTCAACCTCTCTGGGCCTGTTTCCTCATCTGTAATGGGATGGTAACAGTAGCTACTATATAGGGCAAGCATGTCAAACTCTCGGCCTGCATGCTGCATGCAGCCCACAACGAATATTTTTGCGGCCCAGCCAATATAACAGTATGTAAGAAATCCTATCTAATAATAGAGTAACATGTAAATTACCATCCCTCCGCTACGCCCACAATTGGGCAGCAGGAGGCTGGGGGGCGGGACTCGGGGTGGCCTATCCGGCCATTGAGAGGCACGGATCCGCTGCCACTGAGGGGGGCTACCCTGCTGTTGAGAGGCACAGGGGGCGGGACTCCCGCCCCCTGTGCCTCTCAACGGCCAGATCCGCGGCCGCTGAGGGGGCCTGCCGCGGACACCCAGCTGTGCCTCTCAACAGCAGGGTAGCCCCCCTCAGCGGCCGCGGACCATCAAAAGTGGGGGAGCTGGGTGCCTGTCTGCTCTGGCACCAGGCCTTTCAGAAGCCTCCGCTGAGCCGGAGGCTTCTGAAAGGCCTGGTGCACCAGCAGACAGGCACCCAGCTCCACCGCGAAAAGCAAAAGCATGTAGGGGACCCTACACGTGCATGATTCAATCATGCACTGGGCCTCTAGTGTTTTAATAAAAATTTTGTAACTTAATTTTTACAATATCCCATTATACATAATCCTATATAATAAAAGGGTAATATGCAAATTGACCTAATGGCACAACAATTAGACAACCAATCAAAGTGTAATATGCTAATGATATGCTAAGGCCGCTCAACCACTTGCTATGACGTGCACTGATCACCAGGGGGCAGATGTTCCAACCAGTAGGTTAGCTTGCTGCTGGGGTCCGGCCAATTGATTGGGACTGAGCGAGATGGGCTGGACACCCCTAAAGACCTCCTGCGGTCCCTCACTGGCCCTGATCGTGCACTGGTGGGGTCCCTCAGCCTGGCCTGCACCCTCTCTCAATCCGGGACTCCTCAGGGGATGTTGGAGAGCTGGTTTCAGCCCAATCCCGCAGGCCATTCCCCTTGGGAGGGCGCCAAATGCAGGGCTCATGGCTGGTGAGCACTGCTGTGGCAGCGCAAGCCTCTACTGATTGGGACTGATTGGGCACAAGCCCACAGCAGGCACAGTGGGGCCGGGATGAGCAGGAGTGGCAGGTAGGAGCTGCAGGCGGAGTTGGACTGAGGGTTTCGGCCCGATCCCTGCAGGCCACCCAGAGGGACCCCACCCATGCATGAATTCATGCACCGGGCCTCTAGTTATTAATAACAAACTACAACATTCACTAATGACTGATTACTATAATAGTGTTGCATTCATTTCCCTTATGCGCCTTACGTGCAGGTGCACCATTTCTCTCCACTAATACTAGCAGTGAATATTTTAGCAGTCGATTGACATGTCATTAGTCTTGGACTGACTTGTTTGGTGTGCACAACAGGAAATATTTTGCTTTTGGAGAACAAGAAAAATAGGTTTATTTGCATTACGCTTATTAATTTGTGCAGTTATTCAGTGTCTGGTAAGTTAATGTTCAAGAAAAAAATATTAATTTTTATTAAAATATTCTGTTATTTTATGTTAATGATTACTCATTTATTTCAGCCCTCTGTGTTCAGTATGTCTCTATCGAAATAAACCTACGTTTCTATGAAAATTGAAGCTTTTGTTTTTTTGTGGCCCACATAAACTTAAACCTTGTTTATTTGGTCCATGTTAGCCTTGGAGTTTGACATGCTAGATATAGGGTGTTTATGAATAATAAATAGGTTAGTCAATAGAAAATGTATACAATGAAGCCCTGGCACATATCACTGCTCAATAAATATTAGCTGCTGTTATTATTGTTATTAACTACCAAGTAACAAAGCAACTGTTTCAATCATGCATTGGGTCATCATTCAGAGTCCGAAGTCACAGATGTAATTTAATTTCTGTGCTAATAAATTTGCGCATAATAAATAAATAGAGACAACTTGTCCTGGTACCAGGTGGCTAATTATCTAAAGGGCCTCCAGCCTTGTGTCCCAGGTCCCCTATGTCCTTAAGCCAGGGGTGATAACATTTGAAGAAATCCTCATGTAAGGGCTCTGGGCCAAGTCCTGATACTATCCTGAAAAGTAGAAGCCCTAAATTGGGAAACAACAAGGGAAGAAGGTTGAATTCTCTCCTACCTGATTCATGAGCATCCCTGAAAAGCTCAAACATCATGGCCTTTCCATTTAATGCAAGATCTGAGAACTTATTGAACTTTACCCACCTGACTTCAAATATTCCAGTACGCGTTGCCTACCTGAACCAATGACTAGATTGACTGTAGAGACCTCCCAAGACATTCATCAGCCCTGACTTTACCCCAGCTTGCCTTTGACTCTGAGTTGCCTCTACCCTGGGACTGCCAGCTTCAGACTCTGGCATGGTTCCCAAATATAAGCATGGCAGCATTGCCCAAGTGCTCAATGAATATTTGTTAAATGAATAACTAACTAGTGTGTGGGATAATATAGCAAATATGTCTGTGTGTGCATCATCCCGTATTTATGATACATGAAGATAATATGTAACTTATATTTGTAATGGTAATATCTAGTGTTTCTATGCTCCCTTAGTCTTATGTCTTACCCTGTAGTGGTTTAATGTTTGTGTCTCCTCTAAAAGACTATGAACCTCTCCCAGGAAGGGGACTTATTTTTCTTACCTGTAATAATTGAGGCATGGATGAATGAATGAATTATCCATTCAACCAATACTTGTTGAGCTTTGAGCAATGATCTGGAGATACAGCAGTTTTCAAGGCAGAGGAGGTCTGTGATCTCTCATGGAGCTTACATTTTAGAGGAGGAGACAATCTATGAATGAGAATGAACAAGGTAATTTCAGAAAGTGGATGCAATAACCCTTCTTAAATTCCATCAGTTCAATTATTTATTTCTTTTGCATTTTCCCACAAGGAAAATGTAGAGTGTGATTTGGCCCTGAGTGCCTTCTCTGTGCAACAGATTTGTGCAGAGGGAAGAAGTATAGACTGAAAAGATTTATCTAGGTTACTAAACTGTAATGATATAGTCCTCCAAAATGAGACAAGCAGCAGCCTTGCTCAAGTGTTTTAGTGTGGCCTGCAATTGGCTAATCAGAGGCTGGAGGTGACATGCCACGAAACCACGCAGGCTTTTGACTGATAGACTCACCGAAGGTTCAGCAGCAAATCCGTGCTCTGTAATTGGAAGTTTAAAAGCACAAATCTCAGGTCACTTAAATAAAAAAGCTAAATATTCCTTCTACCTTCTCCCTCTTCTAAAGATTGAAGGAAAACATTTCTGTCAGAAATAATCTGCTATTGGTCTATCGCTCCCAGTGAAGCAGAAATTGGCAGCTATTCACAATGAAGCCCTTACCCCACAGCACTTTTAACTTATAAGTGTATGTAAGAAGAATTCTTTCTTAAAAACAGGATAAAGGTATTGGGAAATACTACTCTACTGTCTAAATGATAAAAGGAAAACAAATTCAATTAGCCTAGACCAAATTTCACCCTTTGACACACACAGGTAACTCCTGCCAAGATAATTCTACAAAAGCCAGGCCTGTATTTGGGTCTCAGAATAATGTGTGTTTCCCAAGGGCAAAAGTTAACCTTTAGGGTGTACACATGCATAGGCAGTGTTTGTATATATGTGCAGAGTTTTAGCGTCTCTATCCACTACCTTGAAAAGAAAGGTGTTGAATGACTGGGTAGAAATTAGTGCCAAGAGGATGAGTATTCACTTTTCCTCTTGTTCAAATATCTTCACTTGTCACTTTCAGAAAAGCTTAGGTTGTAGGAGTGTGTGTGTTTTCATGGAGATCCACTTCTGTCTGACCCTCTGTGATTAGCCCCCAGGTGGCCAAGAAACGGGGTAAGTAGAAAATGGGGCCATAAAACAGAAATGCCACCAACCAGGGTACATTCCGCCAGTGCCTCTCTCCCCAGCATCCCCTGGTTTCCTTTCTGATCCTTGCTCGGCAGATGGCTGAGCCGAGGAGGGGGCAGAAGGAAAATAAGAAGGGCCGCTATTTTTCTTCCACAGCTATATCCGTCATGGTTAAAATTAAGCTGCGGCATCTTAGAATGAAAAGCACTGACATTTGTGCGGATGGGTGTACCTTTAAGTTTGTATTAAGTCAAATTCTATAATATGATAAAAATAAATTACATATTTCATTTGAGGCATCCCTGAAAATAGCGAGAATAAATTATTCCAAAGAGATTACTCTGTAGAAAAGAGCTATTATCCAATTTCTACTCTTGCCCTTAATGTTTCACTTAGATTTATATTCATAATGTTATCAGAACACATTAAACCAAGCAAGATACTTACCAAGAATGTGGGTTATTATTTACTCTCCTTATATACGTCCACATGCATTTTTGAAGGCAAAGGAAGCATATGGATACGAATAAGATAGACAGACAGACACACGAATACATGATGCTTCATCTCCCATGGTGCAGTTGTTTTTGACAGGCTAATTTCTAGTGGGTGCCCAGTCATTTGGTTTCACAGCTTAGCTATTCATCGTCAGACAGGGTGTCTGTGTTTCCCCGATGCACTTCCAGTTTGCAGAACAGTGCCAGGCTGGCATGTTGTCTTGTGACTTGATAACAAATTCCACTAGTAGTACATCCAGTTTTACTGTAACATCCAGTCCCTCTCCGCTGGGGGGAACCTGGCAATTGGTGCCAGCCTGAAGAGCTGCAAGAATTGGGGTGCACATGTGCCAGGTCATGCATAGAAGGGCAACAGTGAATCCACATTGTCTATATCCATAGGGAATTGCAAAAGGGAAGCTTTGAAACTAGAAATATGAGGAGGGCACAGTGTGTGAAGACTTTTCTGCTATCTGCCATCCTCACTCTGTGAAATCTGGGGTGAAACAAAATCGCCATTGTTCCACTAGGTTGGGTCCATGCCTAGCTCTTGTGCTCCATTTAGCCCTCAACACATTGCTACTTCTCAGTGATTATCATTATCATTATTAATGATGGTAATAATTGACAGCATGGTAAATAACTTGAAAAGAACTGGTTTCCTGAAGAAAAAAAAATAAGTCACTGTAATAATGGCTCTTTTACACAGTAATAAATAGCACATTTGTGTCATCGTATTTTAAATTATGTCTTTGTTTGCCGAGGCTGGAGGGCATAGGGTGCAGTTTTGAAATCCAATAAATGAACAAATGAATTAGCATTAGGAAAAGGGTACATGTTAATCAAAACCAGGCATTTGAACATTGGGTCCTTAATTGCATGTAAAATTTCTGTTTTGCCTCTTTCTTTTTGTATCACTTATTCCTGGATTTGCAGAGCTGGCCTTACCCCTCTGAAGAGGAGAATGTTGCTAACTGGGTGCTGAGATTTTACATTATGTCGCATAAAATAGCTCTTTCTGAAAGAAATAGAGGTAAAGCTTAAAATGCAAATATACCAGAAGTGAGGACTGGATAGGACCTGGGAATGAAAATATACTAAAAGTGAAGACTGGTTAGGACATGGGAAGCTCCATACTCACTCAGCTTCTCTCCCTGACTTTGATCAGTCAATGTAGGAGAAAGAAAACAGGCTTGGATAACCAATCTCTGAAAAATAGAACATTAACATTTTTTTTTTTCTGCAAGACTTGCCAAAGATCTTGCTCAATACTAGTCTGATATGTGTTTCTTCCTACCTAAATCTTAAAACATTTTCCTTCAAGGTAAATATATTTACCTTTGTAAATAATTTCAATTAAACCAGAATTAGAACAAAATAACATTTCCTGCAATGTGAAACAATAGCTCAAGCTTTTTCACCTCTCCTGCTTATGTGATTTACAATGACATAGAATATTGGAATGCAAACTCAAATATGATCTATGGAGCTTAAAATGCATTTCTTTTAGAAATGGTGTGGCATGAACGTATTTGTGCAACCAAACTCATTTGTTTTGAAAGATGGCAGAGTAGATTTTACCTAGAAAACCCCTTGGAATTCCAAACACACATTCTCTGAGGTATCCATATATTTATGGAATCTGGTAGAAGAAGATAGGAACCCATTTCAACTAAGAAAGCTTCTCATGAAATATTAGCTTGGAAGATAAAGTGTCAACTTGGAAGAAGTAATAATAAAGATGATCATATCTCATTGAGAAACAGACTGAGCAACATTTCACTCCCTTTTGTTCCACAACATCAGTGACCAGCAGTACTGCATCTACAGATTGTGAATTTTCATTGCTCCCTGATGCCTCATTTCCTAGGGACCCTTTACTTAGGGCCCAAAGCAACTCAGACACACTTGGAGAATCATCGTTCTGTCTCCTGTTTCAAGCTTTGTCATGGATTCCTCACTTCCTCTATCTATACAATTGGAAAGCTTCTTGCCCTACTCTTTAAGATTAGGTTCCATATTGATCCACTTGGTTTCCTCTTAGAGCCATTGAACAGTTTCTGAGGACGGGGGAGTGACTTTTCTCAGTCTCCTACATTATTCTGGATGAGCTAACATCTTCCATGCAGCTGCTGCCTCCAACCACTTCTGCCTCACTCTGCCAGCCAGAGCCTCCTGCTTTCTGCATGGGGGTCTTTGCTTCCTTCACTGTACTTCTCAGTACTGTGAATGCTCTATTGAAGCACTCACTCCTCACATGGTACTTATGCTAGTTTCCCTGGGCTGCTGTAAAAAATCACCACAAATGGGGTGGTTTAAAACAACCGAAATTTATTCTTGAATAGTTCTGGAGACTAGAAGTCCCCAAATCAAGGTGTCATTGGGGTTGTTTTTCCAATTCTTCCCATTGCTGGCACTTTCTGCCTCATTGTCCTTGTTCTGCCCATATCTGTCTAACTGTCTACCAAAATTCCAAAGGCATGCTCTCATAGATGCACGAGAACAATAGACAGGCTCAGTCAAGGTAAAGATCAACCTTTGTTAAGGAAGATACTAGCCTAGGACATGACTACCCGCCATGACTCGTTTTTAGCTAGAAACTTAATTTCAGAGCATCCTATGTGGTTACCTTAGGTCTCAGTTTGTAAGGCCCTCCAGGCAGGCCACTCCTGAGTTTGTCAGGTTTAGTGTGCGGCCCCTTTTTCATCCATCACAGTCATAATCTTTATTTATGTTGTCACCATTTCCTACTGCATTGTGACCTCCTTGAGGACAGTTCTGTCCATCACAGTGCTCAATAAGTAATGACTGATTAATTAATAAGCAAACTTATGTATATTTATAATTACTGGGTTGGGAATTTGGGAAATGTTGCTACCTGATAGAAAAGGATCCCCAATTCCTGCTTGGGTGTCTAGAATTTATTATCTTTCAGAATATTGACAGGAGTGGGTATAAACACTACAGTTTTACTTTGCAAAACTAGTTCCAATATTTCAATAAGCCCAACAGAAATGGTGCATATATCCACATAAAGGCTACACAGGCTAACCAAAATGTCAAGTTTCTTTGCTCTCAACTCAGAATTTTATTAAATAGGAACTGAGAGTGGCTCAGAAAAGCCAGAGCTCAGAGCCCCGTGACATTTCAGGGCTAATTTTCAGGAGCTAAGTTCTAAATTGGGTGGTCTCTTTCAAAACCCTAAACAGAAGGGGGAAGCAAGGGCCCACATTTGCCCCTGATGTTACTCTCACTGACTTCATTTGTCTACAGCAACTGCCTTCCTCTGGTTCAAAGCTGGTCTACCAACGCTCTTCTTTCTCTCCACTCCACCAACAGTGCCTGGCTTTTGTATTTCTGTATTTGTTCTTTAACCTTTCTTGCATTATACCCCCCTCCCATAGGGCAACAAGCCTCATCAGCTTCCTGTGTGAGGGGCAAAGGGATAACTTCTCAGCACAGAAGAGAAAGCTCTGTGACTTGCCCCTTACTAAAGTGAATGCAGAGGACTTTAGAGAATCCTCGATACAAATGTCTAGCTAGTAAAAGTATTGTTTTGCTGCATAATCTTGTTTTGTATGTCCAAAGTGAATACCACACTCATCCTTTTCTTTGTTACTTTTACAACTAATCTCCCCATGGCAGGCAGCCACCTTGGGCCTGCTAGCACAAAAGCAAACAGGAAAAGCTAATTAAATCATTTAAAAAAGATCACTTATGATACACTAATTACAAGCTACTCAGTGATAAGAGGAAATCAACAGGGTGATGAGATAGAGGAACTTGGTGGGGAGATCACAGAGGGCTTTCCAACTCATCAAACAGCCTTGAAGCAGTGTGAGAGTTCAGCGTATGCCACCCCAAAATATACCACTCTGGCATAAAGATTATTTAGAGCTGAATGCAATTTAATAAACAGACACAAGAAAAACCCTCTTCCCTCCCCCACCCCCCAATCAGGAAGGCCAAAATGAGCGTTAAACACTGGAGATAACTGTAGACTCTTATCAACCTGGAGATGACAGCACCAGAGGAATCTGCATTACACACCTTGTCAGAGTAATCCTTATCTTCCATTAGTATCCCCCGTATGTTTACCTTCCCACAGTCTGCCACCCCTAAAAGTCTAAAGCCCCTTTCTTTTGTCTTGTCACTTCTCTATAAAATTTACTGTTCTTTGTTGAGATGCTATATAAGCCCAAGTTCTAACCACTGCTTTGGGTTAGTTACTGTTGAGTAACTCCTGTGTGTGTGTGCAATGCATGTGTTAATAAACTTCTGTTTGGTTTCTTCTTGTTAAAAATCTGTTATTTTTGTCAGTCTAATTTGCAGGACTCAGCCAATGACTTTAAGATGGATGACGGGAAAATTTTCTTCCTCCCCTACAGGGGAAAAATACTTAGGGGAAGAGCCCCAAAGAGATCATATTGTTCTCCTTATTAGGACATGGGACGCATCTCACCATTGCCTTAACTAGCCAACCACTTAATTTTCCTCTGCACTTTCCCCCATTTATTTCAGATCAATAAGCATGTTCCTAAGCATTTAGTCTTGGGCAAGACTAAATGGGGGAAAGTGCAGAGGAAAATTGTGATACTTGTGATACTCTCAGATATGCTTATCTAATGACTTTTTAAAAATGTATTGAGAACCTGTTACTTTCATGATGGAGTCTAGGGAAGGGAGAAGGAAGAACTAGAAGCTTTTGTTGCTTGGCTTTTCATGAAGCACCTGGGGAGTTTTAAAAAATGTATACATATTAGTATACAAGAGTTTATTATTATTACTTAAGCCCTGGCTTCTAGGACAGCGCTGATTAGGCAGTGCATTCTGGAAGAATGCCTTTTGGATTTCCATAGTGAAGTTGGGTCCATGCTCCTTCTTTTCCAGGTGTTGGCGCTGGCCTGTGTGTGAGTGATATTCTTAAGGCTGTGGTACTCCCGAGCCTCTCTTCTCAGCCCTTCACATCACATATTTGACTTTAGCATGAGCCTGTGCTATACCCTTGGACAGCTGGGACAGCTGTGTCAAGACCTGCAATGTCACCCCACCCAGTGTCACAGATGCCTAAGTGATCACATCAATGCACAGTGCGTATCTTATTACAGCAAAAAGGTGTGGTGCTGAGTGACTCAAGTCAGGGGCACTTCTCTTTATGAGAGACTAAAGCTACCCAATGAAGATATCCACTGTCTCTGTGGTATTTGACAACATAATGCTCATATTTCCATTTTGTCCTTGAGAAACAGAATGAAGAATAAGATCATTAATCTTATTTGTAGAAATTCTACAGCCTGCCTTTATTCAGATCCCTCAAAATTAATAGACCAGATTCACTTGGTTTCGCTTGAAACCAACTTCACCATGAAAGTCTGAAGTTATGGCAACTGGGATTTAGCTGTCTTTATTAACGGGTAGGTGAGAAGAAGTCCGCACAAGCCAAGGAGCCCAAGGGATAAGGAAGCACCCAGCTGTGGTGCTAAAGGACGTGTGGACTTGCTGAAGCATTGGCTTGACCATTCATTATTTTCTTGTTTTATTTACGTCTAGAAAACATTTACTGTACACTATTGAGTTGGATAGGCTCTGTGAGTGCCTGGCTTATGGAGTAGGTCCACCTTGAATGTTTGTGGAATGAATAACTAAGATAATGATTTGTAGAAGGATCTCGTTGTGAATGGCCCCGACCTGTAACTTGTGCTGTAGACTTCCTGACTGGTCACTTCTGTAATGAATGTGGGTCAAATGCTCCTGCTTACTGATTTCTCCAGCCACCTTTTCTCCTTGGATATTTGTAGGAATGGACATCATTTCTGTCTTATTTCTACATCCTCTCCACATAAGTCTAGCGTGACATTCACATTTGTAAGTCTATTTCTATATCTTTTAATCTACTAGGAAAAATTGGGCTTAATTTCAATATTGTTCATAAATGAATTATATTCTGCTTTTCTATTTGTGTCTTCATTTTCTATGTACTTTCCTTTTGCTTTTGGCCTAGTGTCTGTCCTTGCTCCATTTTTGCCAGCTGCTATTTTCTTGTTCATACATAGATAGGATTAAGAATGAGAGCTAGTGGAAAACTTGATTTTAGAGAAGAATTGTGACAAGGATGTCCATATTTACTAAGGGCATTTTTTCCTTTTTATTAATTCTAACTGAGGCTGTGCACTTTGCTGAGGAGATGAAAGGAAAGGACTGAAAGGTACTGTGGTGTTATTAGGGTTGCGGCCAGCCCTTGGCCCTGGTCTCTTTGTCCTGGATGCCCTGTGGAGGGCCTGGCATATAGAGGCCCTTCATAAATGTTTATTTAATGACTAGAAAGGAAACAGAGAAGCTTTTAAAAACTAAAATTAGTGTAATAAAAAGATTGAAATGGAAATGGGGGGGGGGAGATTGAAATGGAAATGAGATTTCAGAGTTCTCTGTGGATCTTGTTTCTCATTTCTGCCTTCTCTCTATTAGCATTGAAAATTAAAAATTGACTGCATTTAATTTTAAATTTATTAATCGATATTCAATTTATTTTTTTCTGAAAAAAAAATCAGTGTTGTTGGAGCCCTACTCTAATTGATTTATTCAATTAATTTTCAAACCTTTGAATCTTATAAGCTTGTTCTATACCTTCGAATGGTTCAAATATATTACGCCACTAAAAACTACTGGAGAGTTAGTAGTAAAGCTTAATGTAACAAAAATCTCGATTTACGGACCCAATTTTCCTGGGATGTAGGCTTTATGAAATGGAAATGATGGTTCCAATCCACAGTGTAAAATCTGCCTTCTGCTCAAGGTGATGGCAGAGGCATTGCGTTAATGTCTCAGTGAATTGTCCTTTAAGCACCCTCGGTCATATGTAGTACTTGGGATTTCTGTCTCCAGAGCTTGTCCATTTCACATAGTTTCCTGTTCTCCTCAGCTCCTTTGACCCTCACACCAAAGGTGGGTGTGGACAGCCTGAGATTTCCTTCTCACCTCAAACTTCCCAATCACCTCCCCTTCCTCAGTTTCAAGGACTGTGCAGGTTTCTGTGTGGAGATGAGTCTTTCCTTCCCGGGTTCCCTTTTCTCCTTTTCTGTGCTGGGCAATGGTTGATGTGTTCCCTGGCGGTCAGCAGGAAACTGTTTCTAGTGAAAATGTCAACATCTGTAAGTTTCTTCTTTGCTCTCACATTTCCTGAAGATAGTGAGCTGATTTCCATGTTTATAGAATATTATTTTTAGTGGGAGTGCCCTTGACCCTGATCTGTTCTGTAAAAATGAAATTTTGTTTTATTTTCTCTCATTTTGTGCCAGGTCTTGGAACCAATATTTTTAGTTGAAAGCTATGTTTTCTAGCTCCTCCAACGCGCCCCCCCCCCACTCCCGCCGCTCTGACTTATATTGACAGTTGCACTTGGATCTTCAGTTTACTTTAGTGTGAAACTAGCATAACAAAGTACAATCAATTAGCTAGGAGATTGCCACTAGTGCCTATGGATTTTTATCTATAAAATCAATGAGTTGCTTCAGCTCACAGTCCTAATTTAAATATTAACTCTTATTGCTTAGAAGCCTGGTATCACAGTGGTTCTAAGTTTCCTATTTTTTTTTTTTTTGGAAAGAAATTAGACTTTGAACTCAAAGTATACTGGCCCATAGTATACTATGGCTACGTTTCCTTTCTTCAACATTTAGTTTTTCTATACTAAGTATAGAAATTTTCTATCTACCAGCAGCCGGTATGCCATTGAGAATAGATATATACCTTGACCGTAGAAGAAAGAAAATAAGTCTGTAACACGGCATAAAGGCCAATGTGAACATTGGTCTCAGGCACCTGTAGTTGACCTGGTGGCCCCTGGTGAGTCCTAACCACTCTGCTTTCCAGATGGAAATCTGGGCCAAATTCTGGTTGACCTGAATTTGATGCAAGGTCAGCTTAGAGGACAAAAGACAAATGAGTGCATTTCAAGGAAACCACACTGCTCTTTCCCCAACCACTACACTTTCCCCTGAGGGTCTTTAATGGGAGTGCGCCATAGTTACAAGACAATGCCACAGATCAATGCATACCAAAAACTGGGGCTGACTGAGTAGCCATCACCCAACTCTACATCCCAGTGAGGGGCTTCATAGTATTCCTTTTCTCAGATTTAAAGTCTGCATCTTTCTCCTCCTTGGCACTACAAGCCTTTAAAGGACATTCAATACTAATCCAATAACCTAGTGTTTTCAGTGCAAATGGACAAATGTGTTGTCTCAAAGTTGTCTTCTTATAGGAAGACTAGTCCCCTCAGATTTCACTTAAAAATGACTTACTCTGCAGAAAGCCAGAGACACTCTTGGGGAAGAAAGGGCAGTAAATAGGACATCTTGGGGGGGGACCCCTTTGCAGGTCAGATGGCCCCTCCTTGCCATGCAGACTCAAGGTACTGAGGGGGTTTGAGGCTGAGCAAACAAGAACACAGTGCTTGCCTGAGCTAGAGCAAGTTTTAGTATTTTAGATAAGAGTCAGCGTTGGCAATGTTGCAATTCTGTAGAGAGATTTCACAGTGTGCATTAGAGTATTTATCTTTTGATGAATACTCGAATGTGATTTATGACAATTCAGAGAGACATTCATCTGGAAGGGTGTTCTTTGCAGATTAATGCTGATGGCATAAAATGGTGTGCCCAGATCTTTTGAGAATTAAAGTTTGTTTGGAAAATATTTGTCATAAAGCATTAAAGAGGATTTCACAAAAGTATTCATTCAGACACCCCCCCTTTTTAAAAAAAATATATTTTATTGATTTTTTACAGGGAGGAAGGGAGAGGCATAGAGAGTTAGAAACATCGATGAGAGAGAAACATCGATCAGCTGCTTCCTGCACACCCCCTACTGGGGATGTGCCCGCAACCAAGGTACATGCCCTTGACCAGAATCGAACCCGGGACCCTTCAGTCCGCAGGCCGACACTCTATCCCCTGAGCCAAACCGGTTAGGGCGACACCCCCCCTTTTTAAAAACAAAAGCAAACCAGCAACACACATAAGACACACACACACACACACACACACACAGAGAGAGAGAGAGAGAGAGAGAGAGAGAGAGAGAGAGAGAGAGAGAGATCTGAAGAAAATGCATTGAAATGTTCATAATGCTAACCTAAAATGGCAGCATCTTTTTTCATACTAATAGGTATATTCTAAATTTTCTACAAAGTGCATACAATAGAATTATTAAAAATTAAACATCATTGTATGTCTGCATCTGGTTTTGAGGTCATTTAAAAGGAAAAAAGCAAACTTCCCCTCATCCCCGGCACTGAAATGGCGATGGGCAGCACAGTTGGATGGGAAGCCCCAGTAGGTCAGTCCACGGCTCCGCCCTCTCCATGTGCCCCAGAATAAGGAGTGGCCATGACAGCTAACCCTGGTTCAGATAACTAACCAAAGAGAGAGAGAGGCTTCTATTTGAAATGTCAGCCTTAGCCTTGAGATATATCACAAGTGGTTTTAACAGCCAAATCACATCTTTGTGAACAATGTCACAAAGATAGAAAAGGAGAGCTATATTTTTTTTATCTCACAGATGTCCTGAATAAAGTACACTGGGTTCCAGTTTCATCTTGATAGCACATCACAGATCACAGTGACAGCCTCGCTGGAAAATTGCTGATACTGGGGTCAGCCTGGCTTTTTCCACTCTGGGTGGAGAAGCTCTACATTTTCATTGGCACAGAGCCATTACTGTTACTCACCATTTTACTTTTAAAATATATATATATATATATATTTATAATATATATATATATATTGTTATTGATTTCAGAGAGGAAGGGAGAGGGAAAGATAGAGACATCAATGATGAGAGAGAGTCATTGATTGGCTGCCTCCTGCATGTCCCCTACTGGGGATCAAGCACGCAACCCAAGCATGTGCCCTGATCAGGAATCCAACTGTGACCTCCTGGTTCACAGGTTGATGCTCAACCACTGAACAACACTGTCTGGGCAGTTACTTACCATTTTAAAACGTCTTCTTGGTTTTGATGGATTTCTTAGCACTAGTACTAGAAGTTCTGGCAGAACAGGTGAACTTTAGCAAGGAACTCATCTAGCCAAATACAACATGGTGTCACCTACCATCTGCCACAGTGTATGCTTAAAAAACATGATTTACAGATTAAACAGACAGTAACACTCAGGCTTCCTAGACTCACATGATCTCTACTACAAAACCTTAGCTATGTTTTCAAAGGCATCAGGAACCAAAACAATAATGACCTCCTGTAGGTCTCTGGCACTGGGAGAGCACATTTACCAAAAGGTCCAGGTAACCTGGAAGATGGTACCCAGCTGTTGAGAAGGGAATGAGCTGCTCTCCCTTCTCCCTGGTGGGAGCAGATCTGTGAGTATCTAAGTTAAAGGCCCCAAAGAAGGTCACACACTGTTAATAATCTTAGGTTGATCCTGGAGTTTATAGGGCTGGGTCCTGTTTGGTTTAGGGCTTTGTCTTAACTGGGAGCCAATAGAAGAAAGTCAGACAAGACCACATCACTCCAGAGAGGAAAGCTATACATAAGTAGGCGTCAGACAGCAGATAACAATACAAAACAACAGAGATACCTGACAGAGGCAGAGGGGGAGGGAAAAGACAGAGAGGAGGAAGAGCAGAAGACAGGAGGAGGTGGCTTCCTATGCCACCCCAACTAGACTGGGAATTGTACCCCATGGCTCGATTGTCCACAGCCCCCAGCATGGTGATGGGTTGGTGAGAGAATGGATGGGGTGGTGACTAGATGAGAAAGACAGAGTGATCCCCACCCCCCAACATGAACATACCAAGCAGCAGAGACATGACACCTTCAATTGGCCCAGAAACCCTTTAACTCTAACATGGTTCTTAATTTCTGAGCTAGCCTTCAAATTTGAATAACACTGCCATGGACCTAGTTGGGAGAGGATCACAAGTACATACTTCAAGTGGCCACATGAATCTATGGGAGTGGCCCAATCTGTTGTCCCCATCCTAGTTTATATATCTTCAAAATATGTTTGGAATCTGACCACATGGTATCATCCACATGGCTACTACTTTGGCCCAAGGGTGGAAGCCAGCCTCTCCTAACTGCACCCATGCTATAGCTTTCTGATAGGTCTCTCTGCTTCTACTTTTGCCCTCACCACCTATGCCCCCACCTCCAACAGGTATCCTCGACCAAGCAACCAGAGTGATGCTTTGAAAACATTCATCATATCATATCACAACTCTGCTCCATATGTCTTATCTCCATAGTTCTCTGCACGGGGGGAAACCCAGCATCATTGCAGAATATGGCCCCCACTTCCATGACCTCATTCCCTGCTCCCCTCATTCACTGCTCCAGGCACATGCTTCCACCTCGGGATCTCTGCACTTGTCGTCTTCTCTGCTTGGAAGACTCTTCTTGATATTGGTGTCCATCAAGTCTTTACTTAAATGTCTCCTTCCCAGTGAACTCTACCCTAATTCTATGTAGAATTGTATCCCCATCTTCCCTGGCGCTTCCCCCACTTGATTTTGTCATTATAGTGCACAGTAGTTATCACCTTAAAATATAATTGATTAATTTTGCTTACTGTCATTCCACCCCCATGCCTCCCCCACAGACACCTCAAGAATAGAAGCTTCATGAAAGCAGGATTTTTAAATCTATTTTGTTCACAACTGTATCCTCAGTGCCTAGAATGGTATTTCACCCATCGTAGGTGCTCAAAAATATCTGTGAGTTGAATTTACTGAATTTTTCTAGAAGTCTTGTGGGCAGTTTTCTTGTGTACAGTTTTATACATTTGAAAGGTCATGTCTGAATGGAACAAGAAAAGCATTTGTAACATCTTACACCCATCACCTGAAGGCTGTTCTGCAGCCTGTATATGAAATAGGTTGTAAGTGGCAGCCAAATGTCCTGTGAATAGAAATCAGCACCAAGAGAACCTGCTAGATCCTCTGTGTTCCTTTTCAAATGAAGTTGTAGCTCATTGGCTGCAGAGAGGGTATATGATATCTTTATCTAGGTTGTGTCTGGTGTATGGAAAATGCCATTCCCCCACCCCCGTGTTTCTTTCTCACAAACCACTTTTGATTACCTTAAATGGTTTTAAAATAAAATAAAGAAACACAAAAGGTAAAGTTGATGCTAGAGATCTCCAAGTCCATCTGTATACTTGTTTATTTTTCATGAGGTTTGTTTCATTAGAAATTTGGACATAAATAATAAAGGCTTACTAGATTGTATTTGGTTTGTGTAGTTGAAACAGCTGGGGTGGGACAATAACTTTAGAAGCCTTTCAAAGATGTTATCCAATACCTTTGCTGATCTTGTTTACATATTATCAGTCCTATTGGCTAAAAGCCATAATTATTCTCTTGACTTTTCTTTGTGAATTGATATTGTTATTGAAAATAACATCCCTGAAGACAGAGCAAGGTAATATTCATTTTTTACAAAAGCTATCTTATTATGTTTACCTTGCTGTTAAGTGTATTTCTTATTTAGCCTGGAAGTGCTGTAGTGTGGCAAAATAGTGTATCTTACATAATGATTGTAATTTAAAAACTGAAACACCACTAGGTATCTTTTCTTCTTTGCTTTGGTTTTACTAGCTGGGTGACTTGGGGGCTCTATCTGTAAACATATCCAAAATGAATAAAGTAACTGAATTACAGAGGTATGATTCCATTGAGGGTACTGCTACTGGAAACAGTTTTTAGCCTCAAGAGGCAAGCTCTTACACTCCATTGGATTAGAATTGCAAGACAGAATTATAGCTCTGTTGTATTCAAGGTTTGCTTGTTGCTAATTTTATGAGGACATAAAAGCTAATGTAAAGCATCTATCACATTCTTGACCCTTTAAGAAACCTGTCCTCACAACAGCTGATAGCAGGTAGGAGGAAGAAGAGACCCTGAAACGTCACAGGGCATTTCAAGGAAAAAAAAAAAAGAATGCCTTGTCCCTGGAATATCTCTTTGACACTGAATCCATGTGGTGGTTAGGTTGGGGAAAATTTTAGTTTATTTAGTTAACACATATTTATATGGTGGGTCTTGTTCTAATGCTGGGGTTACAGCAGGGAAGAAATCAGGTGAGAAACCCTCCTGCCCTCATGGAGTTTACATATACTACAACTAAACAAGCAGAATGTGAGACCTGTTACAGGTGTCAATCCACTTAACACAAAATCAGTTAAGGAAAAATAGTTGAAGGAGGATAGGGCTTCAGGGCTGGGGACAAGGATTGCTCTGAAAACAGAATGGATAAGAAAGACCTCCCTGATATCATGGTATTTGAACAGAGAGCTGAAGGAGGCATGGGAGCAAGGCCTGATGCTGATGTCTGGGGAGGAGCCTTCCAGACAGGGAGGATAGTCAGTGCAAAGGCCCTGAGGTGGAAGGCATGGCAGAGGGAGTGATGTTAGTGTGACCACAGCCAAGTGGGTGAGGAAGGGAGCAATGGGGGATGAGGCCCCAGCAGATTCAGAGGGCTGGATCCTCCAAAGCTTTCTAGATCAAGGGAAGGCCTTGAGAGTCTTTGAGTAGAATGGGAAACCACTGGAGAGTTTTGGTCAGAGAAATGATTACGTTTCAAGAGGATCATTCTGGGTACTTCATAGAAAATAGATGATCAGGAGGCAAGGGTTTAGATAGGAGCAGTTAGGAGACTGCTGCAAAAATCCAGGCAAGTGATTGGAGTGGTTTGGAGACACAGCCGGTGGAGGTGGTAAGGTGTATTCTACCTCTGGTTATAGGTTGAAGTTTAGAGCCAGCAGAATTTGCTGACAGATTGGGTGTGGTGTCACCCCACAGGCCCATTCCACTGGAACTGCTGCAAAGGTGCCACAGAGATCTTTGAGATTCCTCCTCCCTCCTGCTTTGGCTCTGATGATGAGTTCTCAACATTACATCATCCGTTCATATTGCTTCCTCCGATGCTTTTTGCCCTGATCACATATATAGCATTTGCTAGTGCACAAGAACATTATTCTGCTGTCCTCTGATTTCTGAAACTCAGCTTCTTGTTGCCATTGCAAGGACTTCCTGCTAGCAGCAATTCTCCTGGATCCAAGACAAACAAGGATCTCCGTCTTCCCCATACCATCATCTCCTTGTGCCAATCATTCCTCTGCCAGAATCTCAGATGTCTCTTTCCTTCAGACTCTGCTCCAAGCCTTAGCTGCTTTGTGTTAGGCTGATGCAATAATTTTCACCCTGGCAACAAAAATGGTCCTTGTCCAGCTTCATTCCCATCATTCCACAGTTCCTTTCAGATTCCTGTCTTGGCTTCCAATTCTCCCTCACCTCCAATTTCCCCTCCCCAATTTAAATCGCTAATATATTCTTTGGGAAACATTCTTACCACATCCTTTTCATCTTCAGCACATAGTTATATAATTTTGGGTTCACTCTGGCAAACCACTTTGAGGACTTTGAGCAAATAAAGCAAACTACAAGGTCTGGACCGGGGAGAGGTTTTCTTTGTTTTTATTGTCTGCACATCCCTGCTCAACTCTACAGAACTGACCACAGTAAGTTTCAGTGCTCTAGTGAATACCCCTGGGAGGAGTAACTCTTTTCTCAGTGGATCTTTGTTTTTCTTCTTAGTGTAAATTAATTAATTGGTGTGTTAGTCATTTATGTAGTCCACTAAATAATTCTATTGTTCTGATGCACAAAAGAGGATTGTACTTCCTGGCCTCCTTTTTGGTCAAATAGCACAGTGTGACTAACTCTGGCCAATGACTAGAGAGTGGAAGTAATAGTCATAATTTCTGAGGCAATGCATTTAATTGCCAGGAAAACACTGGAACCTTCTTTCCCTTAGGGATGATGATTGCAACTCCTGAGATGTCAGCCTGGGTCACTGAATGACTCTGAGGAGCAGAGCCCCTTGACAATTTATGATGGATACGTAACACCAGGGAGAAATCTTCATTTTGGTCACTGAAATTTGAGGATTTTTTTTTTTTTTTTTTTTTTTTTTTTTTTTACTGCAGCAGAACCTAGTCTATCCTGCCTGATATATTCAGGTCATCTCTCTTCGATAGTTACTTGAGAACAATACCTCAGGCAAAGGAAGGTTTGGATGAATGCCAAGGGCAAGCCTAGGTTAGGTGCCAGGTGGCCTATGCTGGCCATGGAGTTCCGAAGGATGCTGGCTCCAGAAAGGGGAACAAGGTTGCAGGTAGAGGACTAGAAGAACCCTGCAGGCAAAAGGGAGAAAAATCTCAGGCTCGTCTAAGGTTGATACCATGGTCTCTATGGCTTCTCCGTGGCAACAGAAAATGATTTAGTGGATTTCTGCCCAGCAACACACAGCCTAATGCTAGTTTCCTTGCAGCTGGGGTCCAGGTGGTCAGGAGAAAACTTCCCTTACACGTGATGACAAGAAGGCAAGGCCAGAGGTATGCCTGCCTCCTCTTATAGCCTCCAAAGGGGACGGCTAACGTGCCCAGGTCCGTCCGGTTATTCAAATGAGTGATCGCAGACAACGTCCAGAAGGAGGTACCCAAGGTCAGAAGAACACAACGAGGAAGATGCTGTCTAAGTACCACAGTGTGTCAGAGGAGTGATTTCTAGCTTCCTGTAGATACCATTAGCTAAATTGCAATCTCTGCTTTTAGTACCTCTTTTGCCAGAATCACTGTTTCTCGCTTTGAACTTCAGGGGAAGGAGGAGGGAGAGGCAGGTGCCCTCTGCTTCCCTCCCATTTGTGGGAAGCCTGGAAAAGGAGTTTGCTGTTTAGAAAGTTGCTCTGTTTTTAATTGGTGGGAGGAGGCTTGTGGGAGCCTCCAGCGTTCCGCTTGTGTTATGATTTGGTGACAGTGTGAAGTCAGTCTTAGAGCACTTACCGTCCTCCTGAGCTGTCAGGAACTCAGAGACTTCCACTCTGATTAAAACCCATGACTACACAAATTACCATAATCCAGTGACAGGCATGAAGAGAAGGCCATAATACTGATAACAATGTGCCAGTTAAGAGGCTATTATATTTAGCGCCTTACTTTATCAGTACAGGGAAATCTCCTCAGGGTTGCCGTTGATATAACCAGTACCTTATTAATGGATGCATCCAGGGGAAGTCAGGGTCCGCCTCAGATACGGGCTACACACCTGAGGGAGGAAGAGGGAAGAGGTGCGGCCACCCAGAATAATTTGTTTGCTGGGAGTTCTTTTGGTGGCAGGGAATAGAGGCTGCCCATGTGTTCTCTGCTCTGAACCAGTGTGGTTAAGAGGCCGGCAGGGAATGGGACTCTAGTTTCAGTCCAACAAGTCAATTCATTGTCTGCACCCCACTGAACAAGGTGGAAAGCCTCTCACCTCTGGGTCCTCAAAAACACCCTATGTTGTCCTTTTTGCCACCAGAGCTGCCCTTCTGTTCTTTGATCATCCAGGACATTTCTTTGCTCCCCAACCTGTGCTGACTTGGGCTCCTGCATAATGTCACATACTCTGGTCTCATTTCCTTTCCGGTAGGTGACTCCAGCTCATTTGAGCTAAGTTGTTAATGCTGCTAATGGTTTCAGGTGTTAGCCATTCTAGCTCATTTATCTGCATTTTAACAGGGACTTTTCAGCTTAAAGTCAAAGGTGTTACTACTTAGAATTTAGGGCACACAAGGAAAGGTTGGTGGGGGATGGCATTTGGGAGCATGAGTCCGTAAAACTTTTCAATAGGTCCCTGTCATACTGAGTGAGCCATGGCATTTTCACCAGGTCAGAACGGGGGCCCAGCCCTTCCATTTTAGCTCCATCTCCAATTATTCCTTACTTCTTCTCCCCCTCTCTCCTTCGCCTCCCTTGCTAATAATATTCTTTCCTCTGCCCCCATCTGCTCCGCAAAGCAAATGCTGCTCATTCTTTCTGGCCTGGCTCAAAACTGATGGCTCCTATGAAGTCTTCTCCCCAGGCAGAACTAATTGTATCCTTGTCTGGGAATTATAGGTCACTGGTTCTTAACCCTTGTTGCGTATTAGAATCACCTGGTGTATTGCAGGGCTCCCCAGAGATACAGAACCAAAAATATATACCAGATAACGTATATATTTACATACATACAATAAGGAATTGGCTCACACGATTATGGAGCCTGACAAGGCCCACGATCTGCAAGGTGGGTTTAGCGGGCTGGAGACTCAGAAAGAGCTGATATGTCAGTTTAAGTTTAAAGATAGCAGGCAAACCCCAATGAAGGCAGTCAGGCAGGAGGAATTCTCTCGTTTGTTCCATTGTCCCCACAACAAGATATATTGAAGCCTTAACCTCCTGTACCTGAGAATGCAACTTGGAGACCGCCTTTGGTTTTAGGGTCCTTGCAGATGTAATTAGTTAAAGTGAGGTGCAGTGGATTAGGGTGGGCTCCTAATTCAATCCAACTGGGGTCCTTAGAGAGATGGACACAGAGACAGACACACAGAGAAGAGGCCACATGAAGACAGGCAGAGCCGGGAGTGATGCAGCTACAGGCCAGGGACCGCCGAGGACCGCCAGCAAAGCCGCAGAAAGAAGCGAGGCGGCGGCAAGGCAGAATGCCCCTGCAGGTCTCAGAGGAAGCACTGTTCTGCCGACACCTTGGTTTCTGACTTCTGGCCTCCAGCGTGTGAGATAACACATTTCTGTTTTTAAGTCACTCCACTTGTGCGTCCTTATTATGGCAGACCTCGGAAACCCATGCAATAACCAGTTGAAGAACAGGTGTTAGGAGAACGGTCTGCATTACATTTATGGAAGGGTGGAGGGGAGTAGACAAGAATTGGTATTGCAGGATGGGTTAAGGAGTGTTTTGAGAATTGCTTTCTTTTTTTTCTTTCTTTCTCCCCCTCACCTGCTGCGCCCCCAAGCTTTAATGTTTGGGATATTTCAAATCCAAGAGATTTTGTGAGAAATGACTGACTCTTTGTAACACACCAGCTTTCCAGAAAGAATCATCTGAACTGGTCTCATTTCCCTCGCCACCCATAGAGCCATTAGAAATGAATACGCAGGCACCTGGCTTATCAATTTACCCTTTCCCCCTACAGCTGGATCTATTCGGGATTCATTCATCAGATCACATTTCTGGATCTGCGACATTCAGGAGGAGTCTGTGGGCTTGGGAGCCCCATCAAGGTCACCGAGAGGCACTGCCTGCCTAGCCATCTGCCCCTCGCTCTTTGACGTCCCTTCAAATTAAACACCACACCCTGTGGCAAAATTGCTGCTGCTCTATAAATAGCGGACTTGGCTAGAGTTGCACTGAAAATGTTACAGAGGAAGGGTGTCAGAGAGAAGAAAAAGGAAGGCCACAGACTCAAGGGCAAATTTCTTAGTCAGATGACTCCAGTCTCTGAGGAAGCCCAAGAATTCTCTGTGTAAAGGAGGCATCCTGGGCCTCTCCCCCACTCCCTTGTGACCTCCTATCCTAAGCTCCCATCCACCAAAGTGAACATTTCCCTTTTCTTTCCCCAATTATTTTTTTATATTTGAATTTATCAGGAAATTGCTATGAGGTTGCTTTAAGAAAAATACACAGGCCCTTTTCTGTGGCCTCATGGCACACTCTAATTTCAATCATATTGTTACTGAATTAAAATGGACACTGTTCATAGGCAACACATTGTTACTGATGCTTTCTGCAGCCACATCGTTGTAATATCATCATATTATTTTAGGACCGATTGGCCTACACTTTTATAGGGCTGCTATAAGCATCACATTTGCTCCCAGAGAAGGGCCCTGAGAGCTTCCCAATTTCTGTCTCCTGTTCTCTGTACTGTTGTCTCCTGCTTTTCTGTTCTAGCCCTGACTGTGTGCTCTTTCCTCCCATTGGCCATCCCACTTGGGTCTCCTCCTCATGGTGTGCACACACACACACACACACACACAATTCCTGCCCTCTATAGTCAGTCCACTCCCTGGCCCTCATTCCTGGCCACTTGCCAGACTTCAGGTCCAGTTCCTCCCTTGTGCCCCATGGTGTGAAGACAGAGAAGTGAGGCTGTGCCTGGGGACAGGGGTTCTCAGCTGCACAGAGAGGTTCACATTTCGGTTCCTGAGCCTTCCCTTTCTGAAAAAGCTGCACCTCGAAGTCCCTCATGTTGAGGGGCCATGGATTTCACTAGAGGATTTTCCCTCCCAGCAGGTGCAAAATACAGAGGACCTGAGCGTGGAGATATTCCTGGACTCATCTTTCTCAGAAGCTGGTTTTTCTTTCCACTCCTTTCAATAGATTAGGCTTCCAGAATCTGCCATGACTTTGAGGTTAACTTTGTTCCGGGTCTGCATAATCTACTACTTGCTTATGTCTTCTCATCTCTGGTTCCCTGGGGTTTAGAAAAGCAGGTAGGAGGCCAGCCTATTAGGAAAGCACTGGATAGTTTGCGTGGCTCTCACTGTCCCGCACACGGACCACCCCACCTTGGGTATATTTCTAGGGCTTCTGTTCAGCATTGCTTCTCACAGTGGTCTGGGGATGGGCACCCTTGGCATCATGAGGGGGCCTGTTAGAAACACAGACTCTCAGGCCTCACCCCAAACCTACTGAATCAAAATCCCACTGTAACAAGAGCTCCAGGTGGTTCAGTATGAGGAACTGAGTGGGGTTACCCCTATGTGTGCAGATACCCTGGCCCCATAGGAGTCAGCTCAGCACCTGTGGTTTCAGCTGAAGGAATCCCCTCAAGGATGTTAGCAGGCTCAGTGCATTTAGAGGTCATGAATGTGTCAGCACAACAACCTTTTATGGAGATTGTTTAATTAATGTTAATTGCTCTTGGCCTATTGTATGGCTCAGCCAGGATTTACGGTAAATCGCCATAATCTAAAACCCTATAAAAGAGTCATTGCTTTTAGAGGCCTTGTAACTCATGCAGGGAGACACCTTCTGATCCTTGTTGCAGCACCCAGATGTATAAATACTGCCTACATTTGCATAATTCTCCGAGGAATCCGGACACTTTGTTTTTAGGGGGGGCAGGTGCATCTGGGTGAAGAGCAATGTTCCTCATATGTTATGATCTGGGTGGTAGTTGGTGAGAACTTGCTTTATAAAAGAGAGATGATTTATCCAGTTTTACTACCCAATTCTGGGCTTTCATGGAGTCCATAAATTGTGTTGTTGCCTTCAGCCCAGTGGATGTCTATAAAGTTGTTTCCACATCACTACGGTACCCTGTCCCTGCTCCTGAGTGTCCCACAGGATCAGGGAGAGGAAGAGGCAGACCGGAGATAAAAGTGGTGACAGTGATGGCTCATGGAGAGCCGAGGCACAATCGGAGGAAAGCTGGCGGAGCGTGCCCGATGGCTGGTGCCTGGGAAAATACCACTGCTGAGTTAGAATGGAAAGGGAATACGTGGGGAGGGGACACACCAGTCTGTGCTAACCCATGCCTGAGCTCACAACCATCTGAGAAAGAGAACATGCGTTTTAGCATTGATCGTTGGCCTCTTCCCACCCCCACCCCGCCCTTTTTCTTAATCCTCCTGTTCCCTTTCATTGGAAAGGGATGTAGGTATAGGTTGGACTCATTCACACTCTGCTTCAATTACCTTCAACACTAACTTATTTCCCATGTTTATTACCCTCCTGAGAGGAGTGGGGCCTCTGAAACTTGCATGTTTTAAGCTTTGAAAAAACCATCCCTCACAGTCATTTTCCTGAGTGAAGCCTGTCTTCCTTTTCACTTTGAAATCACTCTCTTTCATGGATCTGAAATGTTCTTTCCTCCCCTGCATTCCACCCCTCCCCAACACAGAGCGTCACAGCTTGCTCACGATGAGACCCACTCCTACTCCTCGTCCCTGAGCTGGCCTTATTTTGGTTTTATTTTTACACTTGCTCTTTCTTCCAGTCTCACTCGAATCCTGTGATGTAAGTAGGGCGATTCTGGAAAGCCTGTGTCACGGATGAAGAGACCAAGGCGGGCGCGTTCTCAGGAAGCAGAGCTGGGCTGGAATGTAGGCCTCTGGCTGCCCCGCTGGAGCAGGCGTGGCCCCGGGGCTGAGCGGCAGGCTGGTGGCAGCAGCACGGTGCCCAGGGCCAGCCTCCCCACGCCTGTGTGATGGGGTCATCCTCAGTCTACCCAGGGACAGACGGAAGTTTAGAAACTCCCTGAGCACGGCCCTCCCTCTACAGGTTGTTGTGGCCATCCTGCCGTGGGCACAGACCCGGAACAGCGCTGGAGTCTCCACAGACCCCCTCAACGGCTCCCCAACCCGCCTGTGGCCCGGATGCTCTGCTGCTCTCCCAGGCCTCCCAGGCTGTGCAGTAATTGGTCTGGGAGCAATGACCCATTTTCTATACCGAGCAGCAAGTGCCATCTGCGGGCTCTCTCACCCAAATGATTCAGATTCTCCTAAATCCAGTTTCACTGTCACTTGTCATTTGTTCTGCATCCCAGCTTTGCATTGTCTGCAGATACAGAGATCTGAATGTCTGTCATTTCACTGCCTCCAGTCTGTAGATGAATTGATGGAGATTTAGTGATTCCCAGAAAAGAGAGACAGGAAATGCCACATTCCCTCCCTCCCTCCCCCATCCCTTATTATTGAGCATTTGCCTTGCCCAAAGCCCAGAGCTGGGTACTGGGGGGCATAAAGCTGGCCAGATGATTCCCGCCTTCTAGGAGCAAACATGCCAACAGCCTCATCCCCAGTGAAACAAAACAACGTGGACAAGAACGAGGTGGCACTGAATATCAAATCCTTTCCACCTCCCACTAGAATCAAGCTCCCGAAGCAGGGATGGTAGTCTTGTTTTATGATAGATCCCCAGCGCCCGGAAGAGTGCCTGGGACACGTTCCTGCTCTGTAAGCACTGAATCGAATTTCCACTTGCATTATTGACCCCAGCTCTCCACCCTCCCTCATTCACATCCTGGCTGCCAGAGCAGGCGGCTCCTCTGAGGGAGGAGAATCCTTCCTGCTGCTGTACCTGGGCTGGGGCACGCAGCTTGCTTCGACCAGTGGCCTGCGGGGACGTCCGTGACAATGTGCTAGTTCCAAGCCGAGGCCCCTAGGCGCCCACCGCACTTTCCCACTCTCCTTTGGCCTCTGTCCCTGCCATGACAAGAGCATGTCCTGGTGAGCTCCCCTCCCTCCTTACCCCCGCCCTTGGTCTAAGGAGGGGGGAGACAGCAGTGCAGAGCCAGACCTGCGGGCTTCCAGCATCCAGCCAGCTGTTCCCGCCTCACCTTCAATCGTCACAACGTTTAAAATATATAGTATCTGGAGCTTTACAGAAAAAGTGTGCTGACCTCTGGCCTAATCACAAATACAGCTCAATACTTTGATCATTTGAAATTTGGTGACAGGTGCCTATAGTCAGCACATATTTTCCTTCTGAGAATTAAGGAATTTCCCAAGTGTTTCACCTGAAATCTTCTGATTGGGCCAATCCACGGTAATTCAAAATAAAAAAGAAAGCAGATTCTTTCATCTTATTTGAAATCCAAAGCCAAGCCGAAGGAATTATCAGAAGTTATTTAAAATTTCAATCAAAACCAGACATACTAATGGATTGGAGTGAATAACTTTTCTTGTAAGCATGGTCTTAATTTAGAAATTAGTGATACATTAGCCAATAAAATATGAAAAAGAGTTTTGCAGTATTAAAGGGAACCTTGTTTTGGTTCCTTTCGTTCTCAGAGATGACTCTAACAGGGTAGCAAATGGCCTTTCTCAGGGCTGGAGCCAAATAGAATTGTTCAGACAGCAAATCCTTACTCATGTGCTATTTAGGGATGCACCATGGCTAATAGTGTTGTTGCACTTAACATTTCAAGATGAAAATATTGTACATATAAGAAATGGAGTTTCCCTCCTTTTATGCAACATTAGTAATATAAATATTTACAGTTATTTGCATCCAAGGGTCTCAAAGTGCTCCCTCAAATAAATAACATCAGAATCTTTTAGAAAGCCAAAGCAAAAGCAAGAATCACTTCAATCGTGAGGAGATTAGTATTTCAGATCACATATCTATTCTAACAATGGTGAGAAGTATTAAATGAAGGAGACAATTGTAACCAACAAGAAATACAGCCAGAAAAGAACAAATTCTGAGCAGCCCCACTCATCTTTGATTAGCCTTTCAGCACTGGATAGAAGAGTGGCAGATGGAAACTGAGAACAGGAGGATGGTAGAGAAGAGAGCAAGAGTAGTCCACATTCTGGAAAGCTGTTGACCTGCAAACTTAAGAGCTGTCACCTGCCCTAGCCAATTTGGCTGAGTGGATAGAGCGTCGGCCTGCGAACTGAAAGGTTCCAGGGTCGATTCTGGGTCAAGGGCACATGCCCGGGTTGTGGGCTCGATCCTCAGTGGGGGACTTGCAGGAGGCAGCCGATCCATGATTCTCTTTCATCATGGATGTTTCCATCTCTCTCTCCCTCTTCCTTCCTCTCTGAAATCAATAAAAATATATTTTAAAAAAGATCTGTCACCTATGAATTGTGTCATCAAGCCCCTAGTGATCAATATTTGCTGCTATGTGAAGTTACGAGGGAGTACGCAATCTAAGTGCACTTGCCCTTCTAAGAAAAAAGGAAACTGAGAACAGAGAGATTTGTGCTCAAAGCTGAAACCATTTCTAGACATTTCAAAAACAGTTAACCAGCAATTCAGGTTTCTTCTTCAATCATAAATTGATAGCCTCCTATGTCCAGATCATTCAGCCAGGCCTAGCAGGACAGAAAGATACATAAAATAGGGCCCTTGCCTGGGACCCTATAATGTAGTGGAAATAGAATCTAAGCCACCAGATCACTCTTGGTAATATCATCTGCGATGCTGGCTGAATGACCCTAAGAAAGACTTGTGGAAGTTAAGCACATGAAAAGCTAATTTAACATTTAATGTTCATTAAATAAAAGAGAAGGGTTTCCAGTTGGGGGTCAAATGAAAAATTAAGTGTGGGGCATATGGGTATGGTTCTAAGGGGTAGGGAGGTAAGCCTCTCTGGTATTTCCAGAACTGGAGGAAATGCCATTGTAAAGCCTACAGCCCTTAGATTCACCCCCTTTCAGGTGGGATGGGCACAGTGGGACATATACTTTTCCACAGATTGATTTCTTTTAAAATCTTTGATAAAATTGGAATTTATTTTGGCAAACTGCAGATTTTTCCCCCTCCCAAATAGCTAATGTTCCTTTCTCCCACTGGTTTGGGGAAATATTCATAGTCACCATTTACTGAATGCCTGTAATATGTCAGGAGCCTTGATCATTTTTGTAAAGGACTTACGCACTTTCTAGGTGACCCAGAATCTGAAGTTCCTTCCTTTGGTAAATTCTCCATCTTAATGCATCTTGCTGGGAGAGAGCTTGCTTTGACTTTAAAACTTAAAAATCCCAATAATAACTCATTTTCCCAGCCTCTTTTGCACATATGTTGGGAGCATATGATCCAGGCTCAGCCAATCAATAAACCCATTCAGTCTTCACAACTGAATCTATTGCTCCAAAGAGGTGGGCCAAGCCTTTGGAGCAATAGATGTGTGATGTCAACAGTTCCTGCTGGAAGTCTTCACATGCTCTCTGGTGCCATGAATTTCTGGGGTCCTGGCTGCTGCCCAGCCATCCTCAGTCCCTCCTTTTCCCAAGTCTGCTTCTTCAACCTTCTCAGAAAATTTGTAAGCAACACAATAGCCTTGAATAAATTCCTCTTCTGCCTAAATTAGCCAGAGTATGTCTATGTTGTTTGTATCTAAAGATGTTAGTTGATACATGTAGGATATCATTTGATTCTCAAGTCCTCACACCTTTCAAGACATATATCATCACCCCCATTATAGATGTAGCTAGTTAATATTCAGTTAGAGAATTAACTTGGTTAAGCGCACACAGCTAGGAAGTGGTAGAACCGGAATTCAAACCTAGGTTTGAATTTGCCTGATTCTGAAGTTCATATTCTTTCTCCTCTGTCACACAATGCCAACATTATCATACCCTACAGTATATACACAAATCCTCTATCTATGCATCTATCATCTATCTATATGTAAAAAAATATAGGGATAGATATAGAGGCAGAATCCATGGTTAGTTTCTTTATCCACAATTATGCTCAACTGGTCTAGCTATTTATTCTTGTGCTGGCATCATGGTTCTACTTATGGCAGCTTTCTAATAAGTCTTAAAATCTAGCAAGTTCTTATTCTTTTTAGTCCTTCTTGGGTTTTTATTTTTCTAGATGAGCAACTGGACAATTCTGTGAAGTTTTTCTGCAATCACGGGCAAATTAGCAGCTTTAATTTAAGATGTTTCAACCTTCATGTTATCTTCACTTAACAGGGTTATGTGAGGTAGTCACAGCTCCCATGTGTGCATGTGGGCACAGGCCCACGCCCACACCCACACTCACAAATATGTCCCTAGATGAAGGTTTGTGGTACCTTTATAAGGAGGCTTTGTTTGTTAGCTTCGATGTACTTCAGAATTCTCCAGGAGCAGAAACTGTGGCAGTGTGGGCCCGAGGACCTGTCACGTTCAGGCGAGCCAACAACTGAAAGGAGGCAGCTCTGATCAGAGAGAGCAGCGAGGAGGAAACCAGTGCATCACAGGCTTTATTTTTATGCCGCTTTGTTCCTGCCGAAAGCAGCATGGTTCACTTTGAGCCTTCCTTTTTTTTTTTTTTTCTTCTCTCTCTAAGCATAATTTTGATGCTGTGGGATTTCTCGCCAAGCAACATCCAGCAAATAAGTCCCAGGAGAATGTCTGATTTGTGTCTGCACATAATTTTCCTGGTGTGGATCCTAGGTAATAGAAAGGCTAAATAATAGCTATGGTCCTGGAAGAATTTCTTCAATTATGGAGTTGTTGAGGCTCTGTTAAGAACTGATGAGATGGATGGCCCCTGCCTGGCCCAATAAACCAAGAGGGTAATTCCCACCTCCTTAAGTGGATGTGGGTTTGATACATATGTATCCATCACAAGTTAATGAAAAGCCCGTGCTTTTGATCCAGGAAGACACCAGACTCTTCGTTTTCTCTTGCAGAAAAACATTCAAGTAAAAACATCCTTGTGAGGATTCCCCACAGGAAATTCCATGCATCTGCTCAAATTAAAAAGGCATCAACTTATTTATTTCCTTTAATGGAGAGGGACTCCTCTGAACACTGAGTGCTCTCCTGAAAGGCCGAGGCTGGGGTTCTGAGAATTGTGAGATACCGGAAGATGGAAATGATGTTCTTAATAGTGGATTCTGAGGGTATAGAGATGCCCATGGCCACATGTAAATTGTGCTGCAGAATCCAGCTGCTTTTGTTGCCAGCACAGATTCGGTGCCAGGAAACTTCTGGGATTTTGCACTTTTTGTCCAGATCCAAGGTTATTCTTTGGTACCACAGTTCACGCAGGTAGTTCTAGCCTGTCTCAGAACTGTGGGTAACAACCAGAAATGGAACTGGGCTTGTAGTAAGCCCGAGAGCTAACTTCTTCTAAAATTAAATTAGGATTAGCCACAGTGCCTCATATTTCTGAAAGATGTGCTGCATAATAAGGCGGAACCAACTGAATGCTGTGCCCAGGAAATGGATGCCACATTTGCAGCAACATTTCCAGTTTAAAAAAAAAAAAAAGTGAATTGATGAGCAGCGAGTTAATCATGCTGTAACTATATAATCTCATGACCCCCTCACCACTGGAGTCAGAATTAACTATGGGTGTGCACTGAGCGACCAGTATTGTACGGTCCCTTGACTGTCTGTCGGCAAGGACCCAGCAACCAGGCCCAATGGCTTCTGAGGAAAGCCAGTGAAGAGACTGGAGTTTCCTATGAAAAGCCAGCGCTTCAGTTTGTCCTGATTCGGAGCAGAGCTGTCTTCCTGGCTGAAGGTGTGGTGATGGATGGAAAACAAATTTCTCTCGTAGGCACATTCTGAAAGGTCAGTTCTGGGCATCCATAGAGAAAAAACCCTCATAGTGAATCCAAAAGGACAAAACGATAGTTACTCTGGTCCTGCTGTCTGTGCACGGGAACCTGTAAGCCGGCACAATTAGGCACGAACGGTCCTGCCTCACTGCGGCAGCGAAAAAAGAGCTAGCTTGAGCTTCAGAGAAACCTGAGTTTGCTATTCATTCAAACAAATTGAAAGTACACATTTGATACCCTTTTAGGTTTCTGAAGTTTCAGTACTGACTATTTTGTAACCAGGGCACATTGGATTCCTCTGGTGATCAGGAGCTCTGTCTGGTATTAATATGCACTCACAGCGCTTTAAAAATCAGCTCGCAGTGCAATCTCCTATTGTGTTTGGAGTGAATGACTCGTGACTACAAGTTCAATGGCAGCTACAGAGAAAAGTCATCTGAGTTTGTTGTTGTTGTCAAACGATCTTTAATTGAAATGTTTTCCTTTATAGTTCTTAACTGGCCAGGCATTCCAGTGCACGGCTGCTGATGTCATCTATGATGTCATGAGGGCAACGGCCATCACCATTGCAGCTCTCAGATGGGGCAGTCCCCAGCATGTCTTTAATGGTTCCAGAGAGTTCTCTAGCTAAAGATTGGTGCCACATCTGTCCGGCAATGTTGACAATCTCATTGAAGTGGTGTTTTCATTGTGCTTAATATATATATTTTTGCTTCTTTCTGTCTCTTGGTGGCTTTTTGAGGGCTTCCATGATGAGGGCAGAGGCAGAAGGCACTGCCTCCGCCTGGGCCTGTCTGTTCCGAATGGTCAGTTTCACTGTAATCCTCAGACCCCTCCAATCACCAGTCGCTTTGGCAATGTCATCTCCAGCCTTTTTTGGAGACAGGCCCAGGGGGCGGGTCTTGGGGGCCACGGCAGACATGGCACTCACTTTTCCACCAGTGCAGCTCAGGTATACAGCTTTGATCTCATTGGGGTCGAACTTTGGTGACATGGTGGAGGCAGCTGGTGCCAGATGAACCCGAAGAAAGTTGCACCTAAGCCTCCTCCGAGCCGAAAGCCGAAAAGCTCATCCAAGTTTTTAATGATGTCCCCTTTCCAGGTAAAGTGTCAAAATAAGTCTTCCATTTAATTTGTCTGGAATCCAGGGAAAATGTATCACTCTATTCTTTCTCCTCCCTCAAGTGAACAATACACTTTGCTCAAGAACTAATGCAACAATCTGAAATCTTAGTGGAATAAAACCATTTGCCTACCCCCAAATTTAAATTCCAAACATACAAAGATTGACATTCAAAATGGCTTATAATATTGCTCACCAAAGACAGAAAAAAAGGTCCAAGGGACCACAAGTTATTTATTTCATAAATAAAGCACATTTGGTGGCTTCACAGTATTGGTGGGAGTCCAGTAGTGTTGTAAAATTATGATTCTCCTAGCATGGCGAATGTTCTCTAGGGGTGCCTGTCTCTCCTGGGTGAAATGGAGGCCCAGTCATTTCACTTCAAATGTGTGTTATAATCATGAGAACTGTCCTGGGTTTTTTAAACTCTCCCCCTCCCCCCACCCTCCCCCTACCCTCCCGTATCCTCCCTCTGAGGCCCGATAGTCCGATCGATGCCTCCTTGCTTCTGGTTCTGTTCTTGTTCCTCAGTCTATGTTGTTCATCATTTCCTCTAGATGAACGAGATCAAATGTCACTAGATATATACTAATAAGAACTGAATGTGAGACGAGCAATAATATTTATGCTGACAGGCAAATGAATCAATCTGTAGCGAGCTTCCCCCTGGACCAACAGTTCTTTTGAGACCCAATTTCGATGTCCAGTAGTTCCTTATGTGTACATGTCAGCACTGACCCCTCAGCTCTGGATGGTGGACAAATGGTGGTAATGGAGGTCTGACTCCCTCTGGTTTGGTCTCGGCCGATCCCAGGGGCACGGCGTCACCTGGACTAAGGGGCACGTGGCCTCACCCATACCCAAGGGGCGCGTGGTCTCACCCGGGCCTGGGACCCAGCCTCACCCGGATGGATCCAGGGGCGCACGGCCTCACCCGGACCCTGTCCTGGGTTTTTTAAAAGTTAACGAACATCCAGATGTGGACAGTTTGCTAAAACAATGTCAAATCAGTGAGCCCTAAAATATGTGATTCACAAAAGAAAATGGAAAACACTCATTAATCCTAGATGCTGAAGACCCAGAACAGTTATTGAGAGCTCTATTAAAACTTGCTATTTATGTAATTCCCCCATAGGGTTTCTGAAACATAAAGAGGCTCAGGATGTAACTTGTGCTGTCCAATATAGTAGCCACTAGCACTACGTGGCTATTTAAATGCAAGTTAATTAAAGTTATATAAACATTTAAAAAGTCAATGCCTTAGTGGAACTAGTCCTATTTCAAGTGTTCAATACCCACGTGTGGCTGGCGATTGCCATATTAGACAGTGCGATATGAAACATTTCCATCATTGCAGAAAGTCATGTTGGATAGTGCCAACTTAAGTGAAGAAGAAAAGAAGTATTTATTGAGAAATTATAGTGTGATAGGCATCCTATTTGATCTGTATTTTTTCCATTTCACAGTGAGGAAGCTTAGCCTCAGAGAGCTCAAGTCACTTGTCCAAGTCACATAACTGGCAGCAGAGTTAGAACTTCATCCAATGGCTCTTGACTCCAAACCCAGTGCCATTTCCAATACACTGGGTCCAGTGTTTGCTCCCCACTCTTCCATCTGACACATACCTAATGATAGAGTGACTGTATATTTAAATAATTCTTATAGGAAAATGGGTAAAAACTTATCCTGAGCAAACTGGGCTCTCTATTTACTGAGAACCTATGGTAGCAATGGGGACTACTAGTATAAGGTTAAAAGGATGAATACAGTTCCTGACTTCATAGCACTTATAGCCCATGGGGGAGTCAAACATTAAATAGATAATCACAAAACTAATTATCAGGCACACTTGTGATAAGTACCAAAGAGGAAATTCCATCTGTTTTGGGAGAGGCTTTCCAAACCCCATGAAATAACAACAAAAAAATAATAATCATTAGCCATAAAACTTTAGCTTTCAATGCCAGTGAAGTTCAAATTAGTAAGATAAATCTATGATACTGCTGGCCTCCTGACTGATGAGTCTCACTGTAATCTTTATGCCTGGTAAACAGAGAGATCTATTTCATTCAAGGTCATCCTGGGTTGGCATAACCAACTTCAATTTCACCCTATTCTCTTTGGGTAGAAGCATTTTTGAAACAAAGAGCTGAGATCAGCTAATTTGTCAACATTACAAAGCAGGAGCCTCATCCTCGTAACTCTTCTCCCTCATTGAACCTTCCCAGCAACAGCAGCTGACACATGAGCCTTGCAGATGAAGATGCCGTAGCATGGCTATTTCTCAACCACACCGTTGAGGGTAAGATAGTTGGAAAATGCTTCTTCTTGGCCCTTTCTTTGTCATTTTCAACAGGGTCAGACTCAAATACCCATAAAAGGAGATTGAGAGCCAATATGCTATACCGTCAAATTTAAAAGGCTAGAAAAAAAGTCAAAGCCATAAACTTCTCATTTTCAGTATTTTATTCCTTTTCACGCTAGTCTATTAGTTTCAATAAAAGGACAACAGAATGTCCATTACACCGGAATTTGACATGCCTATTATGCCGATACGATTAGTTTTTGCAACATACTCATGTACTGGTTATAGTTTATAGAAAAATTGATTTCACAGAATCAGAGAAATTAGAATTGGAAACATTCTATTAGGTTACTAGATACCTCCCCTGAGACAAGTATAGAATTGATCCCTAGTTCACAGTGTATTATCTGATGCATTTTTTCTATCAGGTTTTGATAGGCTTATATATTTATTATAGGCTGGAAATATGTACCACTAAAAATTATACCAATCCATCTGAGAAATAACATTCTAGAAAAATAAGCATTTGCTGAGGGCTAATTTTACTTTGGTGGATTCATTTTTAATATACGTACCAGTGTTTATAGCCTCTCATCTTATAAGAGGCAGGGTAGTAGCACAGATCATGGGTTGGCATTACAATCAAATAGTGAATTTGCATAGCTTAAGTTGCGGAAATTTCCCCAGACATAATTTCCCATCAGATTTCTACAAAATGTGGTATGAATTTTTTATTCCCAAGAATGGATCAGTTTCCGTACAGGAAATTGAGCCCTGTACCTGGAGCAAGTGCCCACATCAAATGCTTGACTATACCGCGATTTTCTTCTCTTTGGGCAGTGAGTACCAAGCTGCGACTCTGGGAGAGACATTTGCCAGGGGAACTCTGAGCTGGAGGGTTGGAGAGGGCTGCAGCAAGGGAGTGAGCTGATAACACGTACACGCTTTGTGTTCTTTCTTCCTTGTAGTGACCCAGAGAGGGGAAAGGAGGGGAGAAGGAGGTGGCTTCACCAGGCAAAATTCACACATAATACAATTAGCCAGTAAACTCCTGGGATCTCCCAGGTCACATGGGTGGGATTGCTTCTCTCTGCTTCAATGCATTCTGGTCAGGAATTCTCTTCCCCATTAAGACCATTCTTGCAGTTCATTTTCACGTGAATTAATTTATTAAAAACGAGTCCTGTTAGGTTTTTCCTTCACCCCTTGCTCCTTCATGGAGATAGGAAATGGAGTGCTGGATGTGGGCTAAATTGGGGGCGGGGGAAGGAGGGGAATCAAGGCTATGTCTGGAAAAGGGCAGAGAGGGAAGCACAGAAATGTAGCATTCAGCTAAATAATGCCTGGTTCCCCATTATTGGTGTTCACATTCTCACGTCTCTGTTCAGAAAAGCCCAGATGAAATTCTTGTTTGTTCAGGATGCAGCTGATGAGTATTATGTCTGGAGAGCGTCCCGGAGAAGAGATCATACATCTTTTATACACCTGCACGCTACATGAGCAAGAGCACCCAGGTGCTGAGTAAGACTTATGAATTTGTTGTAAATTATGCACACAAGTAATTTGGCATGTCCAGAAAGTGGTGCTATCAGTGGAACAGTTTTCCTAAACTCTATAATTTAGGAGCACGCACTCTGAAAGGCATGAAACAGTGGCAAGGCCTAATTGTTCAGCACAGTGTCTCTGCTTCAACATGTGCCAGTCACAGAGGGCACTAGCCCACCAGGGACTGTTTTACACCCAAAGCAGAAGCCAGTACACCTGTGCCAGGAGACTAAAAAAGGCAGGGATCTTGACCTTGTTAGCTCCTGGGTGGCAGCAGTAATGACGGCTTTATCCATGGGCTGTGTCAAAGTGGCGGTGATGGAACAACTCTGAAGAAAGACAGGGAGCTGGGCTCTTGAGGTCAAACAGACTTTCCATAGCAATTGAGGGTTTACTCTTACTACTACTCAAAGTGTGGTCCATGGGCCAGCAGCACCGACATGACCTGGGCCTGGGCCTTACCCCAGACCTACTGAATCAGAATCTGTATTTTAATAAAACACCAGGTGATGTGTATGCACATTGGAGTTTCAGAAGCACTAGTACCGTACATGCCACCAGCTTCCTAGGGGTTCTTCCACTGTAGTGGCCCGGACTCGCTAAGAAGGGACTTAGCTTTTTCAGCCCAGTAATAAGTTGATCTCATCTTCATTTCAGCAAAAGCCAATGAATGATCATCTTCCCTTCATGAGTACACATTCCTTTTTTCCCCTTTTGTTTTTGTTTGTGTGTGTGTGTGTGTGTGTGTGTGTGTGTGTGTGTGCCATGTCCCCCTCCCCCCACCACCCCTCCACCATTGGTTTCTTTTGGGAACTATTCCTTCCTAACTGCATGCAATATTCTGGCAAATCTGCCAACTAATAGGCTGGGCACCCGACTGAGGGTTGATGTGAAAAGAGAGGGCCTGGTAATTCTTCTGAGAATATAAGAGGCAAGGACGCTATTCGCTTGGGACTGGCAGGGGGTATCTTGTTACCGCATGTAAAGGGCATCTGTTCGAGAAGAAAGCCAGAGGAGTCAGAGCAGAAAGGTTCCAGAGAAATCATTTGAACACTCAGTCCAGTTGTACCCAAAGTCAGACAACCCCTTGGACTTCTGAATTGAGTGAGCCAATAAATTCACAATAGAGCTTAGAACAGTTTTAGGTTAGTTTTCTGTCATATGTAATTAAAAGTGGTCCTGACCAATACATTCCTGAAACTGTATTATCATTTCTTCTGAAATGGAGACTTTACATCTGGCTAAAGGAATAAATTCATTGTGTAGTTCATAACCTATAGTTTGACAACTGTGTAAGTATAATCTAAGTATAATTCAATGTAGAATGTTTAAAACTTTTAGGCATGCATGTGTCCTAAATACTGGTTATCTGTGTAATCGCAACAGGCTGTATTTATTTTTTAGATTTAGAGGCAGTGAAATTAATATTGAAATTAATATTGAAATTTATGCCAACTAATATGCATATCAGCACAGCTTTGGTGCTTTAAAAAACAAGAGATAGGATTGCAGCACTGGTGTTTTCAATGGTGCTGATGCTTTGATGAAAGACAAAGATGGCAAGAATGCAGATGAAACATGTTCCCTTGGAATACCCAATGCAAACGAGAAATTCATGCCTCTGTAAACTGTTTTAAAATAGAAAACAATCCCTCAATTTAATATAGTAGTTTAACCATTCATTAATTTATTCTGGGCAAACACTGCAACTTTTCAGAAATGATGTCAACCATAAAGAAAATCTACAACCACAAAAGAAAATCTATAATTGTTCCAGTTGAAACACTGAAGTCTGCTTCTCTTCAATGACCACTTGATACCCGCTTTTGGACATAGATTTCACTATTATGTATCTAATTCAACATTATGTAGAGTGTGTGTATATATATTTTAAAATTATCAGTTGGGATAGGCTAAGTTATGAATGAAACTTAAAAAGTAGTAGCTTGAATAAAATAGAAATTTCTTTCTTTTTTAAGCAAAACAAAAAAAGTCTGGAGGTGGCCAGTGCAGGGCTGATATGGTGCCTCCATGGATATTGAGAAGTAAAGATTTGTGGCTTTGAGAAGCTCCACTCCACTCCTCTAAGTTCAGTATGGCTGCTGTGGCTCTAGCCATTACATCCAGTTTCCCAGCAGCAAGATGGAGGAAAGAGGAGGAAGGATTTGCCACCTCTCCTTTAAGGAAACTTTCTGGAACTCCTGTAACATATGCCTGCTTACATATCACTGATCAGAACTTATGAGGGAGACTGGGAAATATAGTCTTTTAACTGGGAGGCCATGTGTCTAGATAAAGATCATTATTCTGTTAATTTGGAAGAGAAGCAAAAACTAAAATAAAAATTTAAAGGCAACTCTCAAACTCAGCTCCAAATATTAAATATATGAAATTCATACACTCTGGGGGGGGGGGGGGTCCCTCAGCCTGGCCTGTGCCCTCTCACAGTCTGGGAGGCCTTGGGGGATGTCTGACTGATGGCTTAGGCCCGCTTCTCCTGGGAGCGGGCCTAAGCCGTCAGTCGGACATCCTTAGCACTGCCTCAGAGGTGGGAGAGACTCCTGCCACCATCACTGCACTCGCTAGACGTGAGCCTTGCTCAGGGCTTCTGGCTGAGTGGTGCTCCCCCTGTGGGAGTGCACTGACCACCAGGGGGCAGGCGCTCAAGGCAGGAGCTTCCCCCTGGTTGTCAGTGCACGTCATAGCAACCGGTTGTTCTGCCGTTCGGTTGATTTGCATATTAGTCTTTTATTATATAGGATTGATTGACTTATTGTGTATTTCACCCATAAGAAGCTAGCTCTGGGAAAACAAGGGCACTATTTTGTTCATAATTGTTTCCTTGAAGCTATTCTATGCTTGTTTTTCCTGATTTTCTTCCATCAGTTTAAGAACCTTGGTCAACTATTGAAAAGAATTCAGAAATTGCATCCAGATTTGGTGAGACGAGTGCTGTGACCAACTAATAATGTCTGCAGGGGACAGGCCATGTATGCCAGGCTTATAGAATCCCCTCCAACCACTAGCTTTCTACTAAAATGCTTTCAAATATGTGGCTCCTGTGAAGCCAGTTTAAATCTAAATGCCCAAAGATTTCTTTACATTTGTGCTTAAAAATGTTTTATTCTGAGTAGAGAGATGAATATTCTCCGCAACTTGTTTTTTTCCTACGTGGAGTTCCCAGGTGGAGTTGTAAATTTGGCAGGTTTCCAGAGAGTTGCTAAAGGAATTATATGCAAATTCCAAGTTACACTTAGTTGGCAAATTCTAACGAGAAAGTTGCTGGAAATGGTATTTTTACTGTTCTTTAAAAAACAAAATGGAAAAACAGGTCACAAATTTTATGCTGTCAGAGTAGAGGCACAGTGCTGTGACATGTTCATCTTTGGATTCATTGAGAATGCAGAGGGGCCTGGAGGAGCGATAAGGACTTTCCAAGTTAAACACAAGTGCTACAAAGAAAGCTTCGGCTTTGTCTCTATTTCATTCCAACAATCTAAGCATGAGGACAAGAAGACCAGAGTCAAATTAAACTGTAATGAACAATAGCTCAGACTATTGAGTAATGTACAAAATTGCATCTAAAAAATGTTGTCTTTGAAAAGGTATCACTACAGCAACCTTCTTCTCCTGCCCAGTGCAACACATCTCATCAGTTAGTGGTGATAAGAGAGTGACGTGGTGATTCTTCCAGGGGGAGGGAATTATGCAATACCCCTTAAAGATAAGTCAGACTTTCAGGGATATAGTTTTCAAAGCCCCTTGATGACTCTTAGACACTGACCCTAGGACACAGTCCCTCTCTCTTTCCACTTTCCCACTTGCAAGTCAAGAATCACTGACTTATTGGAATGACGTACTTTGGTATTTAGTTTTTGTTTTGTTTAGCCATTTCCATGGAAAATGGCCTATTTTTTTAAAAAACTTAAAAAATGTTTTTAAATTATAGTTGGCATTCAATATTATACTAGTTTCAGGTGTATAGCATAGTAGTTACACATTTATAAAACTTACAAAGTGATCTCCCCGGTAAACCTAGTACCTCCCTGACACCATGCATAGTTATTACAATACTAGAGGCCTGGTGCACAAAATTCCAAGAAGGGGCTTGACCTTCGCAGCCCCAGCTTTGTCCAGAAGGTCGTTTGGCTGTCCAGTCTAATTAGCATATTACGCTTTTATTATTATAGATTATTGACTATATTCCCTTTGCTGTACTTTACAACCCCATGACGATTTTATAACTGCCCATTTTTATTTCTTAATCCCTTCATCTATTTCACCCATTCTCCAATCCTCTCCCCTTGGCAACCATCAGTTTGTTCTCTGTATCTATGAGTTTGTTTCTGTTTTGTTTGTTGCTTTCATATCTTGGCTATTGTAAATAATGCTACAATGAAAGTGGGGGTGCATATGTCTTTTCAAATTAGTGTTTTGGAGTTACTTTTTGGATGCAATGATGGCTTGAATATGTTTTTGTTCATTCACCTTCAGTAGACAGGCAAGCCATAATATTCATCTCCTTATCTCCAGGGCCAAACATGAAGAGATTTACTGAATGAATAAATGAATGAATGAATGAATGAATGAGTGGGATTCCACAGATCGAAACTTTGCCTTCTGGATGTACCATGGCTTGGAATTCCCCCCAAATGGGCTGAGGCTGTTACATAAAGACAGGGAGAAGATTACATTTTTCCTAATCCATTAAGAGAGAGCCTCAGTGATTAGAGTATCTGCAGGCTGGTGAGGGATGCTGATTTAAAAACTCCTTTGTGCTGCAGTGGAAAAGAGTGGATTCAGAGAGAACCCTGATGTCCTGCACCGACCTGATCCATTCCCCCTTGGGTTTTAAAATTTATCCATTTCTTGTCAGTTTCAGATCTCTCCACATCCCAGGTTAGACTAGAAGAGTGGGCATCTGTGACATGCCTTTGGAGAAAATAGATTCCAGATACAGCCAATAAGTCCAGCACACAGAACAGCTCCCTTTAACAAAGAGAATGGCTGGTAGAAGGGAAATAATCCTGCAGAAAACAAACCATCCAAAAGGCCACAGGAAGTCCACACTCCATGCTCCTGACAGCCCAAAGGAGGGCACTGCTTGTCCCTTCCCTCAGCCTCTCATGATGTTCTAGCCCTCGGGGGGATGCTGGGTGACCCAAATGACCCATTGTTTCTCTAACAAGAAGGATGATTGGGACACAGAAAGTGAGAATCTGGAGGATGAGGCTGATCTCTCCTGGTCTGTGCACAACGAGACGTTGTGGGTGTCAGGCAGAGGTGGCTGACCGAAGCTCTGAGGTTCAGCATGGCTGCCCCTTCCTCCATCAGGAATCAGTTTTACTGTCTCCAGTCAAAGCAAATCGCCAACAGAGGAGTGCCTGCCATTGAGCAAAGCGTATTTCCCCTTCTCAGTGCGGTCAGCATCACACCAGGGGCCTGGATTCGTCTTTAAAACTTACTTGTGGAACCCCCTTCTGGGTTTACCTCTGGTTCTCACCACATTCTTATCCACTTGGTTCAACAAGGGGGAGGAGGGAGGTACAGAAAGGATGGTATTTACAGATCATCCCCATTATTTTCTCCTGTCTTTCCCCTGCCATGGCCCACCATGCGTCAGTCTTCATAGCAGCCTCTGTCGCTCTCTGTCCACACTGCTGCCCAGCATGGAAGGAGCCAGGTTTGGAGGAGCCAACGGAGGAAGGCAAAAGTGCGGCTGCTCTTGCCTACAAGGGCATCCGTGGAGCCTGCCTGGGAAGAGAGAGGAGCCGTCCATGGGCGGGCCACTTAATTCAGAGTCACGGTACAGCTGTGGGCTTAGCTTCAGAGCTGGAATGACGCAGACTTAACTCCTAAGTCTTCACGCCTCACTCTGACAATCAACCAATTGAAATCTTATGCATCAGAGAGCAAGGAGCTGTCTCCGTGGTTTGATTTCAGATATGGCCACTCCATCTAAACCTAATTTCCCTTGGCCCACCTTCGAGGCCGAAATCCCGCTATTTGTGGCTTATTCCTTAGAGGGAAGCAATGCCTTCCTCCCTGGGTCTCTTATAAAATGGAAATCTTCCTCAGAGGAAGAACTCAAGCCACCCACACCTTCCAGTATAGGAATGAGTTCCCCATCAAATGCCTCAGGCTTGGGTTGGAATGAAAGAGGGCAGGAAGGGATTGGGGTATCTGTGAGTGACAGTAACAGGTAGAGAATTACCCAGGTTCTATAGCTTTTGGGAGAGTAGACCTGGAGTGTGGCCTTAGGCGAGAATACTAGAAATATTTCCTAAGAAGCAACAGCAAACTTTGGATGTACCGTACACTGCCGATTTCTCAACCACTCAGACCCTGACCTGCACGGGTAATTCCATCACAGGCCCCAGTAACTGATTTTTAGCAGAAGAGCTGGTACTGGGAGTCAGCACTACTGTCTATGTACCTGGGAAGACAGAGCACGGGAGGGACGCCGTAGGTGAGCCAGCAGTGGGGGCTCTAAGCTTCAGGACCTGGAGGGAAACTCTGCTCAGCAGGCATTCATTCCCAGATGCACATCCAGGCCCCCGCTTGCCAGCAATCACTAGGTTCAGAGAGCCCGGAGAGCCACATGCTTCCACAACTCAGCCTGCCTCACTCGCCATCTGCTCCGCTGAATGGGCCAGGCTCACAGGGAGGCCTGTCGGCCAGGAACCAGTGCCCGATTCTCCCTCCGTGGCTATGCGGTGAGAGAGAGGGCGCTAGTGTTGGCCCTGACTCTTGTTTTAGGGCCACTGATGTCTGCTTATTCCATGCAGGGCACAGACAGTGCCAGGAGGCCAGATCCCAGCCACCGCTGGATTGCGGAGAGGCCCTGCTCATTGCCAGGTACATGACCACCAGGGTCTGATGGGTAGGGCTCTAGTCCCTGAGTCATGTCCACTGCCTCCTGTAAAGGCCATCTTAATGCGATGCTTTTCTGCATTCACGTGGTAAGCTTAAAGTCAGTATTCTGTTGGAGGAAAAATAAACAGAAACCAAACAGAACCGGTTTCCAGAATAATCCCCTGCTTTCTGCCACCAACATTACACCTCAATTATTTGTGATACATAAAAAAAGAAGTGGAAATGAACTGACATGCCAATCAACAACTCATTCTCTCATCATCCGACCTGGGGTGGGGGTGGGGGGGCAGCGGGTACCGTTATGGTGTGAATAGAGAGATACCCACAGAGTACCACGAGCCAATAAATGCAAATCCACACGTGCCCCTCTCCTCCACTCCCCAGCACAGTGCCCAGCGCACAGTAAGGACTGAATTAATGAGTCCTTCCGTGGGATCAACTCTGAACTGGGCTGACTTGTCAACAACTGGAAAACCAGGAGGGAGTGGTCCACTCACTGACCTCAGATGAACACTGGATAAACTGCTGCTTCCTCTGGTTATTTATGAGTTATAACATGCATATAAATCAGCAGGCTTTATCAGTTGGCACAAATATTAAATGTTCTCTATGTCAAACATGCATTTCATTCTACAGGCAGCTAACCTGGGTTAAACACGAGCTTCTGGAATGCTGTTAGAGCTTGTGTTCCCGAATGCATATCTGCCCCATCAAAGGGCGCTCCTTCCAGTCCTAGGCTCTGGCATTGCAGAGCTCATCCAAGCTACCTCGTTTCATAGAGGAAGGAACAGAGGTCCGGAGCAGTAAAGCAGCTGCGAGTGGTTACCCAGCATGAGATGGGGAGGCAGAACCGGTACCCGGATTCATGCCTTTCCTTCCCGCACCTTTCTCCCTGCCATGCCCCACCGAAGCCGAGTTTCTAAGAGCCTCCCGAGCCAGGAAACGTGGCTTGTTGTCATTCTCTTTGAAGCGTTCTCTAATAAACAATCGGCCGTGGTTTATTTATTTCTCTCTATAATTCCACGTCGGGGGTGTAAACCAGCCTATGCTCTTCTGTCGTACTATGCTAGCTCCTTATGCTATTGAAATGTTTTCTTTAACTCTGTTGGAGTCTTCTAGGATTTACTCTAAACCGAGGAGAACTAGCCTCTAGGAGATGAGGCAGTTCCTAGATCAGGAGCTCAGACACTTTAAATTAGGACAGAAGACCCTAGGCAAAACTGTGGAGGCCAGCAAGCGTGGTGCACACAAGGGGAACTTACTGCAAGGTGTCAATAGATTCATGAGAACGCTAACCACTGATTAGAGACTCAACAAATACTACTTCTGACACTATATCTCCTCCAGGCCCACAGCCAGCATGAATTTCAATCCTCCCGGCCAAATGTGCTTTGGAAGTCAGATATATCTGGTTTTGGAAGTCAGGTAATAGGGTGTATAAACCATGTATTAATAACATTCCCAGCGGAGTGCAGGGTAGCACCCTGTAATCAAACACTAATAGTTCTGCAATTAAATATGGGAATGTTCACTACTAATGGGGTCAAGAAGGACTATAAATAGCCTTCTGTCAATTCAAGTCAGGTTGTGTCACCCAAATTAGTTTGTCACAAACACACCCCAAAACGGTTCCCAGTGCTTTATGAAGTTCAAGATTGTAGATAAGGAATCGTAGATATATCTTAAAGATATGAATATACTGATCAATAAGAGAAATTTATTAAATAAGTTCCAATATTTAATAATATGCCATTTGCCATTATCTGTTTTCTCAGTCAGTAGCTAGATAAAAAGACAACCAAATCTCATGCCAGAATTCGCAAAATTTTAAGGGCTCCTGTCTGTCCTTGGTGGAGCCCCAAGGCCCAGCGTGCCGTGGAGAATCCCCCTCAAGGGACCACCTTGCTTCCTAGTGAACAGCCACTCCTGAGGGTGGGAGGACCAGCGAGGACCTAAGGCAGGAGCCTGATTAGGAAACACTCTATCCTTTAGGGTAGGAATCCCCAGTCTTATTAAGTAGGACAACCCTTTTTTAATTGTACAGGCTCCAGAGCTAGATTGCTGAGTTAAAACCCTTGCTCTGCTGTTTTTTTTGTAAAATCTCAAGCAAGTTATTTTACCTCTTCATGCTACATCCTCCTCCTCAGTTATCAATGGGAGTAAGACTAGTTCCTATATCACAGGACAATTGTAGGGATTGAATAAGTTAATTCAAGTAGCACTTTTAGAGGGGTACCAAGGACACAGTAATCTCTCAATAAATGTTGGATATTATTATGACTATCATGGTTTGTTTACATGTCTATGGTAGGCAGAATAATGCCCCACGCCCCTCCAATGTCCATACCCTAATTCCCATAACTTTTTACAGAATTTGCTGGAACATAACCCAGAATATGGTTATAAATGTGGTTAAGTTAAGGACCTGGATTATCCAAGTGTTCCCAACCCCATCACAGAATCCCTAAAAAGAGAAAACTTTTCCTGGCTGTGGTAGGGGAAAGAGAGATGACAAGGGATGCAGAGTCTGAGAGAACTGACTTTGAAGATGAGCAAAAGGGCCAGAAACAAAATGTGGTATGTCCATAGAATTAAGGATGATCGGGTCCTAAAAGGAATGAAGTTCTGGTACACGCAGTGTTTGTGTTCCTTAGTTCCACTCCCACTGCATCTTGATTGCTCTCTGCTTACACTTTTCCCTGTGAGGTCCTCGAATGCCAAGGCTCTGCCTCGTCCACTGCTCCACTCAAATCCCGGGCTTGGCACAGAGCCTATCTTAGAGTGGCTGCTTATTGGAGCTTTGGTGAATGAATGAATATTAAATGAGTTATCCATCTTTCTCTCCTGGTCCCTTTGATCATCAGATACATACATAAGGGAGAACAAATGACTAGGATAAATGAATCTGTCTTCTTCCACAAGATCATGTGAGGCTGAAAACACTGAACAAAAATCAGTCCTGTTACCATACTCATCACTAGAGGTAGGCATGGCTCCCCTGCTACCTAACCAAATTCAATTTTATGTTTCAGAGGCAACAAAGAAACCAAAGAAGGCTCGAGTAAGAGCAATGGTTCTGGAATCATCCCACATGAGAACCAGTAGAATAATACCTGGTAAGCACTGACTTGGGAACTGTTCATACTGTTCCACACCCCAGAAGCTTCAGGCTTCCCTTATACCTGCCAGGGAAGGCTAATTGTTCACAGAGTTACTTGGAAAATAGCAACAGACATATCAGCAAAAGAAATACTTTGATTTCTTCATTTCCATTTGAGGTAGACTTGGCCCTTTCAAAGTATAGGGCCCCTAATTCCCGATAGGTCAGGTCACAAAGACCTTCTTGTGTTGAGTGTGGTTGAATTAATGGACCAGGCCAATTTGTTGTCCCACATTAGTCAGAAGCAAGTGGGGACCAATGCCAAGCAGGTGCGCAGAAGTCAGGTACACAGAGTGCTGGTTCTGGATGGCCTTCAGACAGCAGTTTCTTCCTAATATTTAGACCACGATGCAGACAGGATTTTTGAGGGTAGAAATAAAGAAGAAGAAGAAAAAAGGACAGAAAAGGAACTCCATAAAAATAACCAAACTATAGTGTTTCCTGACTAGTATCCAAATTTAAGTCATGAGATCTCTCTACATCCTGCCCCTTGGGGAGGGAAGGCCAGCTGGTACACTGCAACCTACTTCCAAGTTTTAAATCGATCATTTAGAGATGGACTCACTTTCACTCAGACCTTGGTCCTGTTTCTCTTACAGGTAAGAATTTGCTGATGTGGTGTTAGGCTTGCAATTTGCTGAGAAAAAGAAAGTATTTTTGACTTGGGAAAATTTCCAAACTTTGTAGAAATGGCAACAGTATGCAGACCGGGGTGGACTCCTGGCTACGAAAGCACTTTCCTAGGCAAGACAGGACCTTTTCTCGGGACAGTGAGGATGGGTGCTACTCCTCCCAGCAGCCAGGACCTGGGAGAAAGGGCACCTCCTCTGACCCTCCTGAGACCATCCTCACCAATAAAAAGCATCACTGTCCCACCCTCTCTTTCCGCCTTACAAAATAACCAAAACCCCATCCCATGTAGAGCAGAAGTCCTCATGTGAGATTCAGCTGCAATGCCTGTTAAAAATGCAGAGTCCTGCCTGGCCAGTGTGGCTCAGTGGTTGAGCATCAACCCATGAACCAGGAGGTCATGGTTTGATTTCCAGTTAGGGCACATGCTTGGGCTGTGGGCTGGATCCCCAGTAGGGCGTGTGCAGGAGGCAGCCAATCAATGATCCTTTCTTATCATTGATGTTTCTATTCCTCTCTCCTTCTTCTTTCCGCTCTGAAGTCAATAAATATATAAAATTAAAAAAAAATTTAATGCTAAGTCCTGGGCCTCACACCCCTGAGGTCTAGGGTAGGGCCCAGGACTCTGCAGTCCTACAAGCATGGCAGCACATCTGGAGAAACTCCTCTGTGGATGCTTGCACAAGTTCCCAAGGAGACAGCAACTGATGGGGCATTATTAATGCCCAAGAGAAAACTGTAAGAAACACAGAGGAGAAGAAGCCCTTTTGAGAGACTGATGCGTTGTGCTATTTCAAGTACGTTCACAGCAACTCTGGGTGTCATTTATTTGAGATTCTACTCTGTGCTGGGCTTGGTGCCAGGCCTTCACGTGGCATCTCTAATCCACACAGTAATTCACAGGATATTATCCCTGTTTTGCAGGAGAAGAAACAGAAACCCAGAGGAATTATGAAAATTTCTCCGGGCCTGCAGGTCCTCGGGGTTAGAGCAGAATGCAAGCCCAGGTTCATGCGAGCTCAAAGCCAAAGTGTGTTCCACGCTGCTGAGCTGGCTCTGGGATCAACAGACATTCGGTAAAAATAGCGCTGGATAGGCCTCCCTCTTCCTGCCCCTACATTCAGGGCCCCCAGCATCTCTGAGGGTCAATGGCATTTACTGCAAAAGTGTTTGTTATTCTATTTCCCCCTACAGTGGATGTCATAAGGAGACTTAACCCTGATTTTAATTAGGCCACTTAGAGTCCCATAAGCTTGTATTAGTGTCAGGGGGAACAAAGCCTTCTCGGAGCCCATCTAGAAAGACATTTAGCGGCCCACAGAGAGTCTTCGCTGCTACTTCTGTCTGACCCCGAGCCCTGAGTGAAGATGCTCCAGGCTTCACAGAGGCCTCCGTGCTTCAGACCCAAGGAACCCTCCCACAAGATGCTGAGTTGTCACAGAGCACATTTGGCCAACCAATCAGTGAGCTGAAGAGCAAGGAAGCTATTTGCCTATTTACATCCTATGGATAAGATGCTTTCATCTTTTCCTCCACCGGGAAGGACATGGAGGTGTGGGCCGAGGTAGGGGAACAAGCCAAGTGAGTGCTCAGAGACTAGCGACAGGCACGCTCTTCCTAACCCCGGACAGCCAGTGGGGCCAGGGCTGGGGAGGGAACGGGGTTCAGAGCCTGAGGAGGCCCTCAGTGGGTGGAGATGTGCCCAGTGGGAGCTGCGGGCGAGGAGAGGCCTGCAGACGCCTGCACATGATCTTCAAAGCCGCTCTCGCAGAAAGAGGATCAGAAATCTTTAAATAGTCTTTTTATTCCCAAAGATCCAATAGGTTAAAGGCGGCTGATCAGAGACATTCTTTTTTTCTTACGTTCAGCCCATCATGAGCATTTGGTTCTTGAGGGAGACTGTACCTGAATATTTATCAAACTAGACACCGGACCATGGCAAGCCCTCCTCTGCTGCAGGGTAAACTGTCTGCGCAGCAGCCAGGTCAGTCTCAGTGACACCCAGTTATCAGCCTCAGATGGGACTGAGCCCGTTTAGGTGCGCCAGCTTTTGGAAGAGTCAGCACCTCACCTAATATATCTCACCACTTGTACTCCTCCTGCATCAGTTCTGGCCCAGACTCTGCTCACCAAAGAAAACCTTCAGTTCGCCTAATGAACACACTGTTTTTCTGTCCAGTTTTCCCTCCAGTGTGGGGCATAGCTCCTATTGCTGTAGGCGGTGGGAACGGCACCAGGTGTCTGACTGGTGAAAGTTAGACCAAACCTGGATTCAGCAACCTCAGTACTTGGGTTCTGGCTAGGAAAGAATTCAAAGTCCAGACCCGAACTGTAAGAGAACATTTATTGGGTAGAGTATAGAGGTAGGAAAGGTAATTTCTAAAAGAAACGGTCTTAGCAAACAAGTTCTAGAGCTAAGGAAGCGCCCTTGGAGCATGGGAGTGAGAAAGCTAACGGTAAACGTGCCTGGGGAGGGTGAGGGGGAAGGAAACGGGAAATGAAGAGGGAAGAGGGGCGTGGTCACTGGGTCCTCCGTCCTAAGGGTTTTAAGGGCAGAGATTTTAGGGGGGTCCCAGGGAAAGGTCTTAATAGAAGATTCAGTAGCTTTCCAGGTGTGTCCATATAGGATTGTGGTCTCCATTGATTGATTGGCTGGTGCCAGGGCAGGGGGTCATTATTCAATGCAGCTGGTCCTGAGGTCAGCTGTGGCTGGTTATTGCTTACCTGGGCCAGGAACTGAAATACAACCGAGGCCTAGATGTTATCTTTAGGGAGGAAAGGTCAGGGGGTCCAATCCTCATGACCAGCAATATGCTAGGGGAGGAAAGTCACCCTACAATTGATTTCCATCGTTAGGTACCTGGGACTTTCCACCCTGGTGACCTTCTGTACCTGGTCAGTGGTGCTTGCTTGTCTCACGTCTGTCTAACTACCTCCAGCTCTGCCTCTATTCATATAATTGTTAGGACTAGCCATGTTCCTACAGTGGGACTCATCCACCCCACCCACACTGTACTTCCTGAGGCCTGGGTGGTCCTATCGCTGGGCCAATCCGTCTCAGAATAGGATGACTGAGTTTCCTCCTCAGTGGTGGGATTAGTAACACTTGACCTTAGAAGGTTCTCTCCAGTCATGTTTTCCTGCCATGTGAGTCAGAAAAGCAGAGGAAGCGAAGTTATAGGGAGGAAAGGAAGAATGGAGCAGAAACGAAGAGCTGGGAACAGATGGGGAAGAACCTGGGGCTGTTCAGTCCCTGGGCCAGTGCTCCTTCAGCGCAGCCACATTTCCCAATTCAACTGAGCTGGACCCAATGGTCTCTGTACTTTGCATTCAAAAGAGTTCTCTATATTATTGCCTTCTTTTCCTCCAAGTATTAAAGCATGAGGATGCTCGTGTAGATTTGATTGGCCGTGTGGTTTTCCCAGCATTGTCTCAGGGATAGCCATGTGGGCAAAGGCATGGCATTTCCCCCCTAAAATAGCCTAGTCTGCCTTAGAACTCCTATCATAACAATTTTTATGAAGCACCTATTTACAGTGTTGACTCGATTCACTGATGGTAGCTGGAGGCTTAGTGAGGTTAAGCAAGATGCCTCAGGTTGCACAGCCAGCAGGTAAATGGCTGAGCTGTTTGCACAACTCTTCCTTGTTCTGCTCTGTGTGGATCCAGCTCACTGGAAAGGTCTTCTAACCAGTGGTTTGCAAACTAGTGTGATGATCACCATCACCCTAGTTCTCACTCCAGAGCTTAACTAGAGGTTTGGAGTGGGGAAACTAGCAAGGTATGTTTTTAAAAACTTTTTAAAAGTTAAAAGTTTAAAAGAAAAACACATGTGTATTCAACAAGTATTTACTAAGCACTTGTCTATCAGAATTAGGTTTGGCTACAAAAAAAAAAAAAAAATACCAATCATGCATCTTAGATAAGGTAGAGGTGCTTCATTTTGTTTTCTCTCTCTCATGTGAAAGAAGTCCAGAGGTAGGCAGTCTAGACCTGGGACCAGAGACTCAGGCCCTCCTGGAGTAGCTCTTATAAGTAAGCTTACCTCATGGACACAATCAAGGCTGTTGCAGCTCCAGCCATTGCATTCATGTTCTAAGCAGTCGGTAGGAAGACAAGCCAAGGGCAAAAAGGCATGCCTTCTTTAAAGAGTAAGCCTCCTTCCAAGTGTTTTCCAAGAGGCTCCGTCTCATGACTTCTGCTTAGACCTCTTTAACTACTTCTGTTGACAAGAGAGGTGGCAGAAGTTGTACTATAGCTGGACCTGACAATATAGGGTCTCTGTTACTAAGGGAGAAGGGGAACATGCATGTTAGGTGGGAACCTGCAGCCTTTGCCCTGCCCATTATGTACCAGGCACCGCTCTAGGCCGTGAGGATGCAGCAGTGAAAGGACAAAGTCGTTGGCTGCTTTCATGGTGCTTGCATTCAGTAGGGAAATAGACAATAAGTACACAGGAAATAAACATTATAGTTTTAAGCAGTGATAAATAAGAGCAGTAATTTTAAATAGGGCAAAAAATATGAAGGTGTCTCTGAGCAGGTGACATCTGAGCAGAGATCTGATTGGTGTGATGGGGGTGGGAAAGGTATTCTGGGCAGAGGGAACAGCACTATCGAGGCCTCGGGCAGGATGATACAATGTGCACTTTGGTGGTGAGCCCTGATTCAGAACCTTTGAAAGTCTTGGGTACCCCATTCAGATGAGATGAAAAGAATCTGGGTTACATTAATTAGAGGAACAATGTAAGCAACATTCCATTAGTGATGTTTTATTTATTCACAAAGTACATTTTCTCATCAATATGATAGGTATTGACATTGCAAGTTATAACCATTAATCTTGTTGGAGTAATTGTAGTAACAGATACCTCTTGCTCTCTTGAAGCGTCACATGGGATGTAGTTTAGAAAATTAAAGTGAATTATTACAATGGCAGTATAGTACGGGTACTTCTAATTGCATTTCAGGAGTTTCATTTTGCTAATATAATTTCAGAATCTTCCCTCTCCCTAAAAGTGCTGTATGAGATATACTTATTTTTTTTCAAGTTCAAGTGAATTTAGATTGAAAAAATAACCACTCCTGGGTACTTTCACCTACAGCATTTCTTGAGAGGCAGTGTCTTCCCTGTGAGTATTTGGCCTTGCTTTTTCTTTCTCTGACCTTGAGTGGTGACCTCCTGTTATTGTATTCTGGGGGCTGGCAATGGTTTTTTCTTCACCTTATCCATATCGTTTATGATTTTATTGATTTCAATAAAATTTCCCTTTCAAGCTTTGTCTTCATGTTCAAATCATAATCTTTCAAAAATCTCTTCTCATGTGCCAGTGCTCCCTCCCCCGACACTATACCCTTGCTCTTTTTCATTGCTGTTTTCCAGATCTGTGATACCTTTCTTGATAAAATAGCCATCAGTATGCACCTTCTGTAACTATTACATTGAATAAGCAAGACCATGGCATAGAATCATGAACCAATGCTTTGCTTCTCTCTGTCCCTTTAAATCTGCTGTAGAGGCATAGTTTTTTTCCTCTTGCATCTAGATGAAATATCAGGCAGGTTTTCTGGTCACCCAGATATGTAAGAGCCTCCAATCAATAATTTAAAAGTCCAGTCGCATGTAATGAATAATACTTTGAACTTGGTTCAATATGGGTTTCTCTTCCTTCTCCGCCTGTACCCTGTTACAGGTGGGATCTGGCAGCTGAATGTATTCCTTCTAAGTGTGCTTTTCCATCTCCCTCCTCCATCTCATTAACTGTGATTTCTGGCCCCACCGGGGTAGAAGGAGGGAGAAGAGCACGTTGGTCAGAATAGTTTTTCGTTACCTTATACCACCATGAGCTCAGTGTTGCCCTCTCTGGGTCTGGGATGTGTGTAGAGCCAATTCTTATTCTCATCTGTGTCCGGTGGGTTCTTTGGACATTCCCATCACTGGAGACCTCCTGTCCTCTGTAGTTCACTAATAGGCAATGCACTCTTCTCCTGCTCATCACTGTCTACTCCTCTGCTTGCCGGCATTTCACATTATTTCTGGCTGATCTCTGATGCTGTCTGTTTATCTCTCCAGGCAGCTGCCTTGGGTAAGACAATGCCTGTTCCACATTTGGCTCATGGAAAGCAGGCACATATCTTTTGCACTGAGCAACTTTGAGAGCAGACCACCCAGCTCAGCCTCCTCTCCTTGGCTAGTGGGTCAGCATCTGGCCACCCCAACTCTTGCTCTTGAAATATCTTGGGTGGGAATCAGACACAGTTTGATTTGTCTCACAACTGCAGCGGACACAGATCATGCTCTCAGCATGTTCCTATGGAAGGCTCTTTACTAATTTGAACACGAGGAGCTGGCACTCCAATCCTACCTCTGAAGAAAGGATTGGAATCATAACACACCAAGAGTATTCTCTAAAAATGTTCTCTCAACCTCCACTCTCTCCTTTCTTCACTTCTCCAACTTCTTATGTAGGCTAGAGGTGGGTGGTCAACCCCCACTTCTTTTTTAAAAAAGCCCTCTTTATTTTTAAATAATTATAGGTTCACAGAGAGTTACAAAGAAATGTACAGGGAGATCCATGAAGCCTCTGCCTACAATGTTAACATCAAAACCAGGGAACCGACATTGGTACAATCCACAGAGCTTACTCAGATTTCACCAGTTATGCAGGCACTCAATTGTGTGTGTGTGTGTGTGTGTGTGTGTGTGTGTGTGTGTTTGCCTGTTTGCAACTCTGCAGTTTATCACATGTGTTTTTATGTAACTTCCATCACAACCAAGTACATATCTATACAGTCCCTACAAGGCTTTTTCATGCTACTCCTTTAAGCACACCTTCTTCTCTTGTTCCTAATTTGGAAGCCATTAATCTGTTCTTCATCTCTGTAATTGTTATTTCATGGAATCATTCAGTATGTGTCTTTTTGAGATTGCCAGCCATATCCTTTTAATAAGCCCTTTAAAAAGTAATGGTCTTATTTTGGAATGTAGGATGTATTGTTTTGGTGCCTCAGCTAAAATAGAGGTAAGAAGAGTCCCATTTTCACATCCAGTTACAAATAGTTTTGTCCAAGTTTGAACATATTTCATTTTGTGTCTTTCTGATGATTCAGCATTTTATTCATTTAACAAATATTTATGGAGTACCTGGCATGTTATTGTCTTTGATGCTATTGTCCTGCATTAAGGTTAATGTTCTCAGGAAAGCAAATAACTCCTAAGGTCTCTTCTTGGCTTTATGGATTGTTCCTGGGCTACTATTCTATAACATTTTGTTTATAAGGTGCTTTAACTTGAACTTGCCCATGCAGAAATTCCTGTACCACTTCTTGCTTTGCCTTAAATAGTCTCTATCCCATTGACTTGCCATTTCACCTCTTAGGATGCCTTGGAGTCACCTACAACCACAAAAGTTTCATTGTGGAGGAGGAGTCCTGGAAAATGGCGACGGAATAGAGTCGGGTTTGGAGTCTGTTCCTGGGGCGGAGAGTCGGAGCAGCAGAGGCTCGCAGAGGGAGTGTATGTGGGCAAGCCAAGGGACAGCTAAACTCCAGGAGAAGGCGGGGGAGTGCTGGGCAGTGTTCCTCTGACCGCGCAGCACCCACAGGGGCTGGGTCCCCTCCTGGAGCTGCGGGCTCGCCGGGCGCCTCGCCATCTTGCAAGGAAAGGAGGATTTTATTGGAAACCTGACTTTCTGCGACAACTGCAAACACTGAACTGCTGGGAGCACCAGACGACTGGTCCCCTATCAGCGCAAACATTTGGATTCAAAGAAACTCTTCACTGCACCACGGAAAGGTCAGATTTTGTCTGAAATAAGCTGCGGTTTCTGATCCCCGCGGTGGGTGAGGGAGGCGCTGGGTGAGGGAAGCGCGGCAGCCGCAGGACCGGCAGGAGCCGGGAGGTCTGTGCCTAGAAAAATCAGCGGCAGTTGGAACTGCCCTGATCCGTGAATGAGGAGGGGGGTCTTCTGAGCTGCTAACAGAAGTGACCTCTTGAAAGCAACTCATTTTAATCTGACGAGGAGGGTCAGACTAAGAATTTTCAAAGGAGTGCAGGCTCCTTAGTCTGGTGCACAGACCCACGGTCCGCACACTTGGGCTCTTTCCGACTCTGATTGCTAAGCCCAATACAGAGGTAAACCCAGGTGGAAACCCTGAAAGACTGCAGGGGGAAGGTGTTTTTTCGGAACCTGGGGCCAGAGCTGCTTGTGACCATCAGAGAGGCGGCTCTGAGGCGCACATCTCCACAAACCAGTAGTGAGTGCCATAGAAGGGGGAAAAAAAAAAAAAAAAAGAAAAGAAAAAAGAGCTAGAGAGGCCCGGAAGTCAATTCAGAAACACTGCCACCCAGGGGCTGAAACGCTAATTGTCTCTGGTGTAATCAAAAATAAATACGAGAAATTAAGATAGGGCTGGCTTAAAAAGCAGGACTGGCTTCCAACACTGAGGAGCCCTGGAATGAAGCTGAACTGAAATACCGCCCAGACTGGGAAAAAGGCGTAACAAACAGAATAATAGAGGAAGTGAATGACAGCCGCTACTGCACATTTTAGTCTTCCTATTTTTTAATTTTCAATTCTTTTTTCAATTTTTTAAATTTTTTATTCTCATATTTTTTTATTTTCATTTTTTGCATCTTTTACTTAAGAAACTAATATTTTTTTCTTTTTCCTCACTTGATTTTCACCTTTTTAATTATTACATTTTTATTTTCAATCAGCACTATTATTACTATTATTTTACTTTTTTTTTTTTTTTAATGTCATTTGATTTTCTCTTTCTTTTATTTTTGGATTAGTGTCCTACATTCGATTTGCATCTTTCCCTTACAATCGCTTTACCCTATCTCAAAGCTAACATTATGCCATCACTCTCCTAACCTTTCCCCTTTTGGTCCCAGTTTATCTTAACCCTTTCTGGCTTTAGATTTTCCCTACTTTTTCAGTTTACTCCCTGCTAAAACTTCACCCTACTTATATATCTAATTCCCAACCCCCTGCTCCAAATCCATACAACCCTCTCTCTACGCTACCTTTAAAAAATTATTTTTCTCTCGGGCCTTTTGTTGTTGTTTGCTTGAATGTTGATTAGATTGAATTTTTATGCTTTTTTATGAGATTGTTTAGATTATTCTTTTTGTTGGTTTGGTTGGTTCTTTTGTTTGCTTTGTTTTTGTTTGTTTTTTACTTTTGTTTTCCCTTGCCTCACTTGATATTAGCTGCTGTTGCAATTTGTATTAATCTCCAGGCTCGTGTTGCTGGAATTTGCTGGGAATAGTGGTTGTTCTAGTGGAGTTTACTCCCCATATATATAGTTTGTTCCCCTTTTCTCTCTTAGTATCATTCTTGTCTCTCTTACTTTTTTTTTCTTTTCTTTTTCTTTTCTGTTATTTCTTTTCTTTCTTTCTGCTCTTTTCCCAAGTTCAGATTCACACTCTTTGTTGTTGTTTTTTTCTTCGTTGTTGTTCTTTCTTTTTACTCTCCCTCTTCCACTCCTATTCCCTAATTTATCTTTCTCTGGTGGTTACCTTTATTGGAGGTTATTAATATCGTGAATACAATTCTGTTCAGTGCCTTGTCTGTTGTGCCTGGTTGTGTTGTATTTTATACCTTTAAATCAACGCCAGAGAGAGAAATCTATATAACCAGACATCCGGAGAAGAGAGACCATGGGGAGACAAAGAAACAGCCCCCACAGGAAAGAGAAACAGGCATCACCAGAAAAGGAAGTAAACGATTTAGAGGCAAACAACCTATCAGAGAAAGAATTCAGAGAAATGGTCATAAAGTGGCTGAAAAGGATGGAAGACAAATTCGACAATATGAGTAAGAACCAAGAAGAAATGAAGAAGAACCAAGAAGAAATGAAAAGTGACATCGCTGCTGTAAAGAACTCAATAGAAAGCATCAAGAGTAGACTAGATGAAGCAGAGGACCGCATAAGTGAGCTAGAAGACAAGATGGAAAAAAATACCCATTTACAACAGCTTCTAGAAACAAAATTAGAAAGATTGAGGAGAGCGTAAGGGAACTTCGGGACAATACAAAACAAAACAACATCAGGATAATAGGGGTGCCAGAAGGAAAGGAAACTGAGCAAGGAATAGAAAACCTGTTTGAAGAAATAATAACAGAAAACTTCCCTGATATAGGGAAGAAAAAACAGAATATTTTCAAAAGAAGACAGAAGGAAGGCCAAGAGACACATGAAAACATGTTCAAAGTCACTTATTATCCGAGAGATGCAAATCAAAACAACAATGAGGTACCATCTCACACCTGTCAGAATGGCTAGCATCAACAAATCAACAAACAACAAGTGTTGGCGAGGATGCGGAGAAAAAGGAACCCTCGTGCACTGCTGGTGGGAATGCAGACTGGTGCAGCCACTGTGGAGAACAGTATGGAGTTTCCTCAAAAAACTGAAAATGGAACTCCCATTTGACCCAGTAATCCCACTCCTGGGAATATATCCGAAGAAACTAGAAAAACCAATCAGAAAGGATATATGCACCCCTATGTTCATAGCAGCACAATTTACAATAGCTAAGATTTGGAAACAGCCTAGGTGCCCGTCAGCAGATGAGTGGATCGGAAAACTGTGGTACATCTACACAATGGAATACTATGCTGCCATAAAAAAGAAGGAATTCTCATCATTTGCAGCAACCTGGATGGAATTGGAGAACATTATGCTAAGTGAAATAAGCCAGTCAATGAAAGAAAAATACCACATGATCTCACTCATTTAGGGATAGTAAAGAACATTATAAAGTGGTGAACAAAAAGATAGATACAGAGACAGTAAAGCATCAGACTTTCAAAGTACAAGGGGAAAGTTTGGGAAAGGTGGGGGAGTTATGAAATCAAACGAAGGACTTGTATGCATGCATATAAGCATAAACAATGGACGCAAAACTCTGGGGGGGGAGGGCATGTGTGGGTGTGGGGTGGGGGGGGGTAATAGTAAGATATGTACACATATAATACCTCAATAAAAATATTTAAAAAAATATATAAAAAAAAAAAAGTTTCATTGTGCACCTAGTTTTCCCAATCTCTTAAAAAAGTTATCCCTCTTGATATCTGAGAACTCTTACTTCTTGCAAGGAAATGGCTCCTTTTTAGTACCTGGTTTTCCTCTCCGGGGATTTTATTCTTCATCCATTTCTAATAGTCCCTTAATCCCATGGTGACTCAATCATTCTTTACTCTCCCACACTAAGTTTTTGGTGTGGACACTTGTCAAAGGCAATTCCAAAGTCTAAGAAATAACTTGCCACCTGCTCCCTCCCCACTTTCTCCACATAAACACTGATGACCAGACCTGGTTCTTCCATGTAGAACTCATCCTGCCTTTGCCTCCATGGGTTGTGCTGATTTGAGCTTTGCATGATTCTGGACTTGATTTAACGATTTCACCAGCTTGGTTAGTATGAAAGGGAGAGACCATCAGTGGGTGTTTTCCAGGGGCCCCTCTGGAAACTCAGACTATGGCTAACATAGGCAACCTGACTGTTGTCTGTCTACCACAGCAGCTGTTGCAACAACTGGTCTCACATCGTGGTTGACAGCTCCACTCTACCCATGAATTCATTCGAAATTCTTAGGTGATCACATTCTGTCTGGGTGATTTATTGATATATGTTTTTCCAGTTAAGACTAGAACATTTTGTGCATTTACTACAATTTTGTTGAATGCTCCAATCTGTTCATTTCAAGGGCACACATCTTCCCTGGAAAAGGGCAAGGCACAGCATTGATACAATCTATTTTCTATCTCTTTTTTTTCATTTTTTTCATGGGTGCCCTCAGCTTCTTGGTTTTGTTTTTTACATTCTTTGAGGTTTCCTGCAAGGTGTTGTTTAATAGATCACAGGAATTCAGAAATAAAAGGAATGTTAAAATGTAATTTGGTCCAAATGCCACAGCCTACAGATAAAAAAATTTGAAAGAACTTCGGTGACTTGATCGGACCCACATAATGGCTTGCATTTCTCTTCTGGTTAGGTGTGCTTATTTTGTGCTATTTATGTTAATATGAAATTTTGAATAACGTGGGTTCCTTTGGGGGCTTTAAAATGCTGTCCTTTTGTGAACGTCCATGGTGCTGCAAAGAGAGGGCATCTGATAAAAGCCATTGGGTGCCCTGCTGCCAGCTGGCTAGTTGCATTCTGCTATTCGGGATCCAGAGGAGCCTCCAGTAGACCTGTGGGATCTTAAGGTAGCAACCCCCTCTGCCTACCCTTCCCAAGTTCAGGATCTCCCCTGCTTGGCATTCCCTAAGGCTTCTGCTTAACACCCTCTAACAACTTGTTCATTTCACCATGGAGTGGACGAAAATTCCTGGTCACAGAGTGTCCCTTTTGTAAACGAGCTGCTTTCCTAAAGGCTGCCTCTCAGAGCACCTCATTTTGCCATGTCTACGGGGAGATCTGAGACATGACACACAGGGGTTAAGTGGGACAGGATGAGCTGGGAAGCCCTGTCATCTCTTTCTGGAGGGCCAGCTCCTTTGACTCACCATCCTGCTGCCACAGGCCATTTCTCCTCCTGTTTCTAGATATCAGCATCTCTCTGGGGGGCTTGAAGATTTGGGGCTGATGGCCTCTGTCCCAGCTCTTTAGAGGTTGGGATGAGGGTAAGGTGGTTAGGACAAAGGTATGATTAGCAGACCTGCGTCAGCCTCCTCCTGCCCTGCAAAGGCTGATGTGTCTAAAGTTCCAGTGATGTTGCTTACCTGTCTACTGGTTACTGGGGCCAGACAGAGACATACCTGCAGGAATCACAATTAGCAAATGTGTGTGTGTGTGTTTGTGCATGTGTATGTGTGTATCTGTAGGCACACACATATATGCATATATATTTACTAGAGGCCTGGTGCACGAAATTCATGCATTGGGGGGGGGGTCCCTCAGCCCTACCTGCACCCTCTCCAATCCAGGAGCCCTCAGGGAATGTCCTACTTATGGCTTAGGCCTCCTCCCCATGGTTCTCTGCTCTCTGCGGGGCCTTCCTGCTCCACACCACAGCAATGGGCAAGCAGGCCCTGCTGGGTGCTGCCTGTGGGCCTGCTTGCCTGCTTGCAGGTTTCTGTGGCTACGGCTAAGCAGGCCCTGCTGTCTGCTGTCAAGCTGCGTGGCCGCCCTCGCCTCCTGGAGCTGGCGATGGTCCCGGGAGCCTGCAGGCGTGGCGCCTGTCCCCAGGACCCAGGCTGCTTGGTGCCGCCCCACCCCTGGCCGCTTGGCACCTGTGTATGCAAATTAACCCACCATCTTTATTGGGTTAATTTGCATACTCACTCCTGATTGGCTGGTGGGCACCGCGGAGGTACGGTCAATTTGCATCTTTCTCTTTTATTAGTGTAGATTTGTGATATATCTTCACCCTGGAATTCAAATCTGTTTTATAGCTCGTGTGTACAAGAGCAGCTTCTCAGTAATATATCTATATAAAAGCCTAAGTGACCTTCGCAACTGAACAGACAACTGAACAGGCTGCGTGGGGCGACCAGGCCGGCAGGGGGGTTAGTGAGGGGCAACCAAATGACCAAGCAGCAGGCTGTGTGGGGCGACCAGGCCGGCAGGGGGTGGCAGTTGGGGGCAATCAGGCAGGTAGGCAGGTGAGCGGTTAGGAGCCAGCGATCCAGGATTTTGAGCGGGATGTCCCCAGGATCGGGCCTAAACCGGCAGCTGGACATCCCCCAAGGGGTCCTGGATTGGAGAGGGTGCAGGCTGGGCTGAGGGGACCCCCCCCCCTTCCACACAAATTTCATGCACTGGGTCTCTAGTCTATATAATAAAAGCCCAAGTAACCATTAAGGTGGAACAACCAGAATGACCAGTCGCTATGATGCGCACTGACCACCAGGGGGCAGACGCTCAACACAGGAGTCGACCCTGGTGGTCAGTGCGCTCTCACAGGGGGAGCACCGCTCAGCCAGAAGCTGGGCTCATGGCTGGCGAGCGCAGTGGTGGTGGCGGGAGCCTCTCCCACCTCTGTGGCAGCGCTAAGGAGCAGCGAGCTAAGCAGTAAGGAACAGCGAGCAGGCGGGCAGTAAGGAGTGAGGGGTCCCAGACTGCAAGAGGGCACAGGTCAGGCTGAGGGACCCCGCCCCTCCCCCCTCAGTGCACGAATTTTGTGCACCAGGCCTCTAGTTTTTATATAAGAAAGTAAGGAAGTGACTGAAATCAGGGGTTGCTGTAATTTGGGAGCTGGTTCTCTATCTAAATATAACCCTTGGGTTTAAACAGACATAGACAACCTAGCACCTTCTCAGCCTTGATGGTCAATGGTGAATCCAGACAAACACTTCCAGACATACACTTCTCCACACTCTGTCAGATGTTGCCATACCCCCAGCCTCAATTTGGAGGGGACAGCCTGCATCACCTGGGGATCACCTTGCTGCCTTCCCACCCCTGAGAGCAGGGAGTGAGGTTCTGGGATCTGTACCAGACCCTAGCATGAGTCCCAGTTCAGGTCACTGATGGAGCTGTAAGAAATGAGATCCAGTTTTCCTTGTCAAGAGGTAATAATCCTGGGAAATGTTTTGGCTGCTCTGCCCACTTCATCCATATGAGCCACTCCCCTATCTCCTTCCTCAGAGGGGGCTGCACGTCTGGAGCACACAGATGTACGCTCACATCTTAGATCACTTTTGCCAACTCACATTACCTGATGCCTATTTGAGTTAAGTTTCATCTGCCTTTGGGCTGTGCAGTCCCCAAAGTGTTCAAATGCATCAGGAGTCTTTTGCAAATCTCCTTAGCTTTTATTAGCCAAAACAATTTAGAGCCAGTCGAAATCTCTGGGAAGAGATTAAATGACAATTATGTGACAATTGCCCATGTAATCTCTGACCAGGTAGCAGAGGCAGAGATGGCCATGGTGCAAGGCAGGGATGGCAGGGGTGCAAGGCGGGAGGACAGGGGTGCAAGGCAGGGATGGCAGGGGTGCAAGGCAGGGAGGGCAGGGGTGCAAGGCGGGAGGACAGGGGTGCAAGGCAGGGATGGCAGGGGTGCAAGGCAGGGATGGCAGGGGTGCAAGGCAGGGATGGCTGGGGTGCAAGGCAGGACAGCAGTCAGGTCAAACTTGTGCGTCTCAAGATCTCACAGCCCAGAGAGGCACCAGGAGCCCATCGCAGTGTTTGCTTCTGCAAGTGGAACATGTGGACATCTGTGCTTCCACTGGGCTGGGAGCCCCCCTTGCTGGGAGCGTGGGGGAGCCATGTTACATAAGGCCCATTCTGTCTGAGCAAGTTGGTTGTCAGAGAGTGAAGAGGGAGCAGAAGAGTTGCTGGCAGGAAGTGAGCCAATGAGGAGAGGAAGCTGGTGCAGCAGCTGCTCAGATATGTAAAAATACCAGCAACTTGTAATCAAGGGGTAGAAAAGGAATAGGAGTGTGGCTCCAAGGACTTATCTAAAAATGCCAACTGATCAACTTGGCCGAACCTGGAAGCAGGAAGTGAGAGGCTGGGCAAGGATGGAAGGAACTGCCCTCAGACCCAGGATAAGGAAGACAGTGAAGAGTCCAAACTGATGAAAACCCAGATCTTTCTGAGCTGAGCAGGTGCCAGGCTGGTCTGTGTGGGCAGAGTCTGAGTGTTCCAACCAGCTAATCTAGTCAGCTTCAAGCTGTTCCATGGGCAGTAGGTGTGAACCCAAAATCATCTCAGCTGTTCACTCTGCAAGGTTTCCCTTCAGAAAAAAACACACACAAAAACCCCCACAAACAAACAAACCAACAAAAACATGGAAAAAGCACCCAACCCAAAGGATCCTTTTTCTATGGACCCGTTGCCTGTGTAGGTATTGGGCCAGTTGTAAGAGGCAAGTCTGGGTAGGTCTGAAAAGGCGAGTTGCCTCTTCCTGTTCATCAGTATTCTCAGAAGAGCTTCTCTTTCTGACTCACTGTTACTCACCATGGTGGCAGAGCCCACCTTGAGGGGGTGTTCCAGCTCCTGGTGGGTAACAGCAGGTAAATGGCAAGGGGAACTGATGCATGAGAATGTGACGGTGACCCTTCAGGATCCTTGAGAGGGAAAATTCAGGAAAAGATAGATCTAGTCCCCTACCTCATTAGGGAGGGACATTGGGCAGCTTACTTTGGATTTACAAAGAAATTCTGGCTTTATTTTTAGTTATTTAATTTTTAAATGCTTTTATTGATTTGAGAGAGAGAGAAACATCTATGTGTGAGAGAGTTACATTGATAGGCTGCCTCCTGCACGCCCCCCCCCCCCATGGGGGATCCAGCCCACAACCCAGAATGTGCCCTGGCCAATAGAACCAGTGACCCTTTGGTGTATGGACCATGCTCAAGTAACTGAGCCACACTGGCCAGACCTATGGCTTTATTTATAGCAGCTGGAGTGGTGTGAAAAAGGCAGATCGCAGAGATAAAGGGGAATGAGAGGTTGGTTGACAGGGACACTCCCTGAAAGTACAACATGTGGAAAAGGGTGGAAAAGTGAATACATCTGCCATATTGGGGGAGCTTCAAGTTCAATTTTAACTGCATTTAATTTTAGACATTTCTCTGCCACTTTACAGTTTATCAAGAGCTTTCACATAGTTTATCTCATATCTTCACAACAATCCTACAAATATCATGTTAACATTTACAGTAGAGGAGACTGAGGCTCAGAGATGTTAAGTAACTCGCCGAGTTCACAGAGCTAACCAGTGGCAGGCTTAGGGTTCTAACTAGGGAGCCTAACTTCAAACCTCACATTCTTGACCACAGCGTGCTATGGGGCTCCTGGCTTTGTTGTACCCATTGTGGTACCATGGACATGACCGTGGTCTACCCATGTAGGGATGAGTATTCTGTCCTGGACATTGTTTGGGATTGTCAGTTGCCTGGTGATAATAATAAAGCAGACTAACTTGCAGTGGTGTCTGTTCATTATTTGTAAATCTTTACAGACAATTCACCTCCTTCTTGCTTGCAGCCAGAGAAAACCTCTTTCTCCACCTTCCTTAGGTACCGCATTGCAATCATCCTCCCTACTGGGCTACGGACTCACGTTTCTAGCCAGCGGCTGCCCAGAGCCAGGAGGAGAAACAATAGGTAGTCAACACCAGATTATTGCCAACAGGGAAATATGGACCTTTTGAGAAATTATTTCACACTGTGGATGAGTAACCGAATCCAGCTGGGTGCTGGACAGGAATGTGTGCTCTCCTTTAGAAAGGGAACCCGGGGGGCAGAGGTGAGGAGATTCTGGCTCTGCCACAGCTCAGGCCAAACCCCTTCACAGCGAGGCAGACACTTCAGACTCAGCCTGGAGACAGCATGGCAGGAAGAGCTGAGACAGGGATGTGCTGGAGACAGCCAGATTGACAGGCACGCACTTGAAGGCCGTCAACCAGAATTTTCAACTGCACTTGATATGGGGAAAGAAGTAGACACGTGCACTGTAGAATTGGCATTCTGCACGTTTGATTAAAAACCAGCAGCATTTTCTTATGTGAAGATACAATTTCTGTGATAACCTTCCTCTTAATGCTCCTTGAGAAAACAATCTTAAAGCAAGATCCTTAGTCAGGCAACTGTGAGGATGTGTGTGTGTGTGTTTATCCAGGTGCCACAGCGAGATGTGCAAAATATTTTCATTCCTTGCCTCTCAAGGTGAATTCTATTAGGAGGAACAGTTGGAGTCTGGCATTCCTGTCTGGTACAGTGCAGTACATTCCTGGTGCTTAGCTAAAATTCCCTATCCAGATTCAGAGCTAAAAGGTCATCTGGGCACAGTGGAGCTGTGAAGGTTACAGACAAGTGATCAGCTCACCTGAATCATGGGGCCACCTTCATGGCCATCTCCATAGGGACACTAGTCTGGGGCAATGACCCTCAGGCCACATTCCAAACTGTCTTCCTTAAATGCCTGCCCTCTTGGGAACCAGTTTATTCATTTCTCTTGTGGGAATATCTTTTGTTTTTGTAAAAAAAAATAATAATTTACAAAATCAATGCAATTTCCTTGTAGACCCAAAGTGAAACAATACAGAATTAAATCCTATATAATAAAAGCCTAATATGCTAAGTGTCTGCTCGAAGAGTCTACTGTTCAACCAATCAAAGCACAATCCTATATAATAAAGATGTAATATGCAAATGGTTGTTACGCCATGAAGCATAACCACCGGATAACCACTGGATCATGGATCAGCAGGAGGGTGGGGCAGCAAGCTACAAGCAGGCGGCAGAGAGCTACAGGAGGGGGAAGGGCAGCAAGCTATGAGGGGGGGAGGGGGGCGGAGGGAGCTACAGGAGGACAGGGCAGTGGGCGGAGAGCTACAGGGAGGCGGCGGAGAGCTACAGGAAGGGGCAGGGCAGCAAGCTATGTCCCTCCACGACCCTGATCATTCACAGGTGGGGTCTCAGCCTGGCCTGCATCCTCTCGCAATTCGGGATCCCTCGGGGGATGTCAGAGAGCCGGTTTCGGCCCCATCCCGCAGGCCATGCTGAGGGACCCCACTGGTGCACAATTTTGTGCACTGGGCCTCTAGTAAATAATAACAATCTTCCCCTAACTCCCCTCCCTATCCATGGCCTCTGTTAACAGTATGGGATGAACCCATCTTGACCTTTTTCATGTATTGTCCATACATATTTTACATATAGACATAGTCAACATGTGTATGTGTGTGTATTAATGGGATCCTGTTATAATATTATACTATACACATTATTCAATGACTTGCCTTTTTTAATGGAGAATTTTATGTGCCAGTACATATAGATCTACTTTATTTTTAAACCATTGCATATTATTTATCATTCTCCTAATATGGACATGTAGATTATAGGAATATCAGACCAAAATTGTTCACACTTCTTTCACCCTTTTATTGATCCCAATTGTTTAAAGCTCTCCAAAGGGCCAGATTTGAGCTACTGCCTTTGGCAATTTGAAAACTCTTCTCCAGGGTTTACCCCAAATAACTTTTGTCCTGAAGCCTGAACATTTTAATCTTCATTTCTTCATCCTTTGTTATCACCTACCCACAGGATCATTTTATAAAATTCAGAGAAACTGGGGGTCAAGAAGGGGTGGGGATAAAACCTTATTCAGAGTTCCTATGCCATGAAGATGAGAGGATTTTGCAAAGTATAGAGATAATTCACATATGCGGTATTGCTGTTATTCTTGCATAGCGCTTTCTAAATCATTTTCACCTGGGTCAGGCCCCTTCTGTACCTAGCCTTCATGTGAGCACATGTCCAGCCTCTTTTCTTGGGGAGACAGAAGTGACCTGGGAGGTTGGAGAGGAATGAGTGTTTGCATTGAAGAAGCCCTGAAAGGGGGTGGGGAGGAAACAGAGACCAAGAGGGAGCCCCTGGACACTGACAGCTCACAGCTCACATTGCCCAGATTACGATGTTGCCTGGGGCTGACCCTGCCATCAGCCAGTGTGTTTGCCTGCTGACTGGGCTCGAAAGTTAAAATTGGGTTCCCGTGGATGCTGGCCAATGACTTCCTTGCCATGGGAATGATTGCTTTTTGCTGTGTTTGCAAGATGTGAATTCATTCTTTTTTAATATCAGTAATACACAGTAAAGAGCTTAATCCAATTTACAAAGAAATAGGATCAGACAAGCCTTGAAAATACAATGTGCCTTTATGGCTCTGAGATGTTAGCACAGGAGAAGAGTGAGTGTTACTGCAGCAGGGAAACACTCTCCATTGCCATTATCCTTCCTCTTCATCTTCATGGCATAGGAGTGATAGGATCCTGAGGGGCTCAGAGGTTTAGGGGTGCCTTTGGAGCTTTCATTTCTGCAATGCATGAAGATTGGAACATACTTACCCAGCAGGGCGCCATATTAATGTGCTGTTACTCATCTATGAAAATGAAGCTCCTGACCCCTCTCAGAGAGAATCTATTTAAAGTTATTGTTCATGTGGAGAGCATGCGGATCCACCAGCACTGCCTTTCTGGTCCTTGGTGAGCAGTGATGCTCATTTGCTAGATATGACTCTGGCCAGAGATACCATCTGCCTGATTGTGTGAAGGATGTGGTTCAGTCATGATGGGCTTGTTTTGTGGACAGGAATAGATATGGAGGAAAGGCTGGCAGTGGGTGGGACCCCCTGCCCATGAAGCTGCCATAGAACAAAAGCCCATGTTCTATGTCTGCACATGCAAGGGGGTGCACCAGCTCCAGATTTGCTGTGACATCCTGGTATACTGATCTGGTGAGTGGGTGGCCAGAAGTCTCCAGAAATCTAGACTCCTGATGGTTAGGCAGATAGAAGGGAGGGCTGGGCTCCCTAATGGAGGTGGGGTTCCCACAGGCTTTAGTGCTTTAGGTCCATACACATTTTTTTTAAATTATTTTTTTAAATGTATCTTTATTGTTGAAAGTATTATAGATGTCCTCCACCCCACTCCCTTCCCCTCCCCAGGCTTTCACCACACTATTGTCTGTGTCCAGGGGTCCATACACATTTTTTGAATGTCAAGTTATGTGACAGGCATGGTGCTAGGCTCGGCAATGAATAAAACTTGGCTCGCCCTTCAGGAACTTACAAGATGACTTTGACATAATTTGCTGAGGTTGCTGGGAGGCATGGAGGAGAGGTATTAAACTCAGCATGGGATTGGAGGCAAGACTTTCTTCAGAAGGTGAGCTGAAGTTTGGAGGATAAACCATACAGGGTTATTTTTTTTAAGATTGTGGGAAGGACATTCTAAGGAGAGGGAAGGACATCAAAGACATGTGGAAACAACATAGCTTGTTCCATATGGTTAGAGTTGCAAGAAATGGGACCAGAGAAGTAGATAGGAGCCAGATCATGGAAGGGTGGATGTGCCCGTCTAAGGAGCTGGGACTACAATCAGTAGGTGATGAGGACCCCATCAAAGCTTTTAAACAAGGCAGTGGCATGGCTTGACCTGTGTTTTCATAAGTCATGCTGAGGATGTCTGGAAGATGGAACAATTCTTGAAGTCAGGAGACCACTTAGGAATCTGGGACAGCTGGCCAAGGGAAACCCAATGAGGTCTTGAACATGCATGAGATCTGATAGGGTGAAGGCGGGGAGACAGGTGCAGGGACACAGGCTGGAGTGTTTGGGAAAGGGGACTGACAAGGACTAGGCAGGTTGTCAGGGCCCCTTCAAAAGGAGACAGAAGTCCAGCCTCTGTGGCTCAGTGGTTCAGTATCAACCTATGAATCAGGCAGTCAGGGCACATGCCCAGGTTGCAGGCTTGATCCCCAGTAGCAAGAGTGCAGGAGGCAGCCGATCAATAATTCTCTCTCATCATTGATGCTTCTATCTCTCTCTCCCTCTCCCTTCCTCTTCCTCTCTGTAACCAATAAAACTATAAAAAAGAAAAGGAGACAAGAATTCCACCAAGGGGCCCCAGGAGAAGTTAGATCTTACAGACAGGTCTCTCTTGGCAGAGACTGGGAAGAAAGCAGACAGATGGGGAGAGTCCATCTCTGTAAACATGTGGATGGTGGGGGCTACCCTGGGTATGAGAGTCCTAACTCGAGGTAGTGTGACATATTCTAGAACCTACCTTCTGATGGAAATGGAGTCAGGATGGACCTTGGAGAAGATGAGTGAAAAAAAAAAACCCTGTAGTGTGGAGGTCTCTGGTTACTGCAGCAGGATGAGGCTGGGATAGGCAGTGACTGGCACAGTCTGATTCACTGTGACCCAGCCACCTAGCCACCCTGCAAGGGTATGCAATAGGCCAGGTCTTTGGAGCTAAGCAAATCTGAGTCCTAGTCTTTTCTCAGGAACTTCTTGGCAAATTGAGGAACTTGCTTAACTTCTCGGAAAGTCATGATGTATGCCCATCTGTAAAATAGAGCTGATAGTACCTACTTCACCTGGTTTCTGTAAGGATTAAGTTAAATGAACACTATATATAAAGTGATCAGCAGGAGTAGGTTCATTTATTCAACTGATTTATTATTCACTGTGTTCCTGTTACCATGCAAAGAACTAGAGACCTGGCTGAGAATTTGACAAACAAGGTCCTTATACTTCTGGAGCTCCCATAGCAAATGCTCAGGCACTATCAGTAATACTCAGAAGTTGTTTATTGCTGTTGTTGGTTTTTCTCACCACATCACTGCATATCCTGGGGTGCCTTGCTCACTCTCCTTGGAGTGAGTCACTCATGCATTATTCCCACATCTGATTTCCACCAGCAGCACCCAGGGGAGTTATTTGCGGGAGCAGATTCCAGGCCCCATCACCTGTTCATTGGATCAGAGCTTCCAGAGTCTCCTCATTCATGGGGAGGTGGTCTGGTGATGATGTAGGCTTGGCAATCACTGGCCCAGTTACCAGAGTGAAGCGGATGACACTGGGCTTGGGATGTATGCATTACAGCAGGGTAGAAACCAAGCTGGGCCGATGTCAAGAATTGAAAAGAACAGGAACATCTGCTAACTGTGCTTTTGGGCGTTCTTGTTTCCTTGAGGGGAATTTTATGGTTATTTAATTAAAACATTCCACTTTGATCAAAGGTGTTGCTTTGACTTCTCAAGTATGAAATACAAGACTTGCGCGAGTCAAATAACTTGTTTAACTGCAAACAATTTACAAAGAGCCCTAAACAAGACAAAATATAATACATAATAAGTCTTAGAAATTAGGTGTAAACGTCTGTGGAGAAACTAATTATTCCTCTTGTTATGAACATTAACCCACGTTCAGTTTTAAGCCTATGATACTCTAATGACGTTCACCATTAGCCACTTCTGACTGTGATGAAATAATCGCAGGGGATCTGTTGCCTCCTCACATGGCCATCCTTCTGTGCATACGCACCCTGGTGTCTTTCTGCTTCTTATTATGAGAACACCAGTCTTTCTGGATTAGGGCCCCAGATTAATGGCCTCATTTTAACTTAAACACCTCTTTGGATATATTATCTCCAAATATGAGCTACTGGGAGTTGGGACTTCAACATATGCATTTTAGGGGTACACAATTCAACCCATAACACTCCCTATAGCTCCCCAGATTGTTTTGTTTTTGTTTTTATCCATGGCCTGGACTGGACACCAGACTTCTTGAATAATCCCTGTCTCACTTCCCTGCTTATGTTTCAATCTTGTCCTGGAGAAAAATGGATCAGAAGAGCCAATAGGGACAACAGAGGTGTCTTGTCTGAAGACCTGGAGCCCGGCTGTGCAGCCCTCCTGAATGTCAGGTGCAGTGCCCACTGTCCTAGGCCTAAAGCATCCTGGAGGCTCCCAGGGGCCTGAGGTGCCCACTCCAGGCCCTCCGTGGGGAATCTTTCTACCATCTTTCCTCCAGAAACTCTGACCCAAATTTTGCTGGTCCTGAATAAATCCTAAGTTTCAATATCCAAATTAACATTTTACATGTATTGGCCTCCTACTAGCTTCCAGATATTGTAACAGCTGCTTCCACATACATTAAGCTATTGTAATGGATTCAATTCTGGTTTAATTCCGGAAAGCTGATGGGATTGGGGCCTGCATGTTTTAAAAGTGCAAGCCATGATGTAATTCTAGAACATCTTCCATGGTTCTGATGAGATATGTATTAGGAGACAAAACACTGACATTGGTATGCTTTTATTGCAAGTGCAGTTATGTTTTCTGGATTCGTTCAGATTGCAGTGGTTGGTTTATCTTTAGTAATCAGGGTTGGCTGTAAGGATTCATGAGAAAACCAGGAAGACAGAAATGTCAAATGGCCCCGAGGATGCGGAGCCCACAGCTGAACTGCAAGCATGTTCCGGAACCGTGCCTGGTGGCAGCCGGCTTATCACCTACCGCAGCCAGAGCAGCAGGCTCTGTGCTCCAACATGCCACCTGCGTGATGCTCGCTCAGCTCCTCTGGCCCTGCTTCTGCAGTCTCTCTGGCTCCTGGAGAAAACTGAGCCTCCCTCTGAGGAGTCTAGCCTGTCCGGTGTAACGGATCAAAGTCTCCTGGTGGCACAGAACTGTGGGTAGAGTATCCCAGTAAACCTCAGAAGGTCATTGGCTCATTTCTGTCATGGGCTTTTTATGTAAAATGCCATCATTTCATCTCTAAATAGAGGAGTGGATGGCCATGTCTGACCTTGACTTAAGGAGCAATGTAATGATGAGGTAGAAAAACAGAAAAGTGGCAGGGATTCTATAATTGCAGGACAGCCTGGGTATTAGAAACCCAGACAATAGACCTAATCAATTCAGTAGAAGACGCCATTAGCACTTAGCTACAAGGCTACTGGTGAGAAAACAAGCTGGTGTCTTTTATTGTATTATATCTGAACTGCTGATGTTCTTCCTGCCGGTAGGAGCCTGTGCCAGAGTTGTTCAGAATTACTTTGTCAAGCCTGGCTCTTTGGGAGCTGGGAGGGAAAACAGAGCTGGGGGCACTCTCTGTTGCGAACAACCATAAAATCCACCTTGAAAAGCCCTGCAAAGTTGCAACAGAGATAAGGTGCTTGGGAATTGGCTTCGGCTTGCTCAGAAGAAAATAAAGAGAAGGAGGATGCCCTCCTAGGAGGTTGAGTAGCAGAAACATCTCTTCAGGAAGGCAAGAGCTGTCCCCAGAAGACGCCACCCTGGGAGACCCAGTGACCAGGCAGGTAAAAGAAGAGAGTGGGCACCAGGCTGGACTGCTCAGTGCTTCCTGCTGCTCAGGTCAGCGGTAAGAAAGGGGCCTATGGCAGGAATGCAGTTGGGAACATGCCCGAAGTCTGGCTGCTCCAGATCGACAAAGGCCAAGAGCTGTGATAAGTCTCTGATTTCTTCAAGGAGACCAGAAGCATGGTCTTTGGGGTCAAGAGCAGAACTCAATCCCCAGGGGAGGAAATTGACCAGGGCAATGGAAAGCCTCAAGACCTTAGATATGCAGTCCTAGAAAAGTGGGGACTGAGACTAAATCAACACGCTCCAAAGTGGTCCATCCCAGGACCTAGGGACATGTCATTGGGGAGGGGGGAGGCTTAGGGAGGGGGGTTCAGAAGGGAGTTTGGCTGTGGTTGTAGTGAAGGGTCCTGCAAGGCGCATGGGGCAGCTGTCCTAGCTGGTCCCTGGGATCTAGGTTGAACATTAAAATGAAGCTACTAGCCCAGCCAGCGTGGCTCAGTGGTTGAGCCTTAACCTGTGAACCAGGAGGTCACGATTTGATTACAGGTCAGGGTACATGCCAGGGTTTCAGGCTTGATCCCATGTGGGGCAATGATTCTCTCTCATCATTGATGTTTCCATCTCTCTCTCTCCCTTTCTATCTGAAATCAATGAAAAAATGTTTCTATAAAAATGAAACCACTAAAAAAAAAAAATTAAATAAATTAAATAAATAAATAAATAAATAAATAAAATGAAACCACTACTTAAAATTTGGTGACTCCAGAAAATCAATGGCCAGTCTGGGTTTGGTTTTCCCTGGAAAACAGAGTTAATAGTGGAGAGGTCCTTGGAGGAGGAGATGGGGAACAGGGAGAGAAAGAGTGTTATGAGAAGGCCTGGGTGTTTGTGAGCAGCTTGGAGATCCTTGGCCAAAAGGTGCCCTGCATGTAGTAATTGGAGCAGGGTACCTGGAAGCTGTAGAATAATACGACTGAAGCAGTCAGTTCTTTTGATTGGACCCAAACTGTGCAACGTAAAGTTACATGAAAGAAGCAGAGCCCTGGGTAATGTTTTCTTTTCTGTCCTTTGTCTCTCACTTTTCAAACATTTGTCCCTTTATCAATATGTAAGTCTCCACGGGCCTGTCACATGTGGGGGAACAGGCTCCCCGACCAAGATAGTCAATTGCAAACCCAAGACAGCACTGGGGTGCCATCTATCACTCAGGGCTTTCCAGGAAGATCCTGTTAAGAAGCCGGGCTCTTAACAGGCAAGGAACAGTGTTAATAAAAAGTCTTTTTACTTGAAAGGGCACAGAAAAAAACCAACAAAGCTGAGCCCAGCTCTTAAAAAAAAAAGTTGATAAAACTGACAAAAAAATAAAGGAGTAGTTTATCGTGGTTCTAAAAAGGAAGACAAGGGTTTTACTTTCTCCTTTTTAAAGGCAGAATTAATTAATCCACCACCAGGGCCTGAGCTCTGAATGGAATGTTAGCTTGGACTCTGGGGGGTGGGTAAGTCCTCTGGACTGTCCTCTGGATAAGCTTTCATTAAAGTAACAGTATTTAAAGCAGTGAATTGACAGAATAGGGCAACAGAAGTGGGGAAAAAAGTGAAGACGGGGAGTGCTGTTAAGAAGCAACTCTTGAGAGAAGAAATGCAATTCCTTAAGCCTCCCTGAGGGATAAGATGGTAATATTAGAGCAAACGGGAGTTCCATTTTCAGTTTTTTGAGGAAACTCCATACTGTTCTCCACAGTGGCTGCACCAGTCTGCATTCCCACCAGCAGTGCACGAGGGTTCCTTTTTCTCCGCATCCTCGCCAACACTTGTCGTTTGTTGATTTGTTGATGATAGCCATTCTGACAGGTGTGAGATGGTACCTCATTGTTGTTTTGATTTGCATCTCTCGGATAATAAGTGACTTTGAACATGTTTTCATGTGTCTCTTGGCCTTCCTTTTGTCTTCTTTTGAAAATATTCTGTTTAGGTCTGTTGCCCATTTTTTTATTGGATCATTTATCTTCCTCTTATTAAGTTGCATAAGCTGCCTGTAGATGTTGGAGATTAAACCTTTATCAGTGATAGCATTTGCAAATATGTTTTCCCATGCAGTGGGCTTTCTTGTTGTTTTGTTGATGGTTTCTTTTGCTGTAAAAAAAGCTTTTTATTTTGATGTAGTCCCATTTGTTAATTTTCTCTTTAGCTTCCATTGCCCTAGGGGCAGTGTCAGTGAAGAAGTTCTTTTGGCATATGTCTGAGATTTTGTTGCCTGTGGATTCCTCTAGTATTTTTATGGTTTCCCGTCTTATGTTTAAGTCCTGTATCCATTTTGAGTTTATTTTTGTGTATGGTGTAAGTTGGTGATCTAGTTTCATTTTTGACCCAGTAATCCCACTCCTGGGAATATATCCGAAGAAACTAGAAACACCAATCAGAAAGGATATATGCACCACTATGTTCATAGCAGCACAATTTACAATAACTAAGATTTGGAAACAGCCTAGGTGCCCGTCAGCAGATGACTGGATCGGAAAACTGTGGTACATCTACACAATGGAATACTATGCTGCCATAAAAAAGAAGGAATTCTCATCATTTGCAGCAACCTGGATGGAATTGGAGAATATTATGCTAAGTGAAATAAGCCAGTCAATGAAAGAAAAATACCACATGATCTCACTCATTTAGGGATAGTAAAGATCATTATAAAGTGATGAACAAAAAGATAGATACAGAGACAGTAAAGCATCAAACAGACTTTCAAATTACAGGGGGAAAGTTAGGGAGAGGTGGGGGAGTTATGAAATCAAACGAAGGACTTGTATGCATGCATATAAGCATAAACGATGGACGCAAAACTCTGGGGGGGGGAGGGCATGTGTGGGTGTGGGGTGGGGGGGTAATGGTATGATATGTACACATATAATACCTCAATAAAAAAATATTAAAAATAAATAAATAAATAAAAGTAAAAAAAAAAAAAAAAGATGGTAATATTAGAGCAAACATAGTGGTATCAATGAGCCTGGTTCATTCGCCTTCCTCTGCCTTTATCAGCTCCTCACAGTTAAATCCATGGGGTTTGCACCCCCAGGCTCAGGCTTCTTTTACTTCCTGAGCAAGCACACAAAGGAGGCTGTCACTTCTTACTCTTCAACCTGTGGGGCCTAAGGAGCAGCTAAGACAACTGCTCCTGACCCGCCCAGGTCCCTTCACTGTAGCTGGAACCAAACTCCCCTAGTGCAGGCCTGAGAACCCCTCCCAAAGGGACATGTCCCCCAGGTCCTGGGATGTACCACTTTGAGGTTATTGATTTCTATTCTGTCCCTACTCTTCTAGATCTGCATAGCTAAGGTCTTGATAGCTTCCATCCTCTGGCCAATTTTCTCCCTTAGGTACTGAATTCTACCCTCAACCCCTAGGCTAAGGTCCTAGCAAATGTGGACAAACTTTGCGGAATTAGGACCACAGCCTGCCGAAGCAGTTGATGGACATCTGAATTTCTTGCTGTGTCCAGCTCACGTTCAGAGGCCCAGGAGAGCCCAGAGCATTGTGCCTTCTTGGACGTTTGTTCTGTTGACTTCCCCATACTCTTGCTTGACCAGGCCTGGCTTTCTCCTGGGCCTTTTTGCCTTGGGTTGTTGAGAGTCTAGCATGCTTTCCATCTGGCCCTTTCCACCAGCAACCTGGAGCAAGCCATGGAACCCCATGGAAGATCTGGATGGAAGAGAACAAATACTTTGCAAACACAATGGATTTAGATAAGTTTAGGATTAGTTAAGTTTGTTCACTGATTTAATTTAAAAAATTTGAGAGGTTATTATATACTAGGCCTTGTTCTGGGTGCTAGGAATACAGCAGTAAGCACAAAAATACTTGTCTTTATGAAAGTTATGATCTAGTAGGGAAGATAGACAATGAATAAGTTAAAAATATATAAATTCCATGGAGAGAAATATAGTTGGAAAGAAGATAGACAATCTGGGGTAATTGTTAGGGAAGACCTCACTGAGAAGGTGACACTAAGTAAAGACCTGAAGGATGCTAAGGAGCGAGCCAGGCTACACGGGTACCTGGAAAAGAGATTTTAGACAAGGGAACAACTGATGCAAAGGCGCTGAGGTGGGAGTAAGACTGGTATGCCTAGGAAGCCACTGGATTGGAACAGAGAAAATGAGGGGGAGATTGAGTAGGGAGGTCATTCAGAGCCTGCAGGTGGATGTTGGCCTGTAAAATGAATCTTAGCTCAGGCTGCTCTAACAAAATAGCATACTGGGTGGCTTATAAACAACTGACATTTTATTTCTCAGTTCTGGAGGCTGGAAATCTGAGATCAGCCAGCATGGTCAAGTTTGGGTGAGAGGGCTGCCTGGCCAGCGTGGCTCAGTGATTGAGCATCGACCTATAAACCAGGAGGTCATGGTTCGATTCCTGGTCAGGGCATATCCCAGGTTATAGGCTCAATCCCAGTGTGGGGCATGCAGGAGGCAGCCAATCAATGATTTGCTCTCGTTATTGATGTTTCTATCTCTTTCTCCCTCTCCCTTCCTCTTTGAAATCAATGGAAAAAAAAAAAGTTTGGGTGAGGGCTTCTTCCCAGCTTACAGATGGCAACCTCTTGCCATATCCTCACATGGAGAGAGGGAGCTCTGGTGTCTCTTCTTATAAGGACATTAATCCTATCATGGGGTCTCCAACCTCATGACCTTAATTACTTCCTAAAGGCCCCACCTCCAAATACTAACACATTTGGGGTTAGGGCTTCAACATATGGATACGGGGGCGCGGGGGGCAGGGGGGGGCGGCGCGGGGAGGGCGGAGCATAAACATTCAGTTCAAAACAGGGAGCTACAGCAGGGTTTCAAACACTAAGAGAATTAATTCCCAAAGTATGTTACCTTTCATTCAATCACATTTAACAAGTCTTGTTTTTTCCAAATCCCCTCCTGGACATTTTCCACAGAAGCTCTTCAGGGACTTGGAGTGAGTCCTGCTTAAGAAAACTTGGGGCTCCTCTGGGTGCTGCTTTGACAGTTGATGCAAATCTTTGTTTTCGCCACTCAGCAGAGACAGGTGCTTTACTAGCTTGTAAAATTCAACAACGTCAGCTTTAAAGTTTTCCTTTGGTTGTACTTCTGCGATTTTTCAGAAGTCAGCAGTGGTCCACATGAAAAGGTGTTTGGTTGTCCCTTTGACTATAGATTAGACCAAGAGGCTCCGGCTTCAGACAATGTTAATCTTAACCGAGGCTGGATTTACTAGGCTGCCTGGCATCTGAGATGGCAGATAAGCGCATTTTCCACTGTAGACTGTGCTGTATTAAGCCTCACAGGGAAAATATCTTAAGGTTCAAAAAAGAAAGGCTCTAAACCGTAAACCACATAAGCCTTTCCTTTCAGTCTTGTCTTTCCCTCCCTCCCTCCCCACCTTTTTGTAAAAAGTACAATCATGAAACCACCTTCAATGCCCAACTGATTATCTGGAAGCCTAATCAGTGAACTGAATTATCTTGACTTTTTAAAAAGCAAGATGAACTATTTGTCCAGATGGAGAAAATGTGCTGCAATGACTCAGGATAATGCACACGGAGGATAATATAGTACGGAGGCTGCAGTACTACAGCGACTGGGCCGAGGCAGGAGGGTGGATGTGCTGTAGGCAGGTAGACAGACATGAGCAGAGCAAGGACAATGGACCAGGTACAGAAGGTCACCAGGATGGAAAGCCCACGTGCCTAGCAATGGACAATCATTGTAGGGGGGACCAAGCCCCCAGGGTGACTTTTCCTCCCATAGCATATTGTTGGTCAAGAGATTTGGATTCCCTGACCTTTCCTCCCTAGAGATAACATCTAGGCCCAGATAAACAATAAAACCAGCCACAGCTGACATCAGGAGCAGCTGCAATGAATAATGACCCCCTGCCCTCGTGCCCGCCAATCAATCAGTGGAGACCACAATCCTAAATGGACACGCCTGGAAAACTACTGAATATTCTATTAAGATCTTTCCCTGGGACCCCCCCCCCCTAAAAATCTCCACCCTTAAAACACTTAGGATGGAGGACCCAGTGTGCTCTCCCTCCCAGGAGCACGCCCCCTCCTTTCCCCCATTTCCTCCCCAGGCACGTTACATTAGCTTCCTCACTCACACGCTCCAAGGGCTCTTCCTTTACCTCCCTAACTTGTTTCCTAAGCCTTATTTCTTCTAGGAATTACTTTTTCTACGTCTGTCATTTACCAAATAAATGTTCTCTTATAGTTTGAGTCTTGCTCTGAATTCTTTCCTAGCCAGAACCCAAGTACCGAGGTTGCTGAACCCAGGTTTGGTCTGACCCCACGGGTCAGACACCTGGTAGCACTCCTGCCACCCACAACAGCTGCCCACTGAAGAAGTGGCCTACGTGCTCTGTACTGAGCACAGCCCCAGGATCCCAGCTCCAGGATTCCAATGATTCTGGATCAGCCACTGGCTCCCACGCCAGGGTGGGGCTTGTCAGATCTGAACTTGATCCAGTTGATCTCAACATAGTCTTGCCTGGGGCCTACGTTCACTCATTCAACAAATATTTGTTGTGCATTTGTGAGACAGCATTGTTCCAGGCACTGGGCTACAGGAGGGAATTAAACAAAAATCCCTGCGTGGGCGGAGTTTATGTTCATGTAGGTAGGGGAACAGACAGGACCCAAACTTTAATCCTGGCTCAGAGTTCCAGGGTGGCTGGGGGTCAGAGAGGAGAGTGGGACCTTGCTCCAGACCTGCCTCCTGAGGGCCGAGCTGGACTGCACCAGGCCCTGGGGCCAGGGAGCAGTGACAGTCAGTCATGCCTAGCCTGCCCCAGAGCTCTTCATGGGTCTCCAAGCGGATTTGCCTCCATGCAGTCCTCTGGCCAGGAATGCTTTTCCAACTAGTCCCGCCCGATGATAACCCTCCATCTGCAAAGCTGAAAACATTGTTTACTTGTGGAATGAGGGATAAAAACAGTCCACATTGCTCTGAAGGTTGCAGAATAAAAGTCTGAGGTAGCAAGAGGATGTGTCCCCAGAGAGAGGAAGTTGGGGGAAGGCAGCAGCAGAAACGTATGAAAGAGGGAGCCCAGGGATAAAAGACTCCATGAGAATCTGCTTTCTTAGCTCCCCAGAGCTGCACCCAGCACTACTCACAGCCCTAGGCCCCTGTCAGAGCTCCCGTATGCTATACGAATTAAACAAAATTCAGAGAAGCAGCAGAAAATAAACTAGGTATTTTATCTGTGGCATGGATTATTTTATTTCCCCAGATAATGACTTACTGCCCTAAAGCTATTAGAAGGATAGAAGCAATGAGGCTCTGTTGGGTGCAGGTTCCTCAGCCAGGGACTTGACCCTTCTGGGTGCAGGAAATTGGGAGAAAACACGAGTGAAAGTAGGTAGGTGGGACATGCTTTATTACAAACAAAGCAGCCGATGACTGGCTGGTCAGTGGCACCTTATATACAAGCTCAAACAAAAGAGGCCTCATGCCAATTAGTGATGTCTGTGCTACATTAACATAAGTAGGTTATATAAGGGTGCGCTTGCGCAGTACGTATAGTGCTACTGCTGAGCCATTGCCCTCCTGCAAACATAGGGCAAAGGGGACTTTAACATGGTACTACTGCTATGTCATTGCCTGCATGCATGCGTATGGCGAATGGGCCTTTAACCTCAGGTGTACTCTGGTCAGGGTCCCTACAGGCTCAAAGCCCAACAACTGTTTCAAACCCATTAACTGGACTTGATTTTAGCCATGCAGCTTCCTTCTGATTGAGATAGTGCACACGTGCATTTATGTCTGATGCCTCTGTGACTATAAAATAAAGGGGCTTGAAGATCAGATACTATGTACAGCTCTGCACTCAATCCCAAAGTTCGGGTTTACCCCCCATACCACCAAGCTATTCTCTGACACCAGCTGGGTGTCCTACAATTTAACTAAAACCTGACACTCTCTACCTGGAGATGGAATCAGATGCCACAGGTTAAGGGCTCTTCCCACAAGATGCTCCGACCTCCCCAACAACAACTTCAGATGCCAATCACAAGTCCAGGTTGTCACCTGTGCTTCTGACCCGTGGCTATAGACCCGTTCCCATCACCCCTCCTCACGTTTGATGAATTTGTTAGAGTGGCTCACAAAACTCAGAGAAACCTTTTACTCACTAGATTGCTGGTTAATTATAAAAGGATATAACTCAGGCAGCCCGATAGAAGAGAGGCACAGGGCAAGGTATGGGGAGAGGGTGCCAGGCTTCCACACCCTTTCAAGCACTCCGCTCTCCTCACATCTCCATGTGTTCACCAACAGGGAAGTTCTCTGAACCCTGTCCTTCTGGGGTTTAATGGAGGCTTCATTGTATGGGCTGGGTTGATTAAATCATTGGCCAGTAGCCAACAATTCAACCTCCAGCCCCTGTCCCTGGAGGTCAGGGGGTGGGACTGAAAGTTCCAACCCTCCAATCATAAGGCTGCTTCCCCTGGCAAGCAGCCCCTATCCTTAGGTGCTTTCTAAAAGTCACCACATCAACACAAACTCAGGGGTGGGTGTAAGGGGTTTGTTATATACATCAAGGCACCTTTATCGCTCTTCTCTCTTAGGAAATTCCAAAGGTGTTAGGAGATCTGTGCCCGAAACAGGCTGAAGACGAAATATCAATTTCTTTTTATAAGTCACAATATCATGGTGTGTTAGCCTCAGAACTGAATTGTCAGGGAGGGTTAGGGGAGCTCTGTTGTGGGGAGCATAGGGAAGGCCAGGGGTAGTGAGGAATCTACACAAAGTGTAACAGGGCATGTTGGGAACCAAGGGGGAGTTTCTGGTCACTCCAAAATTTCATTGAAAGCCTAAGAATGGGAATAAAGGCTGTCAACTGACAATCTAAGCTCAGAAAAGCACCTATGACTGTGGCTGGTCACAGCCACACCACTACTACCCACCCCGCATTGATGGACAAGGACCTCGGCAGGAGAGTCAGTGCAGTGTTTGTGAGAGGAGAGGAATTCATCCCTGTGTGCTCCCTTCTAAGGACTGGGCCGCCCGAACTACCCCCATCACTGAGTTGTTTGCAAAGTGCTGAACCTCCAGAAGGGCAGAGCGCCTGCTGCTGCTGGGCTGGGAGAAAGAGGCAGGAGAGACATGGCTGGGCTGGCAGCGTGGCTGGGAAGAGAGGGGAGCAAGGGCCTCTGTGAGTCCAGCTTTTGTTAATTAGAAGTAATAATGATATAATATGTTGCTATCTATAATTTATTGTTATATTAATTATGTTAATTGTTATGAATAATTTATTATTATATTAAATGCTAATAGATTAACACATAATCTATTTGATATGAACATAAATGTACTCTAGTATGTTAAAATATATTACACATGTAATATACTGTAATGTATTACTATACATAATTTTATATTAACTAATATTTCAAAAATTTTATGATCAGATTTTCTGTAATAAGAGAAATTTTCTTCAATGGAGAGAATTTTTCCTGCAGAAATATAACACCAGTGAGAAATCTAACCATTTTGTTTACTTAAGGCAAGGGTTGCAAACTATAGCCTGTGGGCCGAATCCGTCCAGCTGCTGATTTTTCTACAGCCTGTGAGCTAAGAATGGTTCTTACATTTTTGAATAGTTACATTTCGCATGGTTATGTAAGTGCCTATGTAATATCCCTGTTTTTGCCTCTTGGTATATTAGCCTCAGAACTTGCAAAGACTAAAATATTTATTATTTAGCCCTTTAAGAAAATGTTTGCCGACCCCTGACTTAAGACCTTTTGAGACTCATTTTCCAAATTCTGCTTTAAAATGTGTAGCCAAATTGAGACCAACCTCTGGCAAAAAAACCATTTTCCAATTAAAACATAAAGGCCATTTAGGAATGAGGCAACTCTGCTCATCACGTTCAGTCTTCACCTGATAGGGCAGCAATAGCATAGCACCCGCCCCCTCCCTCTGCCCCCTTCCTGCCACACACACACACACACACACACACACACACACACACTCCCCATGTTGGAAATGGGAAAATACTATTGCTCTTGGTCGGTTGGATTTTTCTTTTCTTTTTTAAAAATATTTTATTGATTTTTTTTTTTTTTTTTTTAGAGACAGGAAGGGAGAGGGAGAGAGAGAAACATCAATGATGGGAGAGAATCATTGATTGGCTGCCTTCTGCATGCTCACCAGTGGGGATTGAGCCCGCAACCCGGGCATGTGTCCTTGACCGAAATCGAACCCGGGACCCTTCAGTCCGCAGGCTGACGCTCTATCCACTGAACCAAACCAGCTAGGGCTTGATTGGTTGGATTTTTCTATTGCACACTCCCCATTTGGCCGACAAGGTCCTGAAGCAACAAAATATAGTTATGTCTCATTCCAGCTGCCAGACACAGAAGGCATAGCATGTATAGCTCAGTATGTCACTGGCTCATGAATGTGGCCCTTAAATACAGAAAGGGTGACACATGCCAGCCTGCTGCAATAGGGTTCTGTGGCTTTAAAGAGACCTCTGTATTGTATGTGCATCTAAGTAATTGGAACTTGGACTCCTCACATCTTTTTTAGCAATGACATTGTAACAGCATGGACCCATCCATTCATCATCATGTCATCCTTATGAAAATAGTTTCCAGTGGTCAGCTTGTCATAGTTAATTAGTCTTCCAATATATGACTTCTCAGAAGCAAAGAGACTTTGAGGACCGGGTTTTCAGATACCTTTAGCAGTGAACTCAAGAGGTGTCTGATCTTTCCTGCCTTTTAATTAGAGCCCTTTCATCTAAGAGGGAGAGTGCTCTTGTAGTTAGAGATATAGCTAACCTGGTTCTGCCTTCTGTTCTCAGTTCTGGGGCTAACTCATAGCAACCACAAGCAAGCCAGTGACTCTCTGAGGCCTCAAATATGTGAAATCCAGTAAGTTCTAGAGGAGAACATGGTTAGTTGATGGCTGTTCAAATGAAGATATCATTCAAGTTTTAGAGTGAAAGGTAGTGTATCAGTTAGATACTGCCATGAATCCCCTAAACTCGGTAGTTCAAAAAATCTTGTTTAGCTCAAGATTCTGTAAATCATTAATTTAGTCTGGGCGGGGTGGGGGGGCGTCCCTCAGGCATCCATAGTCAATTGTGTGTTTGTGTGTTGAGTAGACGGTTTTGCTGATCTTAGCTGGGCTCTCTTAGATGTCTTAGGACTTGGCTAGCACCATGGGGCTACTCACTTCTGGTCCAGGTGGCTGGCTTTTTATCCTCCATCAGGCCATCTCAGATTATTTGCATGGCAGGAACAGGGGTTCTAGAGAGATAGTGTATACATGCAAGGCCCCTTGAGGCCTAGACTTGGAAATGACAAAATATAACTTTCATCACATTCTAGTGACCAAAGCAGGTCACAAAGCAAGTCACAAGGATGGCCCAGATCCAAAGGGTGGGAAAATAGAGTTCCTACAAGTTTCTAACCCTTGATGGAGAAAGCTTCGAAGTCACATCTCAGGGACATGGATGCAGCAAAAGGGAGAACTTTAGCCATTTTTTGCAATCTACCACTGGGAGCTAAGACATTAAGGAACATGTGTAAGGTGTGCAGCAGCCCCTGCTGCCAGAGCAGGTGAGGTGGGACGAGGTCATTCTTATGAAATCTGGATGCTAAACCCATAAGCAAGGGACCAGGATTATGCCACTCTGGTTGTCCCTGGCCTCCTTTCTGACAGAAGAGGGTGAGGAAACCCCCAAGGGGAAAGTCAGACCTACAGTGGGTGGTAATGTGTGAGCAGTGTCCATCTGTATTTTGGGTTAATTTAGAAAGTAAAAGGAATAGGGTGTTTTTCCTTAAACGTTGAAACCCCAAGTGAATACAGGCCCTGGCTTTGCTACCCTAGTGGCGAAGGAAGCTTTTGCAGCCAGGGAAGAAATGCCAAGAAGCAGTGCAGTTTGATGCTATGAGCAGAGTCTTATAGGCAGATATAACTAATTGTGGTTTAAAACCTTACTAGCTGGGTGACTTTGGGCAAATCACTTAACTTCTTAAGGCTCAGTTTCCTCATCTGTAAAATGAGGATGACAATTGGTCCCTCAGAGTGTTGTAGGAGCAAGTAAAGGAGGTAACACATGAGAAGTACCTAGGGCAATATTTGGCATAATGATTGCTCCCCATTAGTGCTCACTGTTATTATTATTTTTAATATATTTTTATTGATTTCAGAGAGGAAGGGAGAGGGGGAGAGATAGAAACATCAATGGTGAGAGAGAATCATTGATTGGCTGCCTCCTGCACACCCCACACTGGGGATCAATCCCTCAACCCAGGCATGTGCCCTGACCAGGAATCAAACCGTGACCTCCAGGTTCATAGGTCGACACTCAACCACTGAGCCATGCCGGCCAGCCTCACTGTTATTATCCTCTAACCTTTTTGGGCATTGACTCTTCATAGATGATCTACAAATCTTTCTATTTTTACAGTGATGGCTACATTTCTGAGCTCTTTTCTTGGTACAGTAGGCCAGCAGTTTCATGCAGATGTCCCACTGTCAACCCAAACCCAACATGCATATTAAAACAAAACAAATCTCTCAATTATCAACCAGAACGTCAAACCTCAAGGGAAGGTACGGGATAGTGGGGGTAAGGGGGAGAGATCAACCAAAGGACTTATATGCACGCATATGAGCCTAATCAATGGACACAGACAACAGGGGGGATGGGGCATGAGTGGTGGTTGGGGGGTAATGGAGGAATAAGGACACATATGTAAAAATAATAATAAAATAAATTAAATAAATAAAAAAGTAATTGTGAGGTAACCAGAAAAAAAACAAACAACAAAACAAATCTGTCCCTTTAAACCTCTCTCCTTTCCCAACTTTTTATATCTGTTCATTCAGAGTCACCATTTATTTTTAGCCACCTGGATTTGTCGCTGTGAGGTTATCTTTGATTCTTTTATTTCCGTTAGTTCTCGTATCCATTTGTACATCAATGTGAAAGTCTTTCACCCTTGTCTTTCTAATTCCATTTCCTTTACTATCTGTAGAATCTGCTTCTTCTCTTGATGCTCTGAGTACTGCTATAGAATTCCTACAAGTTTCCCAGCCTCTAGGCTCTCTACACATTAATCCATTCTCCACAGGGTTGCAAAATTAACCTCCCAAAGGACAATCCCTTGCTCAAAACCATCAATGGTGCCTCACTACTTACAGGGTGACATCCAGACAAGAGCCTGGCATTCAAAGCCCTCCAAATCCAACCCAGTTCCCATTGCTATACTTTTCTTCCAAGATTCCAGGAAAATCCTCTTGCATTGTGATCATTTGTATACTTGTGTTCCCAATGAGAGCTTCAGTCTGTAGAACAGGGTGAGGAAACCACAGACCAATTCTCTGTGGCCCACAAAGCTTAAAATATTGACTATATGGCCCTTTATAGATAGTTTGTGGACCTGCGATCTGCTGGGTGAAGCATGTCTTAGACCACTTTGTCCTACAGAACTGTGCGCTTTTCAATATACATAATCTGAATGAATGTTCCATGTACTGACCCCTAAGAACTCCAGTCCTTCCTTGTTCCTGTATTTTTCCCTGTAATAGAGGGCCTTCTGTCTACCTGGATAAACCTTTCCAGTACTCTCAGACCCACATCAAATCCTCTGGGAAGCCTTTCTGATGACTTCTGCTGAATTCTGAATTCGAGTAACACTAACCTGTGTGTATGACACTACGTCTTCTGCTTCCAGTTGGTTGTTTGCATCAGAGAGGGTCAGAAACCTGATGGATGCCCATTCCTCCCCCATGACTGGCTCTCTTCTCCCCCTCAGAACTCAGCAGGGGTTGCCTGGCCTGGGAAGTTTTCTCTGACTCCTCCCTTCCTCTCCCACCCAACTAGGTTAGAGCAGACTTCTTTGTGCTCCCACAGCTACCTGAACTTCCCCATCATGGCACTTATCTTTGTGTGCTGTAATCATTGATTTACCTCTCAGATTCTCCAACTGTACTGAGAGTTCCTTACGGGCAGGGGTGGTGTCTTATTCATTGATATGTTCCAAGTTCCTGGCATGGTGCTGGCTCATGGACACATCCAATTAATACTTTGGAATAAATGGTTGATCAATCAATGGTTGTTGATTGACTCTGTGGCTGAATAGATACCTGGTACTATTCCTTGTGCTCTCCTATTTACACACTTCAGTTCTCTTTCCTCTCTATTATGTGTAGTCATTTCTCATAGTTACATATAAATGGGTAGTCTGTATCTCTGGGTATCAGTCTGACTGAGGTTATCAGGCCAAATGTGGGGCACCCTGGGAGACACCAAGCATGGAGGTCCCCAGGTCTTTGGTGAGAATGACAAGTGCCTTTTGTCGACTCACAGTTGTGGGATCCTAAAACCAACAGCAGCTCTTCCTCTTTCTGAATTAAGCATTCCAAAGGCACCCTGACTGCTGAACAAAAAGATCCATGACCAAATTACAGCGCACTCACAGCCAGCTTTGTGAATGCAGCCTGAGCTCCAGTGTTGCCTAGTGTAAAAACAATACTGAATGTTTGAACCTGGGAACCTTTTGCCAAATGTTGGGGTAATATAACAAAGCACACACAATGCCAGAAATGGAAAGTGGCATCCAGGAGATGGGGTAGCCCACTGAAAATGAGAAGTGAGAGCCTCCTTCAGCAGACAGCTTCTCTCCCACTCTCTCTCGTGTGCTGCTTGTCTCCTCCCCTCCTCTGCCTCCCCTCTCCCCCGCAGCCCCCCATCCTAGTTTTTCCTCAGAGCATATCTTATTGGAGTCCCATTCCGATTAGCTGTCCACGATCCATTTCTTAAATGCAGATAAATTAAAGGCAGGCTGTAAGTGATCAGCCACATCAGCCCAGATCTTCCTGCAGTAAAAAGGATGCAGAATAACCGTTTCCATTCTCTGCACGTGCTGGGGCTTCCGCAGGAGCCCATGGAGTTAGAGTGGAAATGAAGTGCAGAAGAGAGAGAACAGACATTTGGCATTTAACAAATGCCTTTTAAATGTCTAGATAGGTGGTATATTAGCCAGTAGCCTTTTCAAAAACTGTTACCTAAAAAGCCCAGTCCTGGGAAACCCTGGAACGTGCCGGCAAAAAAAGGCAGCAACGCGGACAGCTCGAGGAGGAAGATATCTCCACTTGCTTTAGGAAATGTCTGCTTCTGTGAGAGCCCAGGGACAGGAAGAGCAAGCAGAATGTTTTGCTCAATTTTGATGTATCGGTCATGTGACAAACAGTACAGTTTTCGCCACTAAAGCAATATGCACGGTGGGAGGATACTGCTTCAAGGGCAGGCACAAATGAGCACAGGTTCCTTCAGAATGACATCAGAAGTTGTCACTTACTGCCTCCAATGAGTGGTCAGGATTGCACGTTAAGTGGAAATAGTTCCCTTCATATAGAACCGCATGGCCCAAAGACAGTGCCCAAGTCTTTCCTCCACTGCCACATGCCCCTGCAACACCCCAGGGACCAAGCAAAGCAAGGGATCAGTTGGGGCTTCAGCCCCAAATTCCAGACGAGACTGAGTAATGTGGTTGGTTGGACCAAAAGGCGTCTGAAACGTTCGCTTTTCCTTCCCAAAGTTCACACCTGAGTCACACTTGTGAGGAAAGACCGATCCAGAACCCACAAGCCATTGACAAGAATCAGAGAGACAAACGAAGCAAAATGAATCAATGCAACAAACAGCAGCAGCAGCAATAGTAACAACAGCAGCAAAGCAGAGTGTGAAGTGAAGGAGGGTCACCTCTGAGGAATCCCTGGCAGCTGAGGTGCTGCCCTCCCCAGGGAAGCCTGGAAGATGAATTTGCTACTTCCGTGATACCAGATGGGTAAGGACAGCTGCAGGGGGTCTGAAGGTCACCCTGCTCCTAAGGATCCTCTTCAGTCATCACTGGTGCACCCTTTAGCTTGAGCAGCAGAGCTGGTTTCCAAAGTGGGGATCGGACTCTATCACCGATGCTGGGCAAAGAGAGAATGGGCACTGTGTGATTCATCTGAGAACCCCACTGCCATCCTCTCTAAGCCTCTGTCTCCCTGGTCAATAATGTTAGGAAATGTTCCATCAATTGACTTTGAGAGCTTCTTGTCCTGCTTTCTTCAGAATGCTCTGGGCTCGCTCTCTCTCTCTCTCTCTCTCTCTCTCTCTCTCTCTCTCTCTCTTTCCCTCTCCCTCTCCCTCTCCCTGTCTCCCTCCCTTTCCTCTTCCTCCCTCTCCTTTTCTCTCCCTCTATTTCCCAGGCAGTACCTCCATGCTTCTCAGAACAGTTCTCCGGGCTCCAAGCTGCCCGGGGAATCCTGTCCTGAGGTTTCCTGCTCATCCATTTGGAGACAACACTTCGGCTGGTGGCTCTGCAAAAAGAGGAGAAAGCAACGGCGTTTACTGCTTATAAATGAACAGTCACAAAGCACCTCCGGCCGGCCTGTAGGATAGCACAGCGGTTCCCAAGGCTGGTTGGGTGGCAAGAGGGGTCCATAGAGAGCGAGGGGGGGGGGGGCGAGAAAGGGGAGGCCTCTCCTGCCTTCCGTTTTCTTTTTCAAAGAAGTGACCATTTACACACCAGAAAGAGTAGTTACATTTCTAGGCTGCATGCTTCTCTCAGTGGAATGATTTAAACCATGTGCAAATAGCACATACAATTTATTATGACTTGGGCCCTAATTGGGGATGTGCCTGTATGTACACACACGCAATCACCTCTCAGCATCCAACAGTGAAAAATAGTGCAGCCTCGTAAAAAAACACACACAACAAAGCCACCTTCTTCCCAACTCCTGACAGCCAACATATCCTTAAAATAAATGGGAAAGATTCACTCTGCACACCTGCGCAACGGAGTTTCTATGAATCAGACAAGTCTCGAGTCTCTCAGGTAACATCAGACCTGAGAGTGATGCTCACAGTCCTGGCATTTGTAAGCCTGACTGCTTCCTGGTGATTTACTCAGGCGGCTCCCCAGGCACGAGGGTGTGGAACCTCTATTTATTCACTCCGAAGAAACAAGCAAACAGAAAGTTAGCCCTGACACCAAGTTAATCAAAAAGTTTTTAATAGAGTACTTGAAGGACCCGAGGCAAATGCTTAGAGCCATAACCAGGCGGCACAAATCATCTCCAGCCCTGTTAGAGAGCACAGAGCTCACTGCTGCAGGAGAGTGTTTCCTGCGTAATTAATCTGCTCGTTGCCACCCCAGCATTTATTCATTTGGGGGCATGGAATCCCACCTGTAAGGCCAGTTGTTAGAATTGGTGAGAGAAGACTTCCTTCTTCCCTTATTTATTAGAGGAGAGAGAGAAAGCAGAGCGAGCCTTTGTGGTTATATTTCAGGTCGAAGCAAATCAAATACACCTCTAGGCCTTAAGCATTTGCAAGAGGCCAACTGGCTAATGCCAGAGGGCCCGTTACTTTCATATTCATGAAGAATGTGTGTGTGTGTGTGTGTGTGTGTGTGTGTGTGTGTGTGTGTGTGTATGTGTTGTGGCAACATCTAATCGGGTGGAGCTTCCAGGTCATGAAGCTACTCTCTAAGTGTGACGTGAGATGTTGGGAAGCATTGACTCAATCAGGCTTCACTGCACTAGTCCATACGGCGCATTACGAGCATTAGAAAAAGGCACCCTCACTCAAGACATCTTACTCCCGTCTGCTGGAAATGGTCACGGGCCACCGAATATGTTAGAACAGGACACTTTACTGCCACCTGCCAGAAAACTGCAAATAAAAATGCAAATCTACAATTTCTTTGACATGAAGGCTACCTCTTTAAATGTGATGTTCTCGTGTATCACATGATCTATCTAATTTTACATGGGGGCACTACCATCAATGCAAACTTTAGCAAGCTACTTGGGGAATACTAGCAAACTAGGTGAAATAAATGCTCATATAGAACCAGCTTATACCATACACTAAAATAATTTCAAGTGGTTTGAATTTTTAAAATAGCAATATGAATTTGATAATTATTTTCACAGAAATGGCGTTTTAAGCATAAACATAGTTTTTAAAATGATTAAGGAAAATCGGTTTGACTCATAAAAGTTTAAAGCTTCAGTATGCATGGAAAAAACATTATAAATCAAATTTAAAATAGACAACTGACAAAAAATATCTTCCACAAGTATGACAAAGGATTAATATTCTTAATAAACTGATATACTTTGATTAGGAAAAAACAAGATGTCAAAACCATAGGAAACATTTTGTGAGTTGCTTATTTACAGAAGAGGCAATAACATACCTAATAAAATGTTTAGCTTTATTAGAGATCTATCAAGTAAAACCAAAATACCTACTACATATTTTTTTCATGTATCAAATTAGACAATTTTAAAAACCATCAATTCATTCTCTTTTGATTTCTAGGATTATTGCAACAATAGGATATGCACCTATCCTCCCAGACATGGGCAATAAGTTTCAAAAGTAGGATGGTCTAAGTAAGTTTTTGTAGATGCTCTTTAGCAAGTTAAGGACAGTTTTTTCCATTTATAGTTGGTTTTAAAACACTAGAAGATTTACAAGACAACTTGTCCTGCATCCAAGTTGTAGTCAGCATTGTTCTACAGGAGGTCTTACCCAACAGGTGGAGACAAGAAAATGGAAATCACAAGAAAATGGATTAAAAGGAAGAAACAACATTGTCATCATTCACAAATATTATGCTTTTTGGATGTAGAAAATCTTCGCAAGAACTATTAGAATTAGTAGAGATTTTGGCAAATATGCTAAATACAACCACTATACAAATGCAAACTAATGTGTCATTAGTATCGCCTGTGTCTAGATGGATAAATCCATGTCACATAGTTAGAGCAGGCCTAGATAGAGTGTTTACTATTATCATAGGATATAGTATTTACCACCAACATGGACATCCTCTTAAACCAAAGCCTTTCTGGAAAAAAATTAACATGTGTAATTTCTAAGGGCCAACTGGGGACATTCCGAAATATCAAGAGTGGCTAAGGGAGTAGAACTTTTGGATGGCTTTTAATTTTCATCTCTATAATTATCTGCTTTACAAAATTTCTACAATAAGCAGTACTATTTTCTAATCTGGAGGGGGAATATTTTTTTTTTAATAAAAAGAAAGGCTTTGGATAAAAACCCATTCAGCATCTATACTTACCCTACCACCTCCCTAAGGAGGCATTCCAACTAGCCAGAGAGTTCTTGCCAACCCAAACTGCTTTCTGCCTCATTCCTCCCATTTTACTTTAATCCTTATCTGAAAATATTTTTTTTCTTCATTCCCTGGTAGTAGATGCCTTAATTTCTCCTACCCTGCTTCCTATAACTATATCCTTAAATCATGTGATATACTTTGGCCCCCAAAAAGCCTAGATGATAAAACCTTTACCTAAAAACACAGTATCTCACACTTCCCCAGCCCTTGATAAATAGCATGGCAGAGAAATAGTGAGCAGGCCTGCCTTTAATGCACAGTGTAGGCCAGAGCTGGGTGGGAAGGTGTCACACTGTCTAAAATTCCACTACTAAAACCTTTAGTTTAGCATTGTCCTCTTTTGGATCCTTTTTAAAGATTTAATCCTGCTGGAAGCGACTAAGACATTAAGTAGTTCTTATTTAAAATCTCCCTCATGTAGGAAGGAAGTAGAGGAGGTAGACAAAAACAAAACAGCCCTAGCCGGTTTGGCTCACTGGACAGAGCATTGGCCTGTGGACTGAATGGTCCCAGGTTCGATTCCGGTCAAGGGCATGTGCCCAGGGTTGTGGGCGTGCCCGGGGTTGTGGGCTTGATCCCCAGTAGGAGACGTGCAGGAGGCAGCCAATCAATGATTCTCTCTCATCATTGATGTTTCTATCTTTCTCTCCCTCTCTCTTCCTCTCTGATATCAATAAAAATATATTTACAAAAAAAACAAACAAACAAAAATCACAATAACCAGTTTCTCATAATTTGGACTAGGACCATCTGATAGTGAGATCCTAACTCTTGTTGTGGTGAGGAAGGATCTTGGGAAGATAGGAAAGGAGATTAGCTGATCTGTCCCATGATATGTCAATGCTACTTTCTCCTAAAACAGACTGTCTCAGATTATTCTGCCAAGGTCTGTTCTGTAGAAACTATTATGACCCAATCTTTCTGAATTGGACAAATCCTCCCAGTCTTACATCCACATACTTGACTCATAAAAGTTAGTAGATAATTTTGGGAAGCCTCTTCTGCTAGATAGAAGTTGCTAGGGTAGGAAAGCTTCCTGTGTGCGCCTCACCCCAGAGCAAGGGGCCTGTGCTGAGGGCAGCAGGAAGGCCAGTCCAGCTCTCTCTGCCCAACCAACAGCCGTGGAGGAGTCTGGGCTGTGCACAGGGTGGCCCATTAATGTGGCTGCAGCTCTAGCTTCTCACTCAAACCCTCTACAGCTTCATCAACATGGTCACCTCCTTGACCAGTTCAGTCGGTATTTAGGTTTATTAACTTAGGGATTCCCATCAATAGGCATAGAGAAGTCTGGGAAACCCAGAAAATCTAAGTAAAACCTGGACATTTTAAGTAATCTGAATTCCCCCCGCCGCCCCAGGCCGCATGAGAAGTTTAAAATAACTGGAGATTTAGTCAGTACCCGGCCATTCTCTCAGTAAACAACAATCGAACATCTCCCCATTATGAGGCCCCTGCTAGGTCTTGGGAGTTGGGTTTGGATACCGCATACTTTCTGTCCCAAGACCTCAGATGGCTAGAAGGCAGAGATATGACAACAGGCAAATAACCATGAAACAAAGCAGCAAAAGAAAAGTATCACGAGAGAGTTCCAAACCAGCTTTGTGGCCGAGCTCTAGGTCTGTGCAGATGAGTTGGAATCCCAGATCCAACACTTCCTAGCAGTGTAGCTTTGGGCAAAAATACAGTAGCCTACACTTATGGTGCATGTTCTATATATGCCAGCCATTGTACCAAGTGCTCTAACTGGTATTATCTCATTTAATCTTTACAGTAACCATAATAAGCAATAGGAGGTGCTATTGCCCTTTTATAGAATAGGAAACTGAGGATTAGAAGCCAACTCTGAGATAGAGTTTGGGGTACAAGATATTTAGTAGAAATCAGCACCTGTGAAAGGAGGAGATTGGGCAGATGTGACAGAATGTCCCATGTTGTGCCAAAATGGCCAGGCTTTATTCACTCACCTCGCTCAGTCACTAGATGAAGGCTGCCCCAGGAAGGATATAGCCTCCAACAAGGCTCTTAGTAGCTGAGGGGGACCCTGAAGGAGCCAAGAGCTAGAGGCTCTTTGCTGACTGTTTTTCCACAGCTGGGCAATGAGTCCTGAGAGGCATCGCTGTCTATTTCATGTGCCTACCCTGCCAAATTGTTATAAGGATTAGAAATAACATGTTTTTGGCATAGATACTTGCTCAATGAATTATGGCTTTTGTTATTCAGCAGAGAACCTGAGTGGGGGGAAATGTCATGGTAATTTCCGGAAGATATGACTTAAAGAAAATGTCATCCATATTGATTGGACCTTAAAACTCTGTTTCTCTCCTTGCTTTTCGGTGGCCAACTGATGCTGAGGTTCACCCAGGTACAAAAGCTACAGAGTACAGAGTGATGGAGCCAAAGAAATTGCCACTCACAGGTGGAGGTGGTGCTGTGAAAAAGAGCAAGGCCTGTTTTGCAGTGTGATTTTCTTAAGGTAATCTCAGATGGAATGTGAGTTTTGAGCATGTTAAGTAGAAATATTTTGTAGGATGGTGTTCATGAAAAAGTGCCTTGGGTGGGTGGTGGGGCACTTGTTCACAAGTGGGATGGCACACAGAGAAGAGCTGGTTGCAGCACTTTGGGGTCTCCATGGAAGCCGAGCTCTGCAGGAGCCAAGGCGGAGTCTGTGGGGACATCATGGTCGGTTCCAGAGGAACCGTGATGGAGCTATAGTTACTAAGCAAGCCCACGCTTTCCAATTACTCACAGCAAGATCTGTTCTTAAAAATACAAAATGACAATTGAGACAATGAGAAAAGAGTCTGATTTCCAATTACTTACAGCAAGATCTGTCCTTAAAAATACATCATGACAAATTGAGACAAAGAGAAAAGAGCCTTTGGGACAGCCCTAGCTCTTACCTGCCGGAGTACGTGTCAGAACCTGATGTTCTTCTGAACTTCCATGGTGTGATTTCAAGCAATTACTACTCTGGCTTTCAATCCCTGTTTATTTGTGTCACCTAGGAGTGCCTTTTGTCATTGCCTTCTTTCTTCTGCTCTTTCCTCCCCCCTACCTCCCTTTTTCTATACCTTTCCTTTGTATTTAACTTAACTTAATTTTTTTAATCTAACACTTCCATTTTTGTAATGGAAGGAGGCTGTGTTAGTCCAGTTTATTTATTTTTTATCAGAAATTGAAGACCCATACCAAATTTTGCATGCGGTTATTTTAAAACTAAGATTAAACACAAAGAATTTTTTCATTTTATCACAAACTCCTTTTAATTGCAATGTATTTAATTTCATGAATATACCATAATAAATGTAATGATTTCCTTAACTGAACATTTATATTTCTTCACTTTTAAAAATTAATTATTAATGGTAAGGTTGATACTGAGTGTAAATACTTTTTCCATATTTTGGGTTGTTTTAATGTTTTTATTACTACCCTGTTACTTTCATAATGAAATTAGGTGGATAACAATTTACATACAGTGAAAAAAATTGTGTTTGGGGTAAAGAAACTATTGATAGGGAAACAATAATAGGAGATATAGGTTTAGCACAGAAAAATTAATTTTACTTTTTCCTGGAAGTAAGCCATAGATCTAAGGCACCTAGAGGCCTAAGGGGAGAGGGAAACAAGGTTAAGTATGTGTTTCACATTGCTCACAAACTAAAATCAAATGAGGGTTCAGGAGAAGAATATTATTTTCCCTAACACTATTTTGGGCAAAGAAGAGATCCATAGTGTGATACTGATATGTAATTCAGTAACAGTGGTCTAAAAGAGGTCATCAGAACAATGTTTCATATGTACCACTTTCCAGAAGTTTGGCTTCACGCATGGGACACATTTAGAACACCTAGCACACATCTTACCCTGGAGACAGTGAAACTCCTGAACTTGTCTGCTGAGTTTGTGTGTTGCATTTTGAGACATAGAGCAGTGATTTTCAACCTTTTTCATCTCATGGCACACATAAAGACATTACTAAAATTCTGCCACACACCCAAAAATATATTTGTTGATGATCTTAGAAAAAAATAGGTATAATTTTGATTCATTCACACTGGACAGCTATTGTTGTTTTGGCTGTTGCCATTTTTTTTTTTTTTTTTTTTTACAATCTAAGGGAAAAGAGGTCAGTGCCCCTGACTACATAGTCAGGTATTGTATGCTTTAAAAATTCTTGGGGACACGGTTGAAAATCGCTGATCTAGAGATTTGAAGCTGTTGCTGTTAGTCTTGTCTTTCTGGGAACACTGGGTTTGTATGGGCAGCCACTCCATTCTCAGCTCTGAGACTCTTGCTGGCATGTCCCCTGCCCTCGCCCTCCCTCCACCCCGAAACAGCATCGGTCCACAGTGGCGTGAGACCTGAGTTAGCTGTAATGAGAAGAAGCTTATTTTTTCCACGTCTCTTTGTAGACCTGAACAGGAAGTACAGAGCTCTGGCGGCCACTGGAAGCCCCCAGGAGCCAGCCTTAGAAGGAGGCTGAGGCTGAGATGGCAGGATGGAGTAACAGAGAGAAGTGGGCTGTTGATGACATCATTCATTGCTGGTTGCATCATGCCCAGAATCAGCTTGCCTCTAGATTCCAGCTGTTTTCAGACATTTCCTTCTAATTTAAGGCAGCCTGAGTTATGGTTTTAATACTTGCATGCGAAAGCATCCACACTGATCTAGGGATACACACCTATCATCAGGAAAATATTTTACCAAAATGATGTGAAATCTATTGAGCTATAGATTCAGGTGATAATCATAAGAGATATCCCATATATAATGTTTTCTCAGCACTAGGCATCATTCTCAGCATTCTACATGCATTTCTTCATTTTACCTTCACAAGAACTCAGTGTAATAGGTATCATCATCATCCCATTTTACAGAAGTAGAAACTGAATCATGAGCATTAAGTAACTTGGTCAAGGTCACTCAGCTATTGAACTCAGGAAGCCTGGTTCCAGGGCCTAGTCCAATCACCACTATACTATACTGCCTCTCAGTAAATGCATGTACCTTCTACACAGATAACATTCCTCCCAACTTATAGAGGCCATGATATTCATCCTTGTCAAGAATCTGGAGGACAGCTATTCTGTGTTGCCAAGTGGTTGGCAGATGTGCAACTTTGACAGTCACTGGGGTAGGGAGGGTAGCATAATGCTTAAGGGCAGGAACCAGTATTCAGATAACCTGAGTTGAATCCTGATTTGCCACTTATTAGCTCTGTGATCTTATCTGCAGGAGCCTCATTTCCCTCAACTATCAAATGGCAGTGGAACTATGTAGATGGTAAGATTTTATAAGGATTAAATGAGATGGTGGTCAGAGAGTAAGATCTTCTCATTGAAAGGCCGCAATTTAGAATGAATGACCACTGGCCCGTGTATGAGGATGTGGCGGGAGAGGCCCGGCGCCTGATTTAGAGAGTGGATTAAAATGCAGGGGCTCGATTCATATCAGTTACCTCAAACAGGCAAATATTAATGACAGAGAGTAGAATAGAGTAGAGGTGACCTGGGGCTTGGGGAGAGAGGAATAGGGGATTAGTATTTCACAGATAGAGTTTCTGTCTGAGACGATGAAAAAATTCTGGAAATTGTGTTAGTAGTTACACAACATTGGGAATGTACTTAATGCCACTGAATTGTACAATTAAAAATGGTTAATGGTAAATCTTATGTTAGGTATATTTTATCACAATAAAATGGTAAATCTTATGTTAGGTATATTTTATCACAATAAAAATTGTGGGGAGCTTGTGATTGTTATTGGTTGAGGGGAAGCAGGAATGATGATAACTGATTATGAGCACCATGAGCAGAAACTCTGGCATGAAAATTTAACCTAAATAATGAAATTATATTTTTAAAGCAAATTTCACACATAATATCTATTTGATCACAATCATTAGTTGCATAATAAAAAGGTCAAAGGAATCATGAGATAGAAAGGGTATTAAAAGGTAATTTTTTTCATTGCCTTGCTGTTTGGCACAATATATTTACTTGGGCCCTTTCCATGGGCTTGTGCCGCGGTGGGAGGCTGTGACCTGCGGGCATTAACAAGAGGAGCAAAGCTCACAATGTTGGGTGCCCTGTTTACAGGTCAAGTTTTCCTTAGAGGCCCCACTCACTTCCTGTGTCTTTACTGCCTATGTGGTTAAGTTTCGGCCTTAAAACTAAGAAGCGTCTTTAAAAAAAATGTGCATGACCTCCTGTGACTAAAAGAAGAAAAAAATCCCCAGCTCTAAACTTTTAAAAGAAAGCGCATCTTTACAATAACAATAAAACCCTCCCAATCAAGCCTTTAAGAGGCAGCCTGCATCTCCATCTTTGCCTGGGGCCCATAACTATCCTTGGCTAATCTGTCTCTGACATATAAAGAGCTGCTATTGCGGTTCTTATAGATGCATATTAAACTCTATTCAGAGAAGTGGGGAGAGGGAGCCCTGGGTGGGAATAAAGAATGAGTATTTGAGACTGGGTAAGGGAAAGAGGAAGGTGGAATCACTGACTTGTAGAATAGATGCTTCTAGAAGAAGAAAAAAGTAAGATCCACAGCCCTCATTTGTTCATCGCTTGTTTAGACAAATCTCTGAGACTGGTGGTTCCATCCAGGCCAGTCATCTACAGAATTCCACATCCACCCCAGTCCTGCTTTACATGAGCTATAACCATCCTGGATGGTTATTCTGGGGGCTAAATTAGTGATAAGCTGGCCCCTTCTTAATGAGCAGCAAACATGGGGAGTTTTCCACTTGCTGTGGAAAGACAAAGGTGAGAAAGAAAAGAAGAAAATGTCCGGGAGAACTGTTGAGTCCCCGCCAATGGTCTCCAAGGAAGGCCGTGAGATCTTTTGTGTGAGACATCTTTAGAAGAAAGAAAGATAGGTAGCAGCTCACGATGACTTCAGCTCTGTATTAGAGGTGGCACTTCCAAGGAGACCTGCAGTGCCGCGTCTTCGTGAAGCTGATATCTGTGTTCAGTATGAACCTTGTTAGAAAGGCACTTTGGGGGATGTCTGCCCAGCTCACATAGACCCCTTTCTCTATGATCTGCTCTTTCCAGATGGGTGGGCGGAGGCAACCATATTTATGTTATTTGGTCCTGTCCTCGTGACTACAGGTGATTGGACCCCTCACTCCAGGGATTTATTTATTTTTATTTTTGTTAATCCCCACCAGAGGATATCTTCCCATTGATTTTTAGAGAGAGTGGAAGAGACGGGGAGAGACAGAGAGAGAGAAACACCAATGGGAGAGAGACACATCAATTGGTTGCCTCCCGCACGTGCCCTGACCAGGGCCAGGGATCAAACCTGCAGCCTAGGTACATGCCCTTGACTGGAATTAAACCCGGGGCCCTTCAGTCTGCAGGATGACTCTCTGTCCACTAAGCCAAACAAGCTAAGGCACTCTCAGGGGATTAGAATTGAGACTTAGAGTGTCTAGATTGGTGTAGTCTCCTTGCTACAAGTAATAGAAACTCAGAATCCATGGAAACATCATCCATCATCACATGTATATGGAGAAGCAGAAACAGTGGTGTGTTCAGGAACACAGAGCTGAGGGTAGTCTGGTTCCTGTCATTTCTTTAGTCTCAGTTCTAGTTCTTTATAAAGGACTATGCTTGGTTTCTGTGAGCTGTCATTATCCTTTCGAGAAATCACTTTTACATCTTAAACGAGCCAAAGTTGGTTTCTATGTCATGCAACTAAAATAATTGTATTTTCAGCTTAAATGTGGGGTATGATATTAAGTCTATACAGAAGATCACTAGACTGACACTGTGGAAGGATCATCTCTAAGTTTGCTATCTCGGGGTAGCTCCTATGCTCATGGAAGGGATGCATCAGTGGTTCCACCTCCTATGTCTTTAGATCCCATCTGGATGGGATAATTACCAAAGGACACAAAACTAGGAGTTACCTGGATTATTATTTCCTCAGCCTCCCTCCCCATTATCAATCCATCCATCTCAGATCTATTCACTCATCTCTGTCTGCAGAGCTACCCTACTCTAAGCCATCAGTACCTTTGTTTGGATTACTGTGATGGTCTCCTAGCTGGCCTCTGGTCTATGCCGCTTTCCTGCTCCAAACATTCCATATTAGGAAGCAGCCTAAGCTGATGTAGCAGAAATCCAAAATACAATGACTCAAGCAAAGGGAGGGAGCTGGTCATAAGCTGCATGCGGTCATGAAGGGCCCTACAGTTTCGCTTTCTTGTTGCTCACCATACCACAGGGTGTTGCCCTCATGTTCCAAAGCTAAGCTGGTTCTACAGCCATATCCATGAACCAGTCACCAGGATGGGGAAAACAGACAGGGACATGTCCAATCACTTAAGAGCAATGCCCAGAAGCTGTGCACATCACTTCTGCTTGCATCTCATTGACAAGAACTTAATCACATGGCCACATATTTATGCAAAAACAGCTGAAAAATGTACTTTCAAATAGGGTGGCATTTGCTGGCTACAACTCAAGGGTTCCAGGACTAAAAAGAAGGGGAGAATGGGTATGAGGGGGACAACTGGTAGTCTCTTCTCGACCTCTAATGGCTGCCTGTGCTCGCAGAATGAAACCCAGATCTTTGACCATAGCCTCCAAGGTGGTCTGGCACCCATCTCCCTCTCCTGCCGCTCTTCCCCTTGCTCACTTGGCTACATCACAGGACCTCACTTCTTTCTGCGTGTGGGACATGCCACGCATGCTTTTGCCCTTGCTGTTGCTTCTGCCTAGAAAGCTTTTAAGTCGATCTTCCCATGTCTGTCTGCTGCTCATTCTTTGGGTCTCAGCTCAAATGCTCTCTCCTTCCAGAAACCTTCAGCATTCATTCTATGTATCGCCCAGGCTCCCAGTGGCCTACCTTTTCCCAGTCACGGTTCTCTGTTTTGTTGATTATCATTTTTTACTTCTCTGAATGTATCGCTGTATTGGCTTTCTTGTTTGCTTATTTATCATCTATCTCCCCTAGAATTTGAGTTTTGGGAGAGCAGAGACCTTGCCTGTCCTCTTTACCACTCAGACCAGCACAGAGGATGGTTCCTGGCACATGGTACAGGCTCAGATACTTGCTGAGTGAATCAATGGGTAGCCTAGGATCTGGTATCAACATTCCTAAATAGAAGCACATCTTTTAACTTTGGGGAATAGGCTAATGTCCTCTCCTTTGCTCCTGAAGGTATCCTGTCTGGTTAGAAGCATGGCCTTTCTGTGATGGGTCCTGGTTTCTTACTCTGTGGCAGGTCAGTGTCATTTGTTCTATAACCTCATCTCCCCACCCGCCCCCCCTGGGCCAATTCAATCTGTTTTCCATTTTTGAGATGGGTAAATAACGTGCCTGTTATTTACATCCCTGGAGAATGAATGAATGACCTGAAATAGGGAATCATTTTTTATGGCTTATTTAATCATGTGCAGGATAACTTTCAAACTGACTTCAATGCACAGATCTTCCAAATAACACCCTCTTCCAACCCCCACACAGCCCTTCAGCACCCTTAGCCCCTGTGTGCTTGGAGGAAGATGAAGGGCATGGTATTTATCATAAGCAAGTCCAAGCATTAGAATTCCCAGAGAGTTACACAGGATGAGAATCTAGCCCAATAATAATAATCCTAAATGTTATTTATATGTGATCTCCCTGCCAAAGTCATCTAGGTGGCTCCCAAAAGGACCATGCAGGGAAAATTCCACTGTCAGCATGTGCCAAAAGTCTTAATAAGTAAGGTTCAGGAGGTTTTAATTAAAAAGAACTCATTTAGTGGCCTTTCTCAGTTGAAACTCAGTTAAAATAAAGTCTGTTCCAGAGAAGTGTGCTGCAGCCGGCAACCCTGGGCCAGCGTCATCTTCCCAGAGCATTCCTGAGGCCCATTTATCTGAGGAAGGCACACTCCTGTGTCCATCCTGAGACGCTTCTCTGCCCTGAATGGAACTCCATCACCAGGATCTGCCTTTGCTAAAACAATGCCAGCTCCCATGGAGGCAGGGCAGCAAAGACCCTGAACATGGGGGGAAGCCGTGAAAGGGATGCTGCTTTTCAAATAGTGCTTAATGCAGCAGTAAGCAAAGATGATTCCTCTGGATCCTGGGTAAGTGTGGCAGTCAATAGACCTGTCACTCTTGAATGAACTGAGACATCAGAAAGAGCATTTCTAAAACCCAGGAATCATTTTTATCCATTACTTTACAAATATGTTTCTACTTACTGATTCCTATGGGGATAAAAATGCCATAAAGGGGGTCGTGATGGGGAGCTCTTCTTTCAAGTCATACTGGAGTGTGAGCCCGGGGACACTTGGGAGAGATATTCGAGTTTCCAGCTCCTTCTGAGGTTTCAGTCTGATGTCTGGTGGGGCCCAGGTCTCATCAGCGAGACATGGCAGGTATTCTCTGTGGGTCCCTGAAGGGCAGCCAGGCCATGGAATCGGAAGAGGAGGCTTAAGTGTTGCCTGCCGGGTCTGCTGGACCAGATCACTGGCGTTTGCGGATTCTGCATGTTAAGCTGTTGACCTGGCGACCTGCAGAGCTCCAGGGAGTACATTTCTGCTCTGAGAAAACAGCTCTGATTGGCAATAGCAGCTAATGAATTCTTACTTGGAGGCAAACATTGACTTCACCTTCGAGCCCCAAGGAGCCTTGGGAAAGCTCAGGCTACTCAGAGCTTTTTGAGGAATTCCACCTTAGAGCTGAGGATTTGGGCAGGATCTTGTCCATGGGAGGTGAGAGGTCAGCATGCTACAGGACCTTACCAGTGGTGGGGTCTAGTTACCTGCCCTTCAAGCAGGTCAGTGCCTAATCCAGCTGCTAATCTGTCTAAAGGAATTTCTAGCATCAAGAGTTCACATGACATTACAGGGGCATTTGATGTTAGTCAGGGAGGGGGAGGGCTTGTGACCATCTCCCCTCCTTGTACAAACATGAAGGTCAGACTGGTGCCAAGGTCATTGAGCTAGTTAATGGCATAGCTCAAATCTTTCCTGGACTAACATTTCAAGGGTCAGCTTCGGTGATGTGACAGATAAATACAGCCTAACAGTTTGTCATGAAAGTGATCAGGGGATCTGAAAACTAGGAGCAGATGCAGCTCCACAAGAAGCATGCTAAGAATGTCCCGCGCACCTGCCAGGGAATGCAGGGGCAGAAGCACCCCTCAGCTCCCACCGGAGCACCTACCCTGGGACCAATGCCCTTCTGGCCCCTGGGTCTTGGCATGAACTCCCAAGCATTGAAGGGAAGGAATGAAAAGGGATGCCAGCTGTAGACTGCAGGTTGATCAATGAGGACAGAGCTGACACTATTTGAGTGCCACTTTAGCCCGACATTGAGAAATAGAAGAGGAAAATAAAGAGGCAGAGGTGAGGATATGGAAATCTGCCTCAGTCTCCAGCGATGGGGCAAAGTCCAGAGAGGCTTGCTCAGAACTCTAGCAAAAGATGTTATCTAACATCAGAGTATACTCTGCCCCAAATGTAAAGCAATACAAAGTGGGGCTACATTAAAGATTTGGAAAATATCAACAATGACAACAGTAAAACACATTCATTTCAAGATAGACGAAGCTGGGTTTTTGAGGTTCGTGGACATAAGCCACAGTGAAATCTAGTGTCACTTTATTGTAGCACATCCCCACCCTCCACCCCTCAGCTATTCCAGGCATTGGAACATGATGTTCCCACAGGCCCTCTGCTCAGCACCATCTCTGGTTCTGCTCTGTCTTTAGGAAGTTACTTCCTCTCTGAAGTTATAGGCATAAATTTGGTTTTCTGTAGTTTTTTTCTGCTAAAGCTCCCTTTCATACTCATTCATTCACTCATTAAATATTTATGGAGCACTTACTATATTTTAGATGCTTGCTATGCAACAGTAAACAAAACAGAAAAAAATCATGGGAAATTATATCCTAGTAAGGACATAGACACTAAACAAAATAAATCAGTAAATATATAGTGATAAGTGCTGAGATGAAAAATAAAGAAGGGAAGGGGATAGGAAGTTGTGTGTGTGTGTGTGTGTGTGTGTGTGTGTGTGTGTGTGTGTGTGTTGGCAGAGGGCTTACAATTTAGAAAGTGAGTTTCACAGAACACAGTGCTTAAAAATTAAAGCTTCTGTGCTTTTACTGAATTGGTGAGAAAATTCTAGGGAAGCAAGAGCAAGGGACAGGAGTAGTGAGGCAGGAAAGACGTGAGAATCAATGCAAGGTTGTGTTCCACAGAAGGTACTGCTTGGTGTCAAGTGCAACCCATTGCTGCCTCTCACAGGACTCACTTCCCAGAAGTCACAAGAACCATTATGTCTCAGGGCATCTGTCTGAAGGGAGGAAGAGAGAAGAATTTGACCTTGGGCACCCAAATCCCTTTGGGGCATTAACTTTGCCATAATTCTGGTTGCATGTATGGTGGCCATAGGCAGATCTTATGACATCTGCTACCATTACCTATGGCAAAGGTAGGGAAGCCCTGAGGTGTGAGGTGGGGTCATATGGTATGTGTATAACAGGAGGTGTTGCTGGGTTGTGCCCACATGGGAGCCCCCACAGGGTCGGAACTGCAAGAGCTCTGGAGACAGGAGAAACCAAAAGGACCTGAGGGGCCCCATATGAGGTGTCTGATGCAGAAAGAGTGGCCAGGGGCGGGAGGTCCATCAAGAAGATGAAATTTTAATAAAGCCTTGCAGCTATAAAACTATATGGGAGAAGAGCATTTTGGGCAGAGTATTCATGCAAAGGTGGTCAGCAGGGAGTGCCACTGGCATATTCACACAACCAGAGAGGCCAGGGCAGCTGCAGTGGAATGAAGGGGAAGGAGATGGTAGGAGAGGAGGTTGGAAAGGTAGCCGGTGGTCAGCTCTTGCAAGGTTACGGGTCTTAGAAGGATTTGAGTTTTACTCAAAGTATGATGGAAAACCTTGGGTGAGGGAGATTCCTGGAGAATTCTGGCATGATCTGACTCACATTTTAAAAGGCTCAGACTCTGGGGCTCTTAGATGTGGAGAAAAGAGTTAGGAGCTCAGGCCAGAAGCAGGGCAACTGGTCAGGAGGCTACTACTGCGGTGTTCAGGCGAGGTGGTGGTGACTTACACAGGATGTAGCAGTGTGGGTGGTGAGAGGAAGGCTGGATTCTGGATATACTTTGAAGAATTTCCTGGTGGATTGGATATACGTAGGACATGAGAGAAAGAGAGGAAGGAATCAAAGATGCTCTCAAGGTTTCTGTTCTAAGCAACTCGAAAAATGGACTTGCCACCTACAGAAATGAAGAAGACGGTGAAAACCAGTAGGTTCATGGCAGAACAGCAGGAGCTCAGCTTTGGACATCTAATATTTGAGAGCATGAGTATGGGGATGGACAGTGGAGAGATTTCCACTAGAGACGTGACTTTTGGGAGCCACTGGCAGATAGATCACCTTGAAAGCCACCAGAGGGTGAGTGGAGGTAGGACAGCGGTGAAGTCGAATGCCTGAGCTTAGATGTGTTTAGAGGTTGAAAGGATGAGAAAAAAAAAATCAATTCGATGGAGAAATAGTGGCCAGAGAGACAGAGGGAGAACTAGGAGTGCAGGAGCTCAGGAGCCAAGCAAAGGCAAGGCCTCAGATGTTTGTGACTTGCAGAATGATAGCCATCTGGTAGAAGGCTGCCCCTTCACCTGTGGGCTCCTCTGAAAGTCACAGCTACCATGGGGTTCCTCTTCCTTTCCTTATCTGTGAAACAGTAACAGCATCTTCCTTAAAAAGTTGTTGTTAGGAGATTCCACAAAAAGCTTCATAAACTATTATGTATTACACACAAAGCGGGCTTCATAGCACATTTAGTTCCATCAGTGATGTCAGTGCTTAATCTGAATCTGGTTCTCCTTGTCTCTTTTTTATTATTCTTTTTCATTTTCCCTCTCTCTCTCTTCTTTTTGTCTCGTTATTTTTTCTCTATCTCTCCCTCTTCCCTCTCATCCTTCCTTCCTTTATTCTCTCCCCACCACCTCATGTGGAGGAAGAAGAACCTGGGGGACAGAGTTATGCTTCAGAGAGTATTACCTCTAGCATGGGTCACTGGATGTTGGATGTGGCTTTTTACGTTCTTTCTGAGTTTCAGTTTTGGCCAAGATCCCCAAAGACTAAGAACAGTAGATGTCAGAGCACCCATAGAAGAAATACTAAGAGATTATGAAGTAAATTTTGTGATCCTTTGCTCATAGTCCACCTAGGGGTACATTACAAATCCTGGAAGAGGCAAAAATCAGAGGGAGAACATTTCTTTGGAGAGAATTATCAGGGGGCTGGGAATTTCGCTTACATGAAGCCAAGTGAGCCAAGGATACCTTTCAGGGGGCTTAGCCTGTGTCTCTGGGCATTTGGAAACTCCAGAGTCTGGTTCCTCTTGAATGTCTAAAAATCTACAGGCTAGTGACTGGCTGAGCAGCTGACGCACAGCAGTATGGAAAGACAAGACTGCTCGGTGAAGAGCCGAATGCCCAGAGCTGTGCTCCCCTGCGCACCAGTTTCAACTGCACTGAGGAAATCCAACTGAAAGTCATCTTGAAAGGGTCCTAGCAAAGAGGAATACTGGGCCAGCAGGGGTGAGGGTGGGTGACTACCTGATGCCGGGGAGGTCCTAAGGAGCAACCCGAGGCATCGCTCATGTCAAGGGGAATGGGATCTCCTTGCCATTAGACGCCAGAGCTGGATTTCCCAGGTTCAAATTCATGCTCTGCCATTTTCTAACTGCAGGCAAGTGATGGCTCATCTTTGTGCTCTAATTTCCCCACTGTGCTATAATAAATCTAATCCCAGGGGGCATAGGAAGTACCAACATAGATTACAGCCATGCAGGTCTTTCAAACTCTTTCATCTAATCCTTCTGCCCTGAGCTTCAGCCTCAGGGTCTTGAACCAGACACAGTGAGTTGGAGGAAAAGTTAAAAAGAGAGTGAGGGCTTCCTCCCTTCTGACTAAGATGTTCAAGGCTCCCTCTCTCACCGACTCCAATAAATTTGCCAACCTAAGATGGGCCCAAGTGGGGTAAAAGTGAGGAACTCTAAACGAACACATGAAAAATAAAAAAATAGAAATATGGGTAAGAGATTGCATTGGTCTGGTCTGGAGCTGTTAGTATCTGGGTGGGGAAGACCAAGGCCACAGGGGACTCTGAGGAAGGACCTAGTGCCCCTATAGGAAGGACCTAGTGACTTTCTGCTTGTAGCCAGTGATGTCCAATAAACTCATTCAATAAATACCAGCTTAGGGATTGTTTTGTAAGTGGTGTTTCCAGCAATTGCTTCCAATTCTGCCCAATGGCCTTTGGAGCAGATACATGTCTTTCATCCCTCTCCCTCCAGGAACTGGGTAGGCAGTGGTATTATTTTCTTTCATGACCTCCAACTATTGTTTGAAATACTGGCATTTCATATTTTTCTAGGAGGAACCTGGGCATATCTGAGATGAGAAGAGTTGGGACTTGCTGGCCTCAATGCAAATCATCCATGAAGATTTCAAGCACCTTTTCAGGAGTTTTTATTTTTGACAAACCCTTTGCTGAGCTATTCCCCAAGGTATAGGGATCTTTCTGGATGTTTATAAGTGTCTTGGAAATTCTTTATTCTTAAGCAGTTTTCTAATTTTATGTATTATTATTTTGTTGTTGCCATGTGTATTTTCTCAGGAGATTCATTCCCCTGAGAAATTATGGTTAATATTTAACCTTAATTGAAATTGTTACGGTTAATATTTAACCATGGCTTGAAATTTCTGGTTAATATTTAAAGTTTCCCCTGAATCATGTGCCTCCCTTGACTTACTGTTCAGGTATCTTTCATTTTGGCAAATAACAGTTACCAGCTGTGATTAAAATATGGTGCCAATGTTTTAGGACTGACACAGAAGATGGCAGATGGCACCTCCGGCATTACTCAGACCGGCCATCTAAGCCCATGTGGCTTTGGATCTGTGCCTGAGGTCAAGGGTCAAACCAACTTGTAAGTGGGCCCCAAGCCAACTTAACAGATGGGGGAGGATGGAGAAGGCCGGCAGACCACATGAGCCCTAGAGTCTGTGCACCCAGAGAGACTGTAGCATTTCATGATCTCCCCGAAGAGGCCCTGGTGCTTAAGCACAAAAATTATGGTTGACCACAGGAGTGAAGCATTTAAGAGAGATTTCTGCACATCCCCCGTCAAAAGCCTTCAGGCGTGGAATCGAGTGAGGGAACTCTAAATCTCAGCCTTTATCCGTATTGACCAAAACAGCTCCTCTGGGGCAGAAAACTGGGGCTTTCCGTAGTCTGAAGATTTTCTATCATTCTGAGAGTGGAGTGAGCTCCTTGGCCTGCGTGGTCCTGAGTGATGTGGACACCGGAGTGTGGCCCCTGAGGGTTATGGGGCAGAACTGGGGGTGGTGCAGCAGCTCAGGCCCAGAGAAGAAGTGGGTTTTCAGGACTTTCCCTCTTCCTCTTTTACTATCTTAAATTTTTTAAATTAAATGTATTAGAATGACACTAATTAATAAGATTTTACAGGTTTCAAGTGTATATTTCTATGATACATGATTTGTATATTGTATTGTGTGCCCACCACGCAAGGTCAAATCATCTTCAATCACCATGTATTTGGCCCCCATTAGCCTTTACTACCCGTCCACCCCACTTCTGTCTGGTAACCACTGTGCTGTTGTCTATGTCTATGAGTGGCAGTCTTATATCTCACATATGAGATATATGAAATCATATGGTTCTTAGCTTTTTCTGACTGATTTTGCTGAGCATGATATTCTCAAGGTCCATCCATTTTTCCCTTTCTCTTTCTCCTGCAAAGTATTTTGTTCCATAACTTCACTGCCTGCTGTATTGGTGACATTCTGGTGTTGTCTCTATCTGTGGCAGTTGGCTGGCTCTGAGTTTTGCCAGCCAAGTGCCATGGGTGCCCTTTCAGGGGACAGGGCTAGGACAATAAAGAATATCCTGTGATGGTCTGTGGATCAACTTATTTTTGTTCAACAGGCAACATGCATACCTGGCCAGGAAGGTTGGAAATGGCTTCCAGTGTGTGCCTTTGGGGACACATGAGGGAATGTCTAGGGTAAGATGGGAGCAGTCTAGCCGGACTGTGCTAGAGGTTTTGCAGATGGAGGAGGATGGGAAATGGATCCATGCAGACAGGTGAGCTGAGTGGAACTGTGAATGGCAAAGGAAATGCACTGTAATTGGCATGTGCTCTTCCTCATTCCAGGTGATGAGAAGTTAACACAAGGGATTGCTGAGCGCACTGATGGCCAAGCTTTTCAGGCTCAGTTCCACCTTGGGCTGGGGATCTGAGTTTGAAAGACACCACTTCCTTCGCCCAGAGAAGGTGTCTTACAACAGTGTGCAACATTCAGTAGGATCATCCAGGAACCACCTAATGGAATAGTTGGGCAGTGGTTGGAAGCCAGCACCGCAGGTGTGCCCTAGCTGGCTGATACCTTTAAGGCTTGTGTGTATCAAAAGGTACATGCATCTTACGGTTTTTTAGACATTATCCTTAGCACTTTACAACCAGCATGCTTTCAGTTCTCATAGCAACCTATGACACAATACTCTCATCATTTGTGTTTTTACAAATGAGAGGTTAAGTAACTTCTGTGAGGTCACACAGCTAGTGTGATACAGACCCTGATTCCAGCCCTGGCTCCAGAGTCCACACTCGCAACTACTGGGCTTTGTTTTAGATCTACAAAGCAAGTTGATCAGCAATGCATGTGACATTAGGCCTTTCGGCTCCTGAGATAGGGAGCTTCATATGAACAGGGATCATGTCTGGTTCACTTTTGTTTTTCTCAGCAAGTAACTCAGTGCCTGGCACTCAGTGAATGTATCTTTCAACCACAACTCTTGGTGCCAATGGCCATGCCATTATCTCCTCCAGGGCACAACACTGTAGAATAAACAGCTTTCATTTTTAGTTTGCACTCAGCTTGTTTGCCACACTCCTCCTGGGCACTGTGCCCTTGACTCTTCCTGAGTGTTTCCTGCTACAGGAAGCAGCTCAGGGTGAACAGCCGGCTGCCAACTAGGTGTGACCAACCTCTCAGGTCTGTTTGTTCCGGCCACAGAGAGCCACCCACGGCACCAAGCAGCACTTCTGAAAGTACTCCTCCCTCCAAATTTCTCCCCTCTGCCCTCCAAAGTTACCTAGCAACCTCACTTTTCCCACTCCCCACTTCAGGGGGAAGCCATTCTTATTTTCATCACCCCATCATCAAGCCCCAAACTCTCTTCTGTGCTGTTAACCCTTCACATCTCTCTACCTCATTCTCCCATAATCAGACCTCACACAGACTCCATTTTCAAAACAAACTCCACCTGACTCAACAGCACCTGTCAGTCTCTTGTCTGTCACTTTTTTATAGAAGTCTCTATACCATCCTTTTAGCACGAACCTCAAGATCAAACTACCAAAGAAAAAGGCAAAAAACCCAAACTACAATGAAAAAATCTACGGGCTGAAATTTCCTAAGAGGTTTATTTAAGCTTCAAATGACTCATTTTTTTCTCCACTTAAAAAATAAGATCATACCAGCCCTGGCCGGGTAGCCCAGTTGGTTAGAACATCGTCTCTATACACCAAGGCTGCAGGTTCAGTCTCTGGTCAGGTCACATACAAGAGCCAACCAATAAATTCATGAATTAGTGGAATAACAAATCGATGTTTCTCTCTCTCCCTCTCCCTCTTTCCTTTCCTCTATCTCTAAAATCAATAATTAAAAAAAAATCAGATGACATTATACGCCATTACACCTGATACCATCACATGGATATATAAATGGGATAGGGTATAATATATGAAAGTAGCATGCAACATTTTCACCTATTCTGGCGCCATAAGATGTTTTTCCTCTGTTGTCCCATACAGAGCCTCAAAGAAAGGAAGACCCCCAGTGCTCTCTTGAAGGCCATCAGCAGCAGTGGCATGGAGGTTGCTGGTCCCATTTGCCACCATTTTATCTGCTGTTGGCTAAGGGCACAGCCACTGGGGACAGGCAGCAGATATAGTATTTCCAACCCCACTTCCCTGGAAAATATAGGGAGAATCATCCTTTTTCATATTGGTCATTTACTTGGCCCCAACTCTGAGTTTTAATAAACACATGTGTCTCTCAGTTCCTGACTCTGGACTGTGTTTCATCTACTATTCAGATAAAGTTAGCCCATCCCACCACCTCTATCAGGATGGGGAAGTATGTAGACAATAGTGCGGTGAAGGCCTGGGGTGAGTGAGGGCCAGGGGGAGGTGAGCAAAGGGGGGTGGGGAACATCTATAATACCCTCAACAATAATAATGAAAAAAACGAAAATGAGCTGGCGGGCTCTACTTTACCAAGAGTACCTAACCGGTAATCCTCTGCCTTCTATAGCACATAAGCAGCAACCCCTACAGTGACAAGTTGCTAACAGGATAATCGGATTCAAAAAAAACAAAGCTACCATGATGGTCCCTGGTGCTGCCCAATATTTTGAGCAATCCTCAAACACAGACCTCCAACCCTGTGCAGCCTCACAGGGATCTCAACAATCAGATCAGAGTAGCCGGGGAGAGGGCACTAAACTCAAGGACAGCTCAGCTCAGTCCTTGCCATGTGTCAGGGTCGCCATGCACACCACACAGCCTGCCCAACCACACGAGGCAGCTTTACACCTTTTAAAACTCATTGTTACTCAGTTGTAGGGTGTGTCTTTTATTCCTCTACCTTCATCCTCCCATTTTTTTTTCTCTCCTGCATATCTGTTCTGCCTAAACAAGTAGTCATTTTTATAACTACACTAGAGGCCCGGTGCACAAAATTTGTGCAATGGAGGGGGGGTGGCGTCCCTCAGCCCAGCCTGCGTCCTCTCGCAGTCCGAGCCCTCGGGGGATGTCCATCAGTTGGACATCCTTAGCACTGCCGCAGAGGCGGGAGAGGCTCCCACTATCCGCTGCACTCACCAGCCGTGAGCCTGGCTTTTGGCTGAGCAGTGCTCCCCCTGTGGGAGCGTACTGACCAACCGGGGGCAGCTCCTGTATTGAGCGTTTGCCCTGGGTGGTCAGTGCACGTCATAGTGACTGGATATTCTGCTGTTTGGTCGATTTGCATATTAGCCTTTTATTATATAGGATTTGCATCATATTGGACTTTAAATCCAATTCAAAAACATTCCAACCTGTATCTCTTCTCTTTACTGAGCATTGGTTTCCCTGTCAATGGAATGGAAGTGGAGTGCCGTCAGCTCCAAGCCCAGCCTCCCCTTTTCCTGGCTGAATCCAGACTCTGGGTTCTCTTTCTCTTTTGGGTGCACAGCCCCAGGTCTAGACCTAGGTCTGACAGTGGGAGTGTAGGAGTGGACAGGTGGAAACATCGGATGCCAGGGCCAAGGGGACCCGCACCATTTAATCGTAAGAGCCTTTATCTAAACTTCCTGTCCCCATGGTAGTTTCACTAGACTAGGCATTTCTCCTTTATCTCTTAGGCTCAGGAGATGGAGTCCTGTTAAAATTACTGCCGCAACCCACAGCAGCGGTGCTGGAGGACACAGATGTGCCAGGCAGAGTGAGAGTGCACACACATTTATGCAACTGAATTAATGCTTCTCTATGGTTTTCATTCCTGCAGAATTTCTTTCGAGGTGTTACATGATGAACTTTGGGGAAAACTTTTCTAAATGGAACAAGATTGAAGGAGAAATGTCTTGCCAGCCTTGGAAAGGAAGGCATAATATTAGTTTTATATAACCATTATATAGATGATAATCATTATTTCCTGAGGACTTGCTCAATGCCAGGCATTTAGTAAAAGTTTGACATTAATTTTCTCACTAGGTTCTTTCAACAACACCACGAATTAGGTAGTGTTACTTTTCCCACTCTACAGATGAGAAAACTGAGGCTTAGAGAGACTAAGTGACCTCTGGTGGCTGGTGATAAGATATCAGATTCCAAATGCCTTTCAAATGACCTAAAGTTAACTTTACTGATTCATTCTGCTCTGAAGTAATTCCCTCCCTAAAGCAGAAAAATTCACATCCAACAAAGGAAACATCGAGAAACACAGTTAGTTTGTAGGCAACTAATGTAGGCAACAACAGCATTTCTGAGAGAACTAAAATGAACTACTTGGTTTGGGTAGCTTACCTTTAAGGACTTAAGAGTTTATGGTCAAAGGAATGGAAGCCAAGAGAAACAAGGCAGGTTTTGCTCAGAACAGGGAGACACAGAACCACCAAACTCTCAAAATAACCAGAGTCCTCTGGGCCCCAAGATGAGCACTATGGACCAATTATTACATTTTGGATCAGATTCTCCATGACAATTTGCTGTCCCTCACAGAGGGGGCCCATGCCATTGTGCAGTTTGAACACAGAACAACCTAGAGAGCACCATCATGAGCATCATCGATAGAAAATACTTGCATATTTTTTGCAAAAAATTTATGGCAGATAGCTACAAAGTACCTTGATGAAGGTGTGCATGGTTCTAATTCATACAAAGATGCCATATGGGCTAGTGGTGACTCTACTCTCCCTGGTGAAGAAGGCAGATGGTTTTGGGGCAGGAAAACCCTGAAGTGGGCACAGCAGTAGACAGGACATCTATATGGACAGGTGAAAGAACATATGGTTTGAAACTGGCTTTGCCACTTACCAACTTCAACTCTGCATAAGTTCCTTAACTTCTGAGTCTCAGTTTTAATCTATATCATGGGCATAATATAATGATAGTATTACCAACACTGCAGGTTCTTTGATCGTATTAAGAATACACATGTATGACAGAAAAGCATCAAGATATGAAATGAAATAAAAACAACCTGTAATCCCTCCACCATGCACAAATAATAAAAATATACATATTTGCATGTGCGCGTGCGCGTGTGTGTGTGTGTGTGTGTGTGTGTGTGTGTGTGTGTCAGGATATCTATTTATCTATCATTTATCTTTCAACCTGTCCTATATTAGGCACTTAAGAAATTAAAGCTGTTATTATAAACTATAAGAGTACAAGTGAAACCAAGATTCTTGGTGGGCAGCATGGTCAAGAAATTGGTCAAGAAACTCAATATTGCCCTAACCGATTTGGCTCAGTGAATAGAGCATTGGCCTGTGGACTGAAAGGTCCCAGGTTTGATTCCAGTCAAGGGCATGTACCTTGGTTGCAGGCACATCCCCAGTAGGAGGTGTGCAGGAGGCAGCTGATCAATGTTTCTCTCTCATCAATGTTTCTAATTCTTTATCCCTCCCCCTTCATCTCTGTAAAAAAAATCAATAAAATATATTTAAAAAAGAAACTCAATATTGATCAAAGTTACCTATAATCAATACCCAGAACATTAAATACCAACACTAAAGGTTTTAGAGCATTCATTGTTTGCCATGATGAAATCATGTGGGGTTGCAAGAAGAAAATGAATGAAATATGGTAGGATTCTGAACTGGTATAAATGTTCACTTATCCTTTCTTTGGCAAATTGCTTACTCTGTGGTGAGCACTGACATAGAAGCTGTGGAAGCTGAAGAGAAGGTGTTAGTGTAGGTTAGGCTATGGTAACAAATATACCTGAATAGAAAACAGCCAAGGCCATAGAAGATTATGTCTTTCTCGCATAAGTGTTCTGAGAGTGTGCTCTGGGTGAGGGAGCAGCTTTCCTCTCATCTATAAGTTCCTTTTAATCTGTGGATTCTTCATGTATGAAGACCTCATTATCATCTACAACTAGCCAAATTAAGGGGAAAGAGCATGGACGAATATGTGTGGAGACTTTTCAGGGCCAAGGCAGAAGTGGTCCATGTCATTTCTGCTCAGATTCTACTGGAGAAAACCGAACTATGTGGCCACTCCTAGCCATAAGGCAGGCATGGAAATAGGACTTCTCTCTGTGCCCATAAGGAGAGAACACATATTGCTGAACAGTTAGTGATGACCTTCCCAGGAGGACAGTCCTAGGTTGTGGGGCCATGACATTTGATGACTGGATGAGGAAAAAGAACCTCTGAACAAACTATGATTAGAAAAGGGCATGGGAGGCAGTGCTTTGTTCTGAACAGAGTCATTGGGAAGACTGCAAAGTGAAGAAGCCAGGGATGCCAGCTTCCACAAAGGGAGTTGCAGCCACACACAGGCCTATCTTTATCTGTGTAGAGGGTGAAAAGATACTGCCAACCACCTAGGGAGAGTGTCACTATCAGGGGTGGTGTTTTCTGGCACTCAGGATACCTTCCTGACCTACATCAGACTGGTTGGTTCCAACCAATGTCAAGTTGCTCAGCCTCAGTCTTGCTGAATATGTCAACCACATGCTCTATAGGGGGAGAGGGAATTCATGATTTTGAAGAGGACCTCTAAAAAGGAAATGGACCTGATAAAGGACGTGTGCATAGGAGCTTAAGGCCTCTGATAATCCATCTCTTCAGTTCACATGGAGAACTCTTGGATCACCTAGATCTGAATTCTGATCCTTAAAATAGATTTGTGGGTGTGTGGAGGGCAGAATTCTAAGTTGGCCCCCAAGACTCCCACCTTTGGTGTCCAAACACTCAAGGGAGCTGTGAATGTGGTGATGGAATAGTGGTTCCCTTGAAAAGTTTATATTAAATGGCAAGGGTGTTGGGATAGCCATCTCATTACATTGTATTATATTATATAAGACTTCATCACATCCAACAGGAGAGAGATTCTCCTGCTGGGTCTGAAGAAGTAAGCTGCTATATTGTGAGAGGACCATATGACTAGGAAGGCTTCAAGAGCTGAGACTGACCCTGATTACTAGCCCTACAATGATAAGGAACTGAATTCTTCTAGCAACCATGTGAGCTCAGTAGAGAACTCCAAGCCTTACATGAGATTGCCAACAACTTGCTTTAGAGCAGAGAACCCAGTCAACTTGCGCCTGGACTCCTGATACATAGACAACTTTGATATAATAAATGTGTGCTCGTTTAAGCTGCTAGGTTTGTGGTGGTTTGTTACATGGGCCCAGAAAATGAATAGAGGGTACTTGGGTAAGTCACTGAACTTTCCTGAGCATCCAGTTGTTTTTTGTCAGTCTCTAAAATGGGTAATCCTTTTAGATGTATCACGAGATTCACATGAGACTGCATATCTAAAAGTGTTTTATAAATTACCAAGTTACCAACACCCATAGAAAGGATTTATTAATAAAAGGCAGTAACGTCATAAATTAACATTGAAAGGAAAAACAAGGAACTAAACATTTGTTTTTTAAAAAGTGGATCTAATCAGTGCCTATTTTTAGAAGTCATTCTGGCCTTCCCTGCTATTTAATGATCTATTTATTCCTCCTAAGCAATCAGAGTTAGCAAGGCCTTCTGGCATGAGATTCAGTGTGATTCTGGGGATGCAAACAAGAATGTCTCTAAGATGGACTGGACTGTACAGGTCATTCCTATTTGAGAAGTAGCTGCAAGGTGGTTCTGAACATATTCTGCCCTCCAGTCAATTCAAGTTCCAAAATTGTTGGAGTTTCCTTCACAGTAAAAAGACTTCAGGACAAAACAAAATCAACAGAAACTATCAGTGTCATTGACACATATTATTGAGTGACCTATTAATTTGTAAAATCCCCCCGAGGTCATGTCTATTTGGTCTTGGGGATGCTCAGGGGCCTGCAGATCCCACGTTGAGAACTGCTGGTACACAGAAGCCAATAGCATACGAGACAGGGAATGGAGCAGGAGTGATATGGACCTTTTTGACTGTTAGATGTCACAGAGGCTGCTCCAGATAGCAAACATAGTCTTAGAATAGCAAGACCTTCCAGGGAGCCTGTTGAGGTCAACACTATTTTCATAATAATACTAAGATGTTTGCCTTTGTCTTGTTTTGATATTTGCATTGATGCTGTAAAGACCATAGTGGATAAAACTGCTGACTCCTTAGCACCAATCAAGGCAGTGGTACCAAACTGCCAGGGATCTAGTAAAATAAACAAACATTAAAAACCACAAGGAAAGCAAAGTCATGTCCATTTCAGAATGTTCTTGATAAAACAATAAAATTAATTCTCAGTTCTTGAGTACATGCCTTTTTAATATTCTAAGTTACAAAATGGGAAGTATGCATAAAGCCCTTATGTTGCATACCAATTATGATGATTGTCTCAAGGAAAAAAACTTGTGTGACGGTTTGAGTTGCAAGCTAATTAGCCACTCCCGTCCCCCCTCCCCCCCATGGATCAGCATTTTTATTTGAAAGAAGAGCCGACTGACTAGGGCTATGCAGACTTGGGTTTTAGGCAGATATTTCCTCAAAAATGAACTAAACGAGCATGTCACTTGAACAGATAGTATTTGCTGCCAAAGAGAACATTTACAAAGTTAGAATTTTGAAGTTTGTTGACAGTTTCCCATCAGATTTTCCTCATAAACTTCATGGTGATATTAATGACAGTGATTTTAAAATATTGTATCATGAAATTGGTCAATCTGAGGAATATCTGCATAATGTAGTAAACCAATATTTTCCAATGACCAGTATTATAAAATAATATTATAACATAATGCATGGTAAAAGAGCTATTCAATGTGGATTCAAAGTAGACCATAGTTTTACCAGAATAAAATATGAAAAAGTCATGGATATGTTTTCCGATTCCATGAAAACTTAAGTGCAACTAACCTGAAGTTTTAGTGTAGTATCAAAGGAGAATATTCACAACTATATGAAAGAGCTATTAAAGTATACCTTCCTTTTCAACTACATATCTGTGTGAGGCTAGATATTTATATTATTGGGTGAGGATTAACAAAATATAATAACCATAAAATATACTTCAACCAAAACATATCGCAACAGATATGCCAGCTGTCTTTTATTAATCTGGACATTAAAGAGACTTTTTAAATGTGGTATATAATGCCACTCTTCTTACTTACTGCCTTTTTTGTTTTGTTTGGGAAAATAAAATTATTTTTCATTAAAATTTATACACACACACACACACACACACACACACACACACACCTGTAATGAATTATTTTTAATGAGTTAGTAAATAAATACTATTTAAATCTCTCAATTTTAATTTCTAAATTTCTAACATAGGAGACATTGATAGATAGAATCCACATAAACAAAACCTCATGGAGGTCTGTGATAGGCTCCCTAAAGTAGTCTACATCCTAATCCTCAGAACCTGTAAATGTTACTTTATATGGCACAGGGACTTTATGGATGTGATTAAGTTAAGGATCTTATGATGGGAGATTATCCTGGATTATCTGGATGGGGCTGATGTAATAACATGGGTCCTTAGAAGAGGAAGGCAGGTGATCAGAGGGAGCAGTAGGAGATGTGACGATGGAAGCAGAGACCAGAGTGATGTGAGGAAGGGACATGAGTCAGGGAATACAGGTGGCCTCAAGAAGCTCCAAAAAAAACAAACAAGGAAACGGACTCTCCTCAGAGCCTCCAGAAGGAACCAGCTCTGTCGACACCTTGAGTTTGGACTTCAGAGCTTCAAAACTATAAGGTAATAACATTTCATTGTTTTATACCACTAAGTTTGTGGTTATTTTTATAGTAGAAACAAGAAAACAAATACATGTCCTCAAGAATTTGTAAGAGTGGAAAGGGGTCCTGAGACCAAAAAGTTTGAGAACCACTAATTTATGGTAATCCAAGGCAGCTTCTAAGGCAGTGATGGGCAACCTTTTGAGCTTGGTGTGTCAAACTTTGCCAAAAAACTGAGCATAACTCGGGTAGTGTGTCACTTTGAGGAAAAAACATCATTTCGCGATATTTATAGTTTAAATAACATAAATGTATAATTGTTATATATAATTGTATTCAATAAACCAAAAACTAAATATTTAGTGCTGACACGCGTGTCATAGGTTCGCCATCACTGTTCTAAGGAATCAGATCCCTGGCAGAATGGAATGGCCCCTTGGTCTAGAGCAGGGGTGGGGAACCTTTTTTCTGCCAAGGGCCATTTGGATATTTGTAACATCATTCGAGGGCCATACAACAGTATCAACTTAAAAACTAGCTTGCTATATTTGGTCAAACATTTAATTAACTCACTCCTAATGCCTTGGCAGGGCAAGACCAAATGATTTCACAGGCCTTACATGGCCCTCGGGCCAGGCATTCCCCACCCCTGGCCTAGAGGGATCATCAGCAACTCTGGAGCCCTAGGAACTGGAACATGCAATGTGCTCCATATTTATGTATTAAATAAAGGAACTAATGAATAAATAGGCCTCCTGTTCTTTGTTACTTCAACAGGACACTCAAGACAAAAAGATGATTTATGGAGCTCTTCCTAATGCCAGACACTGTTAGGCCATTTAATGCCATTGCCTTTATTCCACACAACACTGGTCCAGAGGGGCGAGGCACTTGCCTGAGTCACACAGCTAGTAAGCGGCAGAGCCAGGTGTGGAATCATTGTCAATCTGGCCCTCAAATCCATGTTCTTGGCTCCACAATCTCCGTGGATTTCAATGAATATACTCAATGTTGAATAGGCAGTAAGCTATAGGTGGTATCCCATTATTTTATTTTTGTCAGAAAATAAGGATGAATCTAATCATAAACACAGGCCAAGGTGGGAATGGGTAGATAGGAAGAGTGAATGGGGGATTAACATTTCTTGAGTGCCTGCTATTATCATCAGCTACTTTTCTTTCACCGGACACCACGTCTCTGTGTTGGCAAAAACTCCTCGGCAAGTTATCCAAGAAGTGACTTATTTTCACGTGGATGAGTCTCTTCCCCTCAGATTTTAAATGAAAGGAATAAATTCACAGGAAGGAAACAATGGCTCAGTTGCTTGTATCTCTATGACAAGCATTATCTCATGCAATTTACTGAAATTGTTATCATTATCGCTTGTCTTCTGGCCGCAGCACAGCACTCAGAATGGAGCGTTACCATCGGGCCTCTGATCTTGTGCAATTTTCCCTTTTGTTCTCTTTCATTGGTAAATATTGTCTTGCTTTGCCCTTAACCTAAGATAAAACAGCAGAGGACTGACCAGTCCCTGGGTGGCCTTTAGCAGTTTCTCTACTCTTGGATGGCTAAATTAGTTAATTAAGCTTCCTGTTAATTACTTTAATCATTAGCGTTGATATGGTCCTACCAAATGGTTATCACCTTGGCTACAGACCGTTAACTCAGCCTGTCAATCAGAATATGCCCATATTGCCAAGGGGCAACCTGACCCTGTGGGGCAAGAAATAGAGAACTTTGCCAGATGTCTCTATCTTTGGGCGATCAAAGCTCCAGAAATGGAAGAATAATTTGTATCTAACCTCGTAATGTCCAAACTTCTGACCTTCTTAAGGTATCTTTATTTTAAGGAGGCGCTGCAGAGTGAGTCATCTTGTCTTCATTTACATCTAATTCCAAAAGACTGATCTGGTTAAAAAACAAACAGACATTGACAGGTTCTGGAGGTTTTTTTGTTATGTTTTTAAGGAACCTATCCTCTTCTAGAAAGAGTGACTTACAAGAATAAGCCATCAACGGTAAATCAGTGTCTGTGCTGGCATTGCCTTTCCGGTATTTTCCAGCCTCACATTCACTTGGCTCGTTCAGGCCTAGAGACTCTAACTGCCCAGCAAGGGCACGGGCAGACCTGACGAATAATGATCGTGGCCACCAGAGCAGCACGGAGCTCCCTGACCACAACACCTTGCTAATGACTTTCAGAACTGCTTGCTGTCAGCTGCACGTGGAGTGGAGATGATCCTTGTCAGCTAATTTGGCTTTAATACTCCCAACATCCTGACTGCTCTGAGGTTCTTCCGAAGCCAAGTTGTCTTGCCTGCTACATTTGTAATATATTTAGGGAACTTCATTTTACATGTTTAGAAAAATGGCCTTGGAGACTTGTGGGTGCTTTGGCAGGAGAGGTGGGGGCTCCTGGAGCGGGTGCTGACGCCGAGGCAGAGTGCCGGCGATGGGGTGGGCGCTGGGCTGCCTCCCTTGAAGCACTTGCTCGTTTCTGTTCAGGGTTTCAGAAGAAAAAATTCCAAAATGCTGATATTTTTAGTTCCCACTCACTCCTTGACTATGAATAGGAATATGATGGAAATTTCCACCAGGCTTCAAAGCAGACTTACCTTTAAAGCAAATGCCAAGGGTTTGAAAACTCATTTTAGATGGAATAATGTTTGCAAAACCAGAGAAGGCCTTAAGTAAAGAACCAAAGGACACAAACACCCTGGAACTTTCAGCAGAGGCGAGTTAAGGTCCTGTCCCCCACCTGGGCCACTGCATACGGAACAGCAGTGGCTTCCTGCCCAAGAGGGAATGAATACACCTCATAAGTAAGGGTACAGAGGACCAGCCGGAGCCTGGCTTGCCCCAGTGCTTCAGCTCCCTTCAGCGTCACTGGAGTACTTGCAAACCCAGCGAGGCCCTCAAGGAAATGACCTACTGGGACATGCTGGGGTGGATTCAAATATTTCCCTGTCACCTTACAGCATAAGGGACTGGAGAGAGTCAGGGATGAAGAAGAGTAGGGGAAGGGGAAGAAAGAGGGGAGAAAGTCAGGAAATAAAAAATAAAACACGGCTGTTGAGCAAGCACACGCTAATGGGGTCTTGAGTAGGGAAGTGACCGCTGAAAGCTCTTTGGCTTTTATAGATCCCTCACTCCCGGGACAGCTGAGTGCCAACAGTGGGAAGCCCAATCAGGATATGCCCTGTAAACTTTCATTGCCTCCGCCCTTCTGAGCAAGTCACCCAGGAACTCATTTCAGCTGCCTTTGACGCCTGCTAGGAACTTCTGGGCAATGCCATTTAAAAAAAATGTTTGGGGGCCATAAATACGCAATAGCATCAACATCAGGATACATTCCTTTTCTTTTTCAGGTCACAGACAGGAGCAATCACCATATAACATGTATTAATTTAAGAATCTGGGGCATATGAAAAGGTTCCAAAAATCACCCAGAGCCCATCATAAAATGTAATATATGTTCTAGTGTTTTTTCATGCTCTCAGCATGTCTCCAATTCTTTTGTTCCCTTGTCCTTCTAGATCCACCCATTAAATCCCAGGCTTGGATCAGAGCAGTTGTCAAGATTACCTGCTCCCATATCCACTCTGCAGAAGCTGTCAATGTCATGCAGCTCGGGACTAATATAAAATATAATTCACTCACTTCAGCTGGGCTCTCATTGGCACTTTTCCTTTCCTTTCCTAAACTTTGCTCTCCAACTGCTCCCAATTTCCTCCATGTCTTTTGCAACAATCCCCTCCATGACTATTGCAATCCCCACCAGGCGTCTCAATTCCCGTCCTCCTCCTCCTCCACTGCTCCTATTTTACCCTCTGCCCAGGCAGCCAGGTCAGAACCCAGGGAGGCATCCTGTCTTGTTACCCTTGTCTCTCTTCACCCACATCTACTGTCCAAGTTCTATCAGTACTGTCTCCCAAGAGGCTGTCAGCTCTCTTCTCTCTGTCCCACAGACATGGCATAGATTCATGTCCCTATCACCTTTTGCTAGATTACTGCAATGGCTTCTGAATTGTCATCCCTTCCTCCTGTGTGGTTATTCTCTGATCACCTCTTGTGCCTTGCCTCACACCCTTGGTCCATCTTTTAAACAAGCCACTGCTATAGCAATCAGCTTCTCACCTCCGCTGCATGAAGGCTTCTCTCAGGCAGTGTGCTTGGTGCCCACCAGAGAGATCTGCACAGATGTACATCCCATGAGACCTGGAAGGGTGAGGAATTTATTGCACCTCTTGACAGTGAGGGGTGGGAGCTCATTAATGCATGCTCCCCTCACCAGGTGGTGACCACCTAAAGAACACACCACACATGCGTTTCCCCTCCTTCCTATTTCTCCCTTCCCATGCCCACCCCGATGCCTGGGATCCCATCCCAAAGTAAAGCACTTCCATCAGCACCCATCTCAGGCTCAGCACAAATGTAAATAAGTCTCAATCCCTTCCCTTTGGGGCTCACACCTGAAGTATAAGCTGAACCTTTGCCAGACAAACATAAACACAACATGGTCCAAGAGGCATTTATTATGCACAGGGTTCCTGTGGACGCCTTGGGGAGAGCACAGAACTCAGTCTCAGGGGCTCAGGGAAGTGTCCTCTGCTCGGTCAGAAGGTGGTCATGGTCAGGTGGGAGGGTGGGCTAGGGGGTGGTGATGATGTGCAGTTAAATGCTATTGAATGAACAAATTTAATGTCTTTAGGCACCTGGATTTCTTAATAAAGAAAAAAAAAGCTCTAAGCTTTATTCCATAATATATTATCTGGCTTGCCCATATTTTAGGCTAGTTAATTCCCACATGACAAGAATGTTACACAGCTCACAGAGCTGGTTACTTAGTTGGTGTGTACTGGAGTATTTTATGGCAATTTTGTAAGAGCAAAGATGAATATAAGGAAAAGAAAAACCTAGCTATCTCGTGAATCAACCATCGTACCAGGGCGTTCACTATCAACGGTAAGCATGCTAAGATGAATTAGAAAGCTTCTCTGTGTCCCCATTGCCTCTTTCACTATGAGGAGTCAATGTCTAGATTAAAGAAAAGCCAAGTACCTTTGCCACATGGATCCAGAGCAGCAGGGGGTATACCTGACACCCATCCCGGGCCTACTGGGGTTACTAGACTCCCAGTGACATCCATCTACATCAGTTCAGGCTGTGATGCACACTTCCCCGCTCCCTCTCACCAGCACCCCTCATCACCTCCAGAGATGAATTCATGTCTTCTCTCCAAACTTGCTTTCTGAGTCAACACTCATTATTCTCACCTGGGGTCTAACTAAAAGACTTGACAAAAGATCAGAGTAATCTGTAGCTACATTAGACCTTGTCACCTTGGTTTTAGTCTTTCATGCTGGTCTCAAGTGGGGCTGACTTTGAAGATCGGCTAGGAGCATAATCCCTCTCTTTTCTTTTGAAATGTTTAGCCTTCCCTCTCTCATTCCCACTCTCTTTGGGGTTCTGTTCTCTCCCCCGCACAGGCCTGCCTTTGAACTCCATGGAGCCATGCAGCTGCCAGTTGCTTGCCTGCAGCTATCAGTTGAGGAAAAGCATTTTCTTTCTCATCCTTTCTTTCTGTCCCAGTTTGCATCTAGGTAAAGGCATGTTGATAACTAAGCTGTGCCTTGGCTATATGAACTTTAAAAAAAAAGTAGTTTCATACTCTGAACATCTTAAAATATGTCTCCCAATATTTTGATATCCCTCTCGTCAAAAGGTGGAGCTCATTTCTCCTCCCCTTGCCTGTGGTCTGTGCTTGGTGACTCACTTCTAATGAATAAGTGAATGTGGTGGAAGTGATGCTGTGTGGCTCCTGAGACTAGATCATAAAAGGCACTGTGGCTTAGCCTCTCTCTGCAATCACTGGCTAGTGCTGGGGTTCAGGGGGTGGGGAAGCCTCCATAGAAGCCGACCCTCTGGCCCCACTTAAGCCTTCAGATGACTGCAGCCTGGGCAACATCTTGGCCGAAATCGCATGAGAGACTCTAATCCAGAGCCTCCAGCTGCTCCCACATTCCGGACTTACAGAAACTGTGTGAGATAACACATTTGCTGTTTTAATGGTCAAGCATTTTTAAATGTAGCAATAGTGAAATAATACACTATGCACTCAATTCATTTCCTGTGGAGGCTAGTGGTGCTAAGGCAATGTCTCTCTGTCACATTAGTGAGGCCAAGGCTGTTAAAGCAATGACCAAAGACAGGGCTGTTTAGTAATTTTTAGTTTGAGAAGCTCGGTCCAAGGACAGATAATAGAACTGGCTTTTTATCTGTTTGTTTGTTTTTTGAACTCTCTTTTCCCAAAACAAGCACAACAATTTACGGCAGAAATATGTGCGAGGAAGTCATGTGTACAAATAGGAAACAGAAAAGCAGGATCAAACTCAAGGAATGGTAATTACAAGAATAAGGGCCAACACAGTTGCACCAGTTGAACCTTAACCATGACTCTGAGTTTTCTAGTCGCCATGGTAAAAGACGAAACTTAGTAAGATCTATAACTCTTATTACTTAAAAGGAAATAAAACTCTATCTAGCACTGAATTTTAAAACAAAGTTCTCTTGTGGACTTCAATGCAGCTGCTGCTCTAGGTAGAAGATGAGGCTCTCAGTCACACTTTCAGAGATACGATGTTAGCAAAATTCATTTAGTTGCTACTGGTGTTTATTAGTAAAGAAGGAAGGAAAAATGATAGAGCTAAGCACAATGGTGAATTATAGCAAATAAATAAAAGGAATTCCTTTGACTTAAGTGCTACTAGGCCGTTTGAAATTGGCATGTAAATACAGTTAAAAGGTATTTTATCTGAGCTGAGGCACTTGTTTTTCTTTCTCTTTTCCTGTTGGTTCCTATGCATAGCACGAAAGCACTTCTTGGGCAGCGATTTAAAATAGCCCTGTTTATCTCTCTGCTTATATTCCAGGTCTTGGTCTATAAATTCTTTCTGCTATCTTGGTCTTGGCTGGAGAATGTGAATCCTTCAGCACATCCCATCACATTCCACCAATTCCTGACCCCCTGTTATCCTCAGCAGCCCCCTGGGCTTTGTGCGCGGTCCTGCAGGGAGGGCACGCACAGCCTGCAGCTGCGGTGGCTGGGCCGCACAGACTGCCCAGGGGCCTAATTGGCTGTGGCAAGTCTTCTGAGATGGCGGTTCAGGGCTGTGCTCTGAGGGAGCTTGCCGCGGCACGGGGCGGGTGGTCCCACACCGCTGGCTCAGCCACAGAGATAAGAAAACAAATGACAAGTGATGGCGGGGCTGCAGGGCCTGGACTAGCATGAGGCACCTGTAGGGTAAAATCAAAGGAGGCATCACTCTTAGGGTTGGGCAGGGGCGCTTCTCCTGCCTCCTCCCCTGGTCCTGTGTAGCTGCATCTGTTAGGCTTGAAAGTATGTGCCGAACGATCTGAAGAGGCTTCGTATGTTGCTCACCCTCCCACACACCCTCTCACCCCCACCCACCCACCCCCATCTCCTTCCATTCTGCAAGCATTGGAGGAGCAGGGCTGCTATTTCCTCCACCTGGAATCCTACTCTTTCTCCTCTTTGCTGAGTTAACTCCATTCTATCCATTTTATAAGGCTCAAGCCTTTGCTGACCTTCTTTACTAGGTTAGCTTCCCCTGTTCACTGTTTCCAGTATGCTTACATGATTTAAATAGATTTTATATTTATTGGTACGCTGACTTCCCAGAGACTGTAACATGATTCTGGTCACCTTTCTAGTCCCAGGACTCAGAACAGTGCCTGGGACATAGCAGGCAAGAATAGTCATTGGTGGAATGAATGAGTTGGAGAGTGAGAGGTCCAGTTCCATGAGCTGTGCCAGGTGTGGGCCAGTGAATCACAGTTTCCGTGTGATGAGGATGAATACTTCTATCTACTAGGGCGTGCTCAGCACTGAGGAGACCAGAGGGAACTCAAGCTGCTGGACGCCAGGTGCCCAGGGCACCAGAGACGCCGTCTCCACACGCTGCACACAGGAGAGCAGGCAGGACCAGACTGGGTGGCCTCATTAATGAAGCAGTCTCCAGCCTTTCTTCAGCACTCACCACGTACCTGCACTGGTCAGTGTGGGCTGCATAACAAAGTACCACAGAGTGATAGGCTTAAACAGCAAAAATGTATTTCCTCACTGTCCCAGAGGCCAAAAGGCTATCAGGGTGTTGGCAGAGTTACTTTCTTCAGAGGCCTCTCTCCTTGGCTAGGAGATGGCCACCCTCTCTGTGTCTCTTCACGTGGACTTCTCTCTGAACATGTCTATGCCCACATTTCCTCATCTTATAAGGACATCAGTCATACTGGATTTCCACCCACCCTAATGACCTCATTTAACTCAATTCCCTCTTTAATGACCCTGTCTCCAATAGAGTCTTTTTCTGAAGTACTGAGGATTAAGAATTCAACAAATTAATTGGGAGGGGGGGCGCATAATTCAGCCCATGGCAGTACTTCTAAAGTTAAACTGCTCCTGCCTGAGTGACCACAGGCAAAATATTAACCTCTCTGTGCTTCCACTTCCTCATCTCAAGGTAATAAAAGTTCCATCTCATTACGTGAAGTGATGATGGTTAAATGAAGGTTTGGGGCAAGGGTGTGTGCTGAGTGCTCAGTAAGCATTAGCTAT